>NC_083283.1:46079905-46422627 GCF_963506605.1 Zootoca vivipara
GGGGGGGATTAGATTCCTGGTGGTGCATTATACAGTCATACCTCGGTTTAAGTACGCTTCGGTTTGAGTACTTTCAGTTTAAGTACTCCGCGGACGCGTCTGGAACGGATTAATCCACTTTCCATTACTTTCAATGGGAAAGATCGCTTCAGGTTAAGTACACTTTAGGTTCAGTACAAACTTCCGGAACCAACTGTGTACTTAAACTGAGGTTCCACTGTATATGGATGGTAGGTTATGCTCTGCTCAGTGGAATAAAGTTTATGTAAGGCTGGTTTTAAATATATACAGATTTGATCAATCCCACGCTATTGTCTCTCACTCCCACACCCCATTTTTCTTCACTGCAATCAGAGGCGGATTTAGGGGAGTATGGCTGGTTTGGTTGCCACTGGGTGCAGAGCCTCAGGGGTACTGCAGGAGGCTCCACAACCACGACATAGAATGGAAGGCAAGAGGCACAGGGCACCACTGGAATATGAGACCCCAAGGCCCGCCAGTGGTGCAATCCCATGTATTTTACCCGAAAGTAAGTTCTACTGAGCACAATGGGACTCACGTCCAAGTAAACACATCAGAGAATAGGCCAGGGATGGGGAACCTGTGACATTCCAGATGCTGTTGGATGCAAAGTGCTGTCATCTCCAGCCAACATGGTCAATGGGCATGGATGATGGGAGTTGTAGTCCAGCAACATCTGGAAAGTCATAGATTCCACATCCCTTGGAGAGGATCAGGTTATTATAATGTAAGTTCTGGGGGCTGGAACCCTACTTTTTTTTTTTAGGTTAGGCAGCTCCGCAAACTGCCATGTACACCGATTTATGTAAGAATATCAATAATTATCACTACGATTATCATTATATATTTAATTATATACTGCCCTTCATCCAAGAACCACAGGGCAGTTCACAGCACAAAATACATAGCAAAACAGAAACAAACCAATAAACACCCCCACCCACAGACACAATTAAAAAGCTATGGAATGTTAATCAGCCAAAGGCTTGGTTATAGGGAAACATTTTTGCCTCTCACCTAAAGATATGTAATGAAGGCGCCATACAGGCCTCCCTGAGGAAAGCATTCCACAAATGGGGAGCCACCGGAGAAAAGGCCTGTTCTTGTGTTGCCACCCACTGGATCTCTTGTGGAGGAGGCACATGGGCAAAGAGTCTCAGAGGATGATCTTAGGGTCGAGGTTGGTTTATAATAATAATAATAGCAACTTGCAGCAAAATGCTGCACTGTAGAGTGCTCTTGTTCTTTGTTCCAGGATGCTCCATCTGTATTCCCGACTCAGCTGGTTTTCCAAGGGTTTTTCCTATCAGCACAATGGCTTTAAAGGACAAAGCAGCTCTTTTCCATTTCCTTTAATCACCAGCAATATTTGTGTCTTCAGATATCATTTAAAGTGTAGGTTGCAGTAGGCAAAGGCTTCTTTCGGTTGTTCGTCAACATATATGGCAATGTCCATGCAACACTTCAGTTGATGTAAATGGCCAGGATGGTATCCCCTCCGAAATAGATTGCTGTCTTTCTCAAAGAACAGTTATTCATAAGTTGGACCCGCAACAGGATTTTAGCAAACAGTACCCTCTTCCAGCATATTTCAATCTCTTTCCAATACCATTTGTTTCCCCCCAAATTCAGTGACCACTAAGCATGCCAAGTCTTCCATTTGTTTGAGGGTTTCTCCATGTACAATTTTCGCTTGCAGATTTTTTATTACGGTACTTCTGTAAACCTTGGGGCTTTCATGAGACTGCAGATCCGCCCCACCCCCGGTGTGTATGTGTGTTGTGCCATTTTGGATATATAAGCAGTAGGGAATGGTTATGGGGAATCAACAGCCACAATTCTGACTTACTCTCGGGGTATGATTAAGTGGTGGTCTGTTGTTGATTTGAATGACCTCGACAGATTAACCTGCTCACTTATTGCAAAGTTCAGAAGGCATCATCCTTCAGTAGAAGGTAGCATTGCCAACCTCCCAGAGAAAGAATAATGGCCTGGTAATTGGGGTGGGTAGGTGCTGCCTCTGTTTTGCATATCATCCAGAAAAGCAAAGAGCAAGAAGATCGCCTAATCTGGGAACACTATTACAGACCTAATAATGCCAGCCACAACACCAGGACTTCATCCCTTCATCTTCCAAGCTGGCACATGCCATTGTCTGGCAGCACACTGTCATATGATTTTACAGTTCAGTATGAACCCAGTCCTATCTCATTTCCCTCACTCAGGCATCGGAGAAGGGTAGTTTAACACCTTGTTGACATTTTGTTGTTTGTGAGCCCTGGATAGTATTAATCCATAGAGGCATCTTCAACATTTCATAGCACTCTAACACCACTTATAAAAGTCCTTTTTGCAATACAACATTCTTTTAAAATAAATGTGTGTTTTATACAGAAAATGGCCATGTGTGTATATTTTTAAAACATAATGCTCATTTATGTTTTAAATGTTTACAATAAACCTAATATTGTGTTTTGAATCCTGAGACTTTAACTGAGGAGCACAGATAAAGTAAACAGGTTTTTGAAAATCACAACAGCGCATTCAGGCTGCAGTCATAACTATACACTTACCTGGAAGTAAGTCTTATTGAAGCCAATGGGTCTTGCTTCTGAGCGGACATGGTTAGGATTTCCACACAAGTGCCTAGAGGCTGCCTCTAGCAACAAACGTGTATATACACACAAAGTCAACAAACAACACTTCAGAAAAAAAAGCCTAGCAATGAGGCCCCTGTCACAGGTAAGCAGCAATTATACTTCAATAAATAGACACATGACATAAATTGCAGAACAATTTACACATCTAGTTGTGCATAATGTGTGCATTAAAAATAAAAACAAAAACATTCATTGTAAAGAACCAAGGCAAAAGGCATTCATAGCAAGAGTTTGTGCTGTGATATGGGGATCAAAATGGCCTTGGAATATGTACATGGAAGCTCCACGTCTGACTATTTGGATCTCTGCCACTGTTTACACATACACCCTCAAAAAAAAAAACACCCCAAATCAAAATAATCAGTAACAGGAAGTGTTAAAACTATTTTCACTTTAGACACGATTATAAATTTTACAACCATCTTCGAAAACAAGCAGTTGTCTCCACCCTCTTTTGCACTGAAGTTAAAAAAAGGATAAATATGCAATTGCCTTTCATAATACTTGCAGCAGTTCATAACATAATATGGACAACAAGATTTGGAACCTGTGAACCATCTCAATACTTAAAATTAATTTTGCTATGAATTGGAATGTATATTGGGGGGCTTATTATTTGTTTGTAACCCCAGTACTCATAACAAGGATTGTAACCCCTGCGGATAGCAGCTGACATGCAAGCTAATTTCAAGCATGTCCAATTTCTGGTGTGTACATCAGAAAGGTGGCTTAGAGAGAATTTCCCTAACAGAATTCATTAGGCAGACACAATGATATGATTGTAAATGAGATATTTTACATCAAACTTGCTAAAGGAGCTTTTTCCCCTTCCTAAGATCAGTCTGTGCAGATTAAAATAGATCTTTTTCTTCTGAAATTGCGTAAGGTGTCGGAATCATTATACCAATAGTGATGCCCTTTGGACCTGAAAGTACTGGGAGCAGGAATTAGTGAGAAAGACATCAACTTGCAGAACTAAATATTGCTTCCACTGAGATTGAAGAGGAAAAGTTAGAATGACTGCATCATTATTATTGTTGGCACTAATAGTATTTTATTATTGATAATAAATTTATTACCCACCCTTCACCAGTAGTTCCCAGAACAGGTTACAGCAATTTAAATTTCATTATTAAAAGCAATTAAAACAAATTACAGTCAGAGGCATAGGATGGGTCGTGAAAACACATATCTCAGGTACCAAAAGCCAGGGTAGAGAGGGGCATCTTCAGCATTCTCCAAAAGCTGTACAGTGAAGGTGCCAGATGCATTGTGGGAGAATCCCACAATGCAGGGGCTGCCACAGAGAATGTACTCTGTGGTGTCTCAGATATTTACAGCCTAAGTTATTTAGGGCTTTAAGTATTAGTGTGAGCACTTGTGAGCCATTTCAAGAAAGATAAACTATATTTTCATTGTAATGGCTTGCTTTCTCCCACTTTGATTGCTATATGCTAAATAAAAGTGACAGATGAAAATGATAAATCACTCCATTGGAAAGGACTGTATTTCTAGGTGAAACATTAATTCTATTGATGCATGCAAGCCAATACAGTGAAAATGATGCACAGGTTCATACTGCTATTGCATCCCTGTCTTGTCTACTTCTTCAAACAGATACAGAAATTGAAAAGAATTAGATTAAAAGCTTTGATTTCTCCACACTTTACTTCTTCCATACACTGACTGTCTCAGTTTTCCTGAATTATTACAAATCATTTCCTGGATGGTGCTGATAGGACCAAGGTTGCAGGTTCAATCCACGTATGGGACAGCTGCATACTCCTGTACTGCAGGGGGTTGGACTAGTTGATCCTTAGGGTCCCTTCCAACTTTACAAATCTATGATTCTAATATTCTATGATCTAAGGAAAAATGAGCACACTTAACTTCCTCTACAAAGCCTCTCACATGGAAGGGCTCAGAGGCGATGAACTTTGTTGATCGCAACTACATTTATCATTCATTTTATGAGAAAAGTTTGGGAGGGATAATCTTCATGCATGATTTTTTCATCTTCACTCATTTTCAGGAGGAGCTTCTGATATGAATACACTGTCCAGCTAATCGGAAATTAGCTAAGCAATAGGACTTCAGTCAGCATTTGCACATGTGTAAGAGAGTATGTGAAGTGATCTCACTTGTTACCATCACCGGTCCTGCCCACTCCAGTTTAAGCCGCCCACTTTGGTTTGGCCCCACCCACTACTGGCATACAGTCCTCAGAAGGGTTCACTATGGGTGGATGCACAGCCTGGGAAAGTTGCCCAAACTTGTCATAGCAGTTACAACACATGCCCCTTTAATACAATATTTCACTGTTGTGGCCAACGCACTTGGGACCAGTGGCGGAGCTTCATGCTCCGGCACCGGGGGCAGAGAGCAGGCGGGGGCAGGGCTGGCGTGCGTCCCAGGGCAGAGCGTGCTGCCTGCAGAGGTGTGGCATGTGTTCTGGGGGTGTGGGGCACTGCCCGCATGGGCGTGGCACCCTGTCTGTGGGGGTGGGAGGGCAGATGCGATGGCACCCCACCGGGATCGCGCTGCCGGGGGTGGCACACTCCCATCGCCCCCCTCTTCCTACTCCCCTGCTTGGGACTCAGCTACATTACGTAGTAAAGAAAAAGTGTTTTATATGCACTATAACACTGTGACACCAGGTGGCACTGTGGAGTCCCGTCTTTCGCCAACGTGATTTCCCATAATGAAGTTTACAATGCGTCCCCCCCCCATTTTATTTTTATTTTAAAATGTATCTAAATCCAGTCTTGGAGTGAGTTTGCCACCCCTTATAGCTTAAATCAGAATCAGGTTTGAAAAGCTTATCCTGGCTTCAAGGTTTCTCTATGCCTGAGCAGTTTTAATAAGCAATATAGAAATCTCCTCATTGCCACCAGGCATAGAAATCTCCTCGCTGCCACCACACAATGAATGATTCACCTTACGAAATATTCAAGTATGCTGACATTCTGAGAACCTCTTGAACAACAACAAAAAGCCCACAATGGCAGAAAATAAAAATAAAGACCACCAGGCACTTTTCACTCATCTGTCTCATTGTGGAAAAACACACCCTGCCAGAGCAGCAAACATTCTTTTGTGACTCACTCACTGCTAAACTTAGAAATGAGGCAATTCAAATTCTGAACTTCATCATTGTATTCTGACAGCATATGGGTTGTATCCATATATGAGATACCTGGTTTTTGCCCATCTCCACTATCCATTTCATTCTCTGCCCCCTCCAAAAAATGGCTCCTGAGGGTTGAGAGACCGACAGCAAAATAATGGCTGGAGGTTGTGACATGGAGGGGAGATGGGTAAAAAAGGGAGTGACTTGTCTATGTTTTTAGCAGTTCTTGCTTTTATCTGTGAGCTGGCTTGAATTCCATCAGGGGAAAAGGTGGAGTATAAATTGATGATGATGACGACACAGGTTTCTTTTGTTGTTGTTGTTGTTGTTGTTGTTTTGCTTGAGTTGTAATTGAGCCTCTCCTTTTGTTGCCCAAGGTGTCCTTGCCTCTTATGATGAAACTAGTGTTTCCATTCACAACCTGACTAACTGGCGTGATGGACTACTAGCACAAAAGCCTAGTTTGTGGTGTTAGATCAGCACTGTGTAAATGCTAATGAATCACCCTATATCCAATTTTTTAAAGCCACAGAGCAAAAAAGCAAATTGATAGTAGTGTAATGAACACTAGGATTTTAAGGATATACAGTTATACCTAATGGCCTTAGGTGAAAAATTGGAATGCAGTCCTGGCAGCATAATGTGGTCTTTGACTCAAAATAGATTCCCACTCATGATATATATATCATCTGTACTACATATATAATGTATACAGGCTGTTCTGCCTTCGAGTATTGGGGAGGACCGCTCCCCCTTGAAGCCCATTTTCCACCTTGGTCCTGGGGGCAGGCCCCATACTCACCACCACAGCTTATAAGGCTCCAAGGAGGCCTCAGGTGTGGAGGGTGGGATGAATGTTTAGCCAGGTGTGGGAAATTGTTTAAATTCGATATGTTTGTAACTTTTACTGTTTTTTTGTTTTTATTCCTTCCAGTAGCACCTTAGAGACCAACTAAGTTTGTCATTGGTATGACCTTTCGTGTGCATGCACACTTCTTCAGATACAGGTTAAGAACAGTTTCAGGTTAAGAACGGACCTCCGGAACGAATTAAGTTCTTAACCAGAGGTACCACTGTATTATTATTACTACACACAATTTAAACACTTGGTGCACTTTTCAAATGATAATCCCTAAGGAAGCCTTGTACAAGCATCAGTGTGGGGCCCTGCTGGTACACTGGGGCCCTAAGCAGCTGCCCAAGGATGCTGGTGCCAGGAATCATGGACTTTGCAGGCAAACTTGTTCAATTGTTTATTGGGTCCCTGTTTGCAATAGGTCCAGTGGCGTATACTGGGATGGGACAGAAATGGCTTGGTTTCTCAGAAGTGGAGGAGAAACCAGAAGCTGGGTCTGGGGAGAGCTCAAGCAGTGACTTGGGAGAGGGTCTGTCGTGTTGTTGCTGGACAACGCAGAAGGGGGGGAGAGCCACCTGAGTCAGTCTCCACTCTGCCCCCTGAGAACGAGGTTTCCATGGTAACCACGGAGGTGGCTGACAAGGCGGCAGGGCCAGTCGAATCGGAGGCAGAGGGAGAATTGGAGAGTTGGGCTCAGGCCACAAATGTGCGGGAGACTGTCCGGTGTCAGAAGACTCTGCCGCTGCCACCCTGTAAGAGTGCACATTTTCGAACACAATCTTCTTGCTTGGCATGAGAACCACACAAATGACCTGTCCTGCCACACTCTTTAAAAGTAGATGCAAGATGTTAGGACAACATCTTAGTTACTTCTTAGTTATGTATCTTAGAATTCTGTCATAGACTTATGAATCATGTTTCCTGTACTCTGGGCCAATCTTTATAGACTGTGTGCAAACTCCAAATTTCACTGAGCAGAGAGTCCAAGTATAGTGTCTGAGAGTGGGACCAGGACAATTTTACTTCACACCCCCAGTTTCCTTTCTTTCAGCTGCTTTGGTATTTTCCTTTCCGAAGCTATACTGATCCCATTTAGTACTTCGTAATCAATATTCATTGCCCTCAACAAGTCACATTCCCAACTGTTATTTCCAACTAATATCCTATTCTAATCAGTAGAGAAAGTCGAAACATCATCATGCATTTAAAGAAGAATTAGCAAAACAAAACCACCACCACCACCACCACCCCCTTTTTTTTTTACACAAGTATGGATTTGGTGTTTAGACAGATTTAAACAAATGCAGTATAGCAACCACATTGCAGCAAACGTACAATGAGTCACAACAAACAGCCATTCAGTGCAAAATATTGAATTAAATGGGAAATGATTCAATGAAAATATTATTCAGAGGAGGCAATTACTGAGTGAATATATTATCCACTGCAGACAATTACTCAGTAAAAGCATTACTGAGAGTGGGCAAATATTCAATCAAACATTTGACAAGGACAGCAATTATTCAATAAACATTCATAATTGCACCCAATAGAGCACACTTGTCATAAACAGTGCAAATAATTAGGAGGCTCAAAAGAGATTGTAATGACTGTCCAGATTTTAGACAATTTATGTAGCAATCAAGTGCCAAGGGACACTCCAAAGCTATTATGCTAGAGACTTTTTAAAAGAGTGGTAAAAATATAAAATCACCACTTTCAATCTCGTGCAAAGGGAAGGGACAGCTCTGGATGTGTCTAGAGATGACCAACTGGGAGTAGAAGGAAAAGTACCATCTATGTGTAAGGAAGAAAGAAGAGAGAAATTGGAGAGGAAGACAACCTGTAACTTGGCAAGAGATTCTGGATGAGGAACAGACAAGTTCAATCATGTAACTTCACCAAAGAAAAGAGCATTATCTTTGGTTCCTGGGAACCACTCTTAAAAGCAACACCTGAGCCCCTTACAGATGTTCAAGAGGACTATAATGAACATGTGCTTTGGCTCCGCCTGTGACCACTGCGCATTCATTAGAACATCTAATGCATTCATCAGAACAGAAAACATTTGTGTGCACATGTATACACAGGGGTTCCCTACAGATGCTCTAATGAATGCAAGTAGGTTGGGATGGAGCAGCCCTTGTATTAATTATTTCTTATTCCCCTCTATGAACAGCTTAATATCTGAAGACCTCAAGG
This sequence comes from Zootoca vivipara, assembly GCF_963506605.1. Taxonomy (NCBI): domain Eukaryota; kingdom Metazoa; phylum Chordata; class Lepidosauria; order Squamata; family Lacertidae; genus Zootoca; species Zootoca vivipara. The sequence continues at coordinate 46,088,775 of NC_083283.1, forward strand.
CAAGTTTGTAATAGATAAAAACACATAAATACATATAAACACAAGTACAATAAAACAATGTGAAATAATTTACATTAAGAACAAATACATAAACAACATCCATGCACATAAATGCAATATCAATATCAATAAAGCTGGAGAGCACTATGAGGCACTATAATGTAAGATTTCAACCACTATAAGATGTGTTATTCATACAACAATTCCCCCAATCCTACTCACCAAACATCCCACACAACCACTACAATCGGTCACTGCTCCAAACATTATCTCAGTCAGAGGCGTAGTATGGGGGGATTCATGGGGTCTGTGTCCCCAGTTGCAATTTTGTGAGGGGGCAAAAACAGGAGACCCCACAGCAGACTCCTTCATCAGAGCCTGGCTCCAAGAGAAGGAGCTGCGCCTTGGCTGTGGCGCTCGTGCCTGGCTGAAGCTCCGCTCCCAGGTCAGGACTGACCCAGGAAAGGAGAGCAGGAGAACAGGTAGCAACGCTGCTGCCCACCCTCCTCAGCTGTGACACACCTCATGCCCAGCCACAGCAGCTCTGCCGCCAGGTCAGGCCTGGCCCGGCGACGGAGAGCAGGAGGAAAGTGGGTGGCAGCTTCGCCACCCCTCTCTTCCCCTGGACTGTGGCGCCCAGGAGGACACCCTATGCACTCCTTGGGGGCACGGCCCACGCACACGCTGTCTGGGGCATAAGCTCCGCCGCTGAATTCAGTCAACCAGCCACTCAGACACAAACCAATCTTATGCAACAATATTGCAACCCACCCACAAAGGATAGCTGCCAAGCATACAAATGTAGGATACTCTCCCCATTTCTGAAGTACTAAAGGGTTCCACACCCACTAGATTATCGAATAACCCTCTCCTATCCATCACATGGGAGGGCCCAGTTCTATACTAGAGAACACTGTCACCCTGGGGGATATAGAACCCCTTTCATGGTACTGCACAATCTCACTCCTGATCAGTTACCAGTCAGCACCAGTAGCAGACACAAGCACCAACCTCACACTCGAGATGGCCTTGAAAGTCACCGTAAGCTCAAGCTGCTGCAGCAGATCAGCAGCTCTGCTCTCCTTCTCTGCCAGCCAGTTGGGGAAGGAAATGTAGCCATTGGTTAGATGCAACAGCTTGAGTTTAAGGTGACCATCAGGGCCACCTGAACACCTGGCTAGTGAAAAAAGCTGAGTTGTGTGCCCAGGTGCAGGAGTCTGCAGCTAGCAAGGGCCCAGAAAAGGAACAAGAGTACTGGACAAGAGTACCCACCATTTCCTGTTATGGAAGGGAGCAGGGTCCCACCCCCCACCCACCAAGACTAAGGATCCAACCCAATGCCTTATCTGCCACTTGAGCCAAGCCCTCCGCATCAACTCACCACCAAACCATTCACGTCTGCAACCTGTCACAAAGGCCCATGGAAACATCCAGCCTTCTGGCAATGAGACAGGTGCACTCCATCTGGCCTGAGCAGGGTCTCACTGGTATATAGAATGCCAGGATGGAGAATCACCTGACAACACACACACACACACACACCCAGCTGCACCACCGTGTGCAGCATAGGCTTGTTCATTGCGCTGCAACCCTAACACATCAGAGTTGGCTGGACACAGTCTAAACACTCAACATGCAGATCTGAGTGAAGTCCAGAGCTCTTCACCCAGGTTCACTGCATACCCTGCCTGCTTGCCCAGCCACAGATGGTTCATTCGAATGGCTGGGTACCCAGCAGCCTGCATGACCAGGGAAGGAGGGTGACGTCCTCCAATGGTCGCAGAGGCAGGAAGGAGGGACCCACTGCCTGCTGCCGTTTGACGGTAAGCGGTTTTTCTCCAAGCCAAGTTCTACCATTTTTTTGCTGAAAATGAGTTTTGTCATACACCATGTATTATTTTACAGGAATTTTTTATAACATTGTTATATTTTGTAGAGATTGTGACTATTCTTTCCCCGGTTTCCTGTGTTCTTTGATTTTCTGTTCATGACCAATACTAGATGTACTATTTCATGCTTGCATGCTTTCTATGTGTCGCTATGTTCTTATTGTTCTATTGCTAAAGAATCAGTTCTGTTTATGTCCCTTCACTTTAGAATTCACTGGATAAAACTCATCTTTCTTTCTTGTCAAAGAAGCAGAACACTCTCTCCTAAGGATTTCTGAATAAATGAAAAATCTCATTCTATGTAGTCAGGGTGCCTGTTCTGCCTTTTCCTAATGTGTTGTTCTCTACTTCAGGAATTTTCAATTTTGTCTTAAGAGTCAGTGCTCACAATGTGCTGGGAGACCTATGTTAGTCAGATAAGACCTGTGTTTGTAAGAGATATTATTTCTTTCTTTACACTATATATATATTACCATTTCTAAATAACTCTCCAATCAAAAATGGATTTCAGGGTGGCATAAAATATCAGTGCAACAAAATTTCCTTTGCAAGACTACAATTCCCAGAGTGGTTTAACAATCAATCATTCTTCCCAGGAACTCTGCAAATAGTACCTCTGTGAGGAAATAGGAGTATCCTAACAAATTTCAGCACCCTTAACAAACAATAGTTCTCAGGATTCTTGGACTGTATGATACAACTTTAAATGTGGTATAACACATATGGCGGCTCAGAAAAAAAGTCCTGTCACTGTTTACATCGTTTCAAACAGGAGATGCTTAAGTGAGTGAAGGTTTCTCTCTTTACATACAAGAGCAAAGAGAAGTTGGTAAATCCTAATTGGCTAGTTAGTGGACATTCTACATCATTGTATTGAGTTATAGCTACAAACCAATGGAGTGACAGACTCCAACCCAAATTTAAATGATTGGCAAGTGGGGGCAGCCACACACACACCCCGCAATACAATGTTCGCAATACAATGTTCCTAGTAGCCTTAATGGGATGTATCTGTCTATACTCAGGCGCGTAGCAAGGGAGGGGCGTAGGGGGCAGGCCGCCCCTAGCTCCATACTAGCTCCACTCTGGCGGGGGCAGCGCGGGGGCAGCGCCCTGGCCCCTGGCCCGCCCCTCGCCTCCTCCTCCCGAGCAGGAAGAAGCACTATGGAGTGGGTTGCCAGGCAGCGGCGCCAGCAAACCGCTCCATAGTGTGCTCTGCTTCAGAGCGCGCCGGCCACCCAGGCGGACTGCGCATGTATGGACATGCGCAGTCTGTTCTGGCATACACACTGCGCGTCGTGACGCATGCGCGCTGCGGAGCAACGCCCCACCCCCAAGGGGTGCTGCCCCGGGCAGCCAAGCGGCACTGTTTGCCACTGTCTATACTGCTATCCAGGAAGGAATGCCATGTCATAATATATTGCTGCTTCCATTGACTTTTTCTTAAAAGTTTTCAATGAGAATGACAAGCGTTGTTGTTTTTCTTGCTCCTCGAAACAGTTAGAATTTTTAAAAAAATGGAAAAGAAGTCCTTGGACCACTTCATTATTATTATTATTATTATTATTATTATTATTATTATTATTATTATTTAAAAAAAGGTGAATCATACTTGGAAAAATTAATAGACATGAAATCTAATCTGCAAGCCTGTGTTCCAAACCAAGCTTGATCCACTGGATGCCAGGCAGGCTGGTTTGTTCCAGATTGTGGAACCAACCCCCCCCCCCCGGTACTTATCAACATGGGAGATGGTCTAGCAGAGAGCAGTATGGCAAGAGCATCCTCAAACCTGTAATCAGTCCGAAATGTTCTTATAACTTTAGTTCCTCTTCTGTTTCATTAGCATTTAAAAAAAAACCAAAAAACAAACATTCAGTGTACTCATTATCTCAAGTGACATTAATAGATGGTGAGGGAAAGTCAAGTATGCACAGCTCAAAGAGCTTTGAAATACAGATGTTGAAAGGCAGGACAAAATTAGTGCCGGAAATTCTCCCACGGAATTATACAAGGGCATCTGAGACTCAGTTCAATAAAAAATGTTATCGAGTTTCCATATTATCAAATCCTGGACAAGTTTGCATAAGTTTTCAAATGTATATAATGTGAGAGTTACTGTTGAAGCCTCAATCATATACATACACACCATACATTTAAAGCCTGTGGCTTGCCCTGAAGAATCCTATGAATGGTAGCTTACCCCTCACAAAGCTACACTTCCAAGCACCCTTAAACTCTAGTTCCCAGGATTTGCAGGAGCCTATGCTTTAAATCAGGCATCCCCAAACTTTGGCCCTCCAGATGTTTTGGACTACAATTCCCATCTTCCCTGACCACTAGTCCTGTTAGCTAGGGATCACGGGAGTTGTAGGCCAAAACATCTGGAGGGCCACAGTTTGGGGATGCCTGCTTTAAATGTATGATGTGGATGTGATGTCAGTAATTCCAGTAGGACAGAGGGAAAGTATCACACTGGGTACAAATGCATATACAGTCGTACCTTGGTTTTTGAACAGCTTTGTTCACGAACAACTTGGAACTCGAACACCGCAAACCTGGAAGAAAGCTTATGCAGCCAATCGGAAGCCACACCTTGGTTTCCAAACGTTTTAGAAGTTGAAGGGACTTCTGGGATGCATTCTGTTTGAAAACCAAGGTACGGCTGTAGTCAAGATGTAAGCCAAAAGAATCTATGGAAATTGATGGAGCTACAATTTCTTGCCAAATTCACATTTTGCAAATCGCCTGTACTTTTAAACATTGTTTTATTTGTAGCAAACAGCTTCAGAAAGTTACTCTGAGCTTGTTGGAAGGGAGGTGGGGATGCAAAAGTTAAAGACCCAAAAGGAAGCAGGGACCTTTATTACCATTCGCTGCATGGGTCTTCTTTGCACCTGAGAATTGTCTGGGAAAGAGAAGTGTCACTGTGAGGAAGCAACTGGCATACTAAAAGTGAACTATCTGAATGAGACCTGAGTTCCCCATCAAAACTGGAAATGGGCAGAGGCCCAAGTTCAGGTCCTATCCTCTGGACCCCGACTGGTTATTTTCATAGTTGGCTATCGCATCTCAGCATTTTGGATAAGATCATTTCTAGTGTAGTTTATGCTGCATTAATTATAATTATTTATATTACTTCCAACCATTTCAGAAATATACCCAATAAATGCTAGTAATCTACAACTCTTTCCAGAGAGGCACCTGCAGTCTTTTCTTGGTGGGGATGATGGCTAATCTGTTAGCAACAGAAAAATGGTGAACATTTGACTAAGTTTGTGATACTGTTCCATATTTGTTGTCTGTTTTGATCGGTAACTTAGAAAACTGTTCATGGCATTTTAATTTCTCTCCGTGTGATGCATAGGCCTCCATCACGGGAAAGAAAAATATTGATCTTTACTTTGAAATTAATGAAAAGAGGAAGGAAGAAATGGCTTTACCTGTACAAATCTTTATTCAGCTTCCTGAAAAACAGCTGTGAGGTTTAGTCTGACATCTTGGCAGGAACCGCAAGCATAGGATAATGACAGATTGGCCTGGGAGGCTGTGGGTGTTAGCCTTGCTCAGATTTATTGTTCCGTTTATTTGGATTTATTTTTCATTAAGGGCCAGAATGAGGAAATGCTTTTTTTATCCTGCATGCCACAATTTCTTAACTCTGGTGGGATTTAATATTGCAGTTTGGTATATGTTAGAAATTGTATGATTTCAGTGTTTTAATTTGTTTTTACTGGGTATGTGACTGTATAATAAAAATTGTTGTTGTTGTTTCTGCTATTGCTAATGGGAGGTCGGAATGAGGCAGCTCTATGGGAGGGAAAGGAAGAAGAAGAAGAAAAGTTGTTTGGTGATATTTATATCCCACTTTGATCCAAAAGGAAAAATGTTGGTTTATGGAAAATAGAGGAGTTGAATGTTATTATGCAGTAAGAGTTTTGCGTAAGTTTTTAAACCTGATAGATGGAGAATCAGAAGTCTTCCCCTTTTTCTCCTCCCTCCTCCTCCTCCTCCTCCTCCCCCTCCTCCTCCTCCTCCTCTTCTTCTTCTTCTTCTTCTTCTTCTTCTTCTTCTTCTTCTTCATTTTCTCTCTTTTAGTTTTCACGTTAAAAATGCTTAGTATTTGATGTTGACTTCTGTGTATTATTTTTTTCTTTGTCTTTCAGTTTTAATAAAAATAGCTTGTAAAAAAGTAATGAACTCAGGTTTGTAAGAGAGATTAAAAATAATAACTAAAAGGTTTCTCTGGCTATGTTTGAAACATGGGGAAGAACAAGCAGGTAGGTCCTTTGCATGGAGAAGATGGAGAGATGCTATTGGGTAACAGACAAAAGATGGAGCTACTCAACACCTACTTTGTGTCTATCTTCAACCAAAAGGAAAGCAATGCCCAACCTGGTGATTAAAGTATGAAGGATGCAAGGAGGGAACTGAAGCAAAAGATAGGAAAAGAGGTGGTAAGGACACACCTAGTTACTTTAAATGAATTTGAATCTCCAGGGCCTGATGAGCTACACCCAAGGTTACTAAAGGAGCTTGCACATGAAATCTCAGAGCCTCTGTCTGAGAATTCTTGGAGAACTGGGGAGGCAAATGTTGTCCCCATGTTAAAGGAAGACCCAGGTAACTACCCAGTGAGCTTGTCATCAATATCAGGAAAAGACCAAGAACAGATAATTACTTAAATGGTTCATCTGTGAGCACTTAGAAAAGGATGCTGTGATTGCTAAGACCCAGCATAGTTTTCTCAAAAACAAGTCATATCAGATGAACATCATTTCTTCAATATATAGAGAAAGTTACAGACTTGGTGGATCAAGTGTATCTTGGTGGATGTGGTGTATCTTGATTTCAGTAAGGCTTTATAGACAAAGTCTCTCATGATATTCTTGTGGAGAGGACTCCCATGAGAGGTAATGGACTCTACTTCCTTGGTGGTTTCTAAAGAGGCTTTGGATGGTAATCTGTCATGAATTGTTGTTGTTGTTGTTTAGTCGTTTAGTCGTGTCCGACTCTTCGTGACCCCATGGACCATAGCACGCCAGGCACTCCTGTCTTCCACTGCCTCCCGCAGTTTGGTCAAACTCATGTTGGTAGCTTCGAGAACACTGTCCAACCATCTCGTCCTCTGTCGTCCCCTTCTCCTAGTGCCCCCAATCTTTCCCAACATCAGGGTCTTTTCCAAGGATTCTTCTCTTCTCATGAGGTGGCCAAAGTATTGGAGCCTCAACTTCACAATCTGTCCTTCCAGGGAGCACTCAGGGCTGATTTCCTTAAGAATGGATAGGTTTGATCTTCTTGCAGTCCAAGAGTCTCCTCCAGCACCATAATTCAAAAGCATCAATTCTTCGGCGATCAGCCTTCTTTATGGTCCAGCTCTCACTTCCATACATCACTACTGGGAAAACCATAGCTTTAACTATACGGACCTTTGTCGGCAAGGTGATGTCTCTGCTTTTTAAGATGCTGTCATGAATAATCTAGTTGAAATTCCAGCATTGCAAGGGGTTGGACTAGATGGTCCTTGGGGTACCTTCCAGCTCTACACATCTGTGATTCTATGAACATCAGTTTTCAGGCCCCTCACTCTAGAAAAAGAATTCTGAGTTTTTACAGGTGTGAAGTTGGTCCTCCCATAAAATTTCACAAAATATTCCCTTAAGAAACTCAGAACTGGGGGTTTCTGCATGCCAAGCATATACTCTATAGGGGAATTAAGAATTATGGAAGAATTCTACCACAGCAAGAATGGGGCACTTGTGGCCCTCCAGATGTTACTGGAATTCAACTCTTAGTACCGGTAGGAGTTGGCCAACAACATCTGGAAAGACACAGGTTCCCATTGCTATGCCAGGGGAAGAGATGAAACCTAAGAGAAAACTGCAACAAGAGCTGCAAAAACATTGCTTTGCTAAAGAGAACAATAGGCAAACAATGTAGATGGAAGCAAAAGCAAAGAGCCTTGATGTGTGATGGTGAAATCGAAGGTATATAAGAGCAGCTTTTCTCCAATTGTGAATAACATTAATCTCAGAGCAACATTAATTACCGATCTGATAATAAGGAAGGTCACATCATACACTGATGTATGATGGTAATAGAGTGGGTAGATTCATTTAATCACACTTGTTCCCTACAGAGAACAAAAGCCTTTTACCTTTATAATTAAGTATTCTTCTCTTTACAAAAAGCAGCCAATTAATGGCACATATGTTGCAGCTCGCCTATAAAATCTAAATGGCAAATGTTCTCTGGGCCAATCCTTTATTTTAAAAGACGACAGACTTTACTTTTTGTCATGACAAATGGCTTCAGTGTCAGGTTTAATTTGGAGGAATTCCTCTCAAGATGGGGGAAAATAGCCACAACTTAGGGTTGAGGAACCCTAAACATAGATAATTAAAAACCATCTCCTCTCCTAAGAGAAATGGGAGGTAGAACTATGGGCTATTCTGAAAGGTAACAAAAGAATTAATCATAAATAGCTCATTAAAAATAGCTTCTAGGAAAGGGTGATAATTAAAAATTATTTTCGTCTTCCTGAAGAACAAAACAAACCACCTGGAATTTGCTACCATTAGATGTGCTGATGGCTGTTAACTTTGCTTTAAAAGGGGATTAGACAAATTCAAAGAGGATAAGGCTATTGGTGGCAACTAGTCAGAATGACTATCCTGTATCCAAGGTCAGAGACCACATGACTGAATTAGATGGCCACAATGGCAGCCGTAGGTTCAGGGTGAGTTGGCTGAATTTCATCCTGCAAAAAACAGAGAGGATAGATTCTACTACTGATACTTAAAATAACGATTCTTTAGACAAATGATTCAGTAAAAATGGTTCACTATGTGGGTGTTGGTTGCCATTTGGGTACTTGCAATGTGGAATGGTAGCTTCCGCTGCATGGTAGCTTCATCTGTATAGATTCCATCTGTCTTTTCCAGTGAACAGACAAATCTGGAACTTGAGTCCACCATTCTGCCACTGATATCCCTCCAACTCCAAATTGATAATAATCACAGGATGGGATACTATATCACTACAGAAGGTCCCTAAGACAACATATTAAACTGCTCGTCCCGTCCCCCCCCCCCCGTTTCCCTCATTTCCTGCCTGTGAATCTGTGGGCTTCCCAAAGGCCACTGTGGAGAACAGAATCCTAGGCTATAAAGAACATTGGTTCAATCCAGTAGGGTTCTTCCTGGGTTCTTACATTCACCTCAGGTTCTAACTATTATTTTTCAGGAATGGTGTCCTTTCCAAAATAAGTATGGTCTGATTGTGTGCTGGATCTGGCCAAATCCCAGATCACAAACCAAACTGGGCCAACTCAAGATTGGGTTGATGCAGCCCTGTATCAGCCCAGATCAGCTATTGAGGCATAGCTGCCAAGTTTTCCCTTTTCTCGCGAGGAAGCCTATTCAGCATAAGGGAATTTCCCTTAAAAAAAAGGGAGAACTTGGCAGCTATGTATTGAGGGCTGTCAAAAATGGGGAAAGGGCAGTCTGCTGGCAACGAGGAGACATGCAAGCAGCTGCATGTGCCTCCTTTCTCCCCCCCCAATTAAATATGCAGGGTAGGAGATATATGCCTCCATGTCACTCCCCTTCCTGACTGCATGCTTGAATAGGTTTTAAAACCCCGACTGAACTCCCCTTCTTACTGCATGATTGTGCAAGATTCCAAAATCAGTTTTGGGTTCTAGATCCAGGTCAAGTCTAGCCTCAGATCATCCTATGTTGGGTCAAAGTGGCTCTGAAGCACCAGACTGGGCTCTGAATCGAATCAAGGGGCTCATTTTACAACTGATAAGGGAGCACTGATACCATGTCCTGCTAATGTACATCTTTAGACCTATTCTTTTATTTTCCATCAGTCTGCAGCATTTTCATTTCTGTAAGCAATTCCACGAGATGTGGATGGCGCTGTGGGTTAAACCACAGAGCCTAGGGCTTGCCGATTGAAAGGTCGGCGGTTTGAATCCCTGTGATGGGGTGAGCTCCCGTTGTTCGGTCCCTGCTCCTGCCAACCTAGCACTTTGAAAGCATGTCAAAGTACAAGTAGATAAATAGGTACCACTACAGCGGGAAGGTAAACGGTTTTTCCGTGTGCTGCTCTGGTTCGCCAGAAGTGGTTTTGTCATGCTGGCCACATGACCTGGAAGCTGTACACTGGCTCCCTCGGCCAATAACATGAGATGAGCACCACAACCCCAGAGTCGGTCATGACTGGACCTAATGGTCAGGGGTCCCTTTACCTTTAAGCAATTTTACATTCTGTTTTCTGGACTACCACATGCTTCTTTGAATTTTAACTGATACATAATTACAGCAACAACTTCTGATATTGCAGCTATCTCATGCAAAAAAAATTAAAAATGAAATTCCTTTAAAATGTTAAAGGGGCATGTGTGCATACCCTCCAACATTTCTCACTCTCCTCAACTGACCCTTCTCAACCCTCCTTTCCCCCCTTCTCTCCCAAGCATTACCTATCAGAAGAATGGCAACTGCCACCACCACTTCACTAATGAGACACAGCCCATCTGCCCTCCACCATCCCGAGAAAACCCTTTAATTCTGATGGTTTTGTAAATCTACCAAAGAATAACATAAACACACACCAATAAATAAATTTTAGAAAGGGGCAAGATTAGATGCGGGCACACAAAGTATTTTTATTTTATTTTTAGTCAAGACTCCTTGCGCTCTGCTCTGCTCCTCTTTGATTCCCACCCAGGGAAGCCCTGCCTTCTGCCTGCCCCTCAGAGCCGACATGTCACACAGGGCTGGGCCTCAGTGGTAGCCCAAGGAAAGAGGCTTGGCAGCAGTGGCCATGGAGAGGCAATGGAATGCTCCCTCACCGCTACCACTGCTCGAGACAAGCGCTAGCTTATCCTCCTCCCTGAGCTCAGCAGTGACAACACTGGCAGGTAAAATAGGGACATTCTGGAATCAAATCAGAAGCTGGGTCTGTCCCTGGAAAATAGGGGCACTTGGAGGGTGTGTGTGTGTGTGTGTGTGTGTTAATGATTTCACTCTGAAGAGGATGTATTTTTTTACAGTCACTGCCGATAAATGTGAAGGAGATATGAAAAGCAGAACTATTCAAAGTGCCACTTGCATATGTCAGAGGAAACTGAAACACAAAATTCTGATGTTGTATTTTATGAAGCATTCATCGGGTTATTTTAGGCCCACGGGTAGCACATGCTTAAAGTCAAAAATTCCCTCTGGGTGGCAGAAACTGAGACCTAGGCCTTAGGTTCATAGCAATAATTGGCACTGGCAGCAACTTCAGTGCTTGCCAAGGCAGAAGGAAGATAAAGTGTGAGTTGAGATCAGCTGCTCATGCTGGAAGATGATCTTCTGGAATATAAACTAGGTAAGGCTATTTCTTTCTTAAATATTTGACATTGTTCAGTTGGTGCAGAAATGTACACCCTTTTAAGAATGCAGTATTCTAAAAATTGTCACCTCACTGAGCAAAGTTTGTAGGTATAGTGGCATAAGAAGAGAGATCAACATAGTTTCAATGGTTTACCAGATTCGGTATGGGCAGGCTGTGGAATATGGCCACTTTCACACCATATATTTAAAGCATGATGTTGTTTTTGTTGTTTAGTCGTGTCCAACTGTTCGTGATCCCATGGACCAGAGCACACCATGCACTCATGTCTTCCACTGCCTCCCACAGTTTGGTCAGACTCATGTTTGTAACTTTGAGAACACTGTCCAACCATCTTGTCCTCTGTCGTCCCCTTCTCCTAGTGCCCTCCATCTTTCCCAACATCAGGGTCTTTTCCAGGGAGTCTTCTCTTCTCATGAGGTGGCCAAAGTATTGGAGCCTCAGCTTCAGGGTCTGTCCTTCCAGTGAGCACTCAGGGCTGATTTCCTTCAGAATGGATAGGTTTGATCTTCTTGCAGTCCATGGGACTCTCAAGAGTCTCTTCCAGCACCATAATTCAAAAGCATAAATTCTTCAGCGATTAGCCTTCTTTATGGTCCAGCTCTCACGTCCATACATCACTACTGGGAAAACCATAGTTTTAACTATATGGACCTTTGTTGGCAAGGTGATGTCTCTGCTTTTTAAGATGCTGTCTAGGTTTGTCATTGCTTTTCTCCCAAGAAGCAGGTGTCTTTTAATTTCGTGGCTGCTGTCACCACCTGCAGTGATCATGGAGCCCAAGAAAGTAAAACCTCTCACTGCCTTCATTTCTTCCCCTTCTATTTGCCAGGAGGTGATGGGACCAGTGGCCATGATCTTGGTTTTTTTGATGTTGAGCTTCAGACCATATTTTGTGCTCTCCTCTTTCACCCTCATTAAAAAGTTCTGAGCAGAGTTGGTACCTTGAGCCTCTGCAAAGCAAACTCTGTGTAGCTACCAGAGTCTGAGGCAATAACAAGTTGCCCTGGATTGTATCAAGGGACCCTCTGAGGTCCTGCTCATCCAGGTTCATGCTAGCATAACCTCAAGAAGATAAAAATGCACAGTGGGAAATGCAGCTACTGACTGCCTGAGGCCCTGATGTCACAAATGGCAGATGTGGAGACAACCCTGTGCCAAATCAGACTGCAAGGGATGAATCAGATTATGGAATGCTCCTCTGTAAAAAAACAAAACAAAATTAAAATCCTGCATACAGAGCATCAGCATATCATGGAGAAAGCTAGATTAGAAGCCTTCTCTTTGTCATCTAGTTTTCTATGTCCTGGTATTGGGGGGCTTGGAGGAGCATTCCGTCTTTTGAATCTCTAGAACATTAACTCCTTTAGGTACCCCTCAGAGTATAGCAGAGAATGGTATTGGTTGTGTGAACGGTTGGGTGTGCACTCTAAAAACAGAGAGTAAACACATTGTCATCACCACATGACATGCATAAGAAAAGCCACGTGTCTCACTAACACATCCTGTCCTCTAGCCTTTGTTTCCTTTTATAAACTTGTCATGTGCATAAATAAAGCAAAAAAGGTAACAAATTATTTTAAGTAAAATGGTATGTACATTAATTTGCAAGTCCCATTGGCATCTTTTTCTGTATATCCTTGGTAAGTCAAAAATAGCATGGGTTAGCATGTGATGTTTAAATTGTGAGAAAAATGTGTCGGCGTAGTCCTCCTGTTTGTGCGTCAACGCAACTGCATTTAACTTGTTGCATTCTAGAAAGTGATTTTGGATATGCCTGGATATGTGAAGTGAAGGGACAGAAGGTTTACCAAAGGGCTCTCCCATTGCCATCCATGAAACACAGAGCTCTCCAAATCATAAGGGATCTTTTCTCTTCCCTAGCCAGAATCGGAGAAGGCTCACTTTCATACATGGGATGGACTTGCTTTCTACATTGCCACAAACCAGAATCCCAAGAGGTTGTGCAAACGGTTTTGGTCTGCAAACCTTTCAGCATGCTCACCAGCAGTAAGTTTTGGTAGCACACACAAGCAAACCAAATGGGAACTGCTCCCTCTCCTCTCCCCCACACAAAATAGGTGGAGACATAGCCTGCAAGTTCCGTTTGCCACTGAGACTACCGTGTTTCTCCTAAAATAAGACACGTCTTATATTTATTTTTCTGCCCAAAAAACACAACATGGCTTATTTTCAGGGGATGTCTTTTTTTTTTTTAAGCTACTACCCTGGGAGGCTCGCTGCCGCAGCCGACATCCTCCCAGGCGGAACGCTCCGCAGCGCTTTGCCCCACAGCGAGCCCTTCAACGCGCCGCCACCGCCGCCACCGCCGTTGGCCACCAGGTGCTGCTGCGGATGCGACGTCGGCTCCTCCTTCCGCTGGCCGCCGCTCATTGTCCTTTTCGGCCGCCGCCGCCTCCCTCCCTCCCTGCCGGGCCGCTGCTGGGTCGGGGCTCGAACGGGCGCCGGCAAAGACAGGCGCACCGCCGCCGCCTCCCTCCCTCCCCGCCGGGCCGCTGCTGGGTCGGGGCTCGAGCGGGAGCCGGCAATGACAGGCGCGCCGCCGCCGCCTCCCTCCCTCCCCGCCGGGCCGCTGCTGGGTCGGGGCTCGAGCGGGAGCCGGCAATGACAGGCGCGCCGCCGCCGCCTCCCTCCCTCCCCGCCGGGCCGCTGCTGGGTCGGGGCTCGAGCGGGAGCCGGCAATGACAGGCGCGCCGCCGCCGCCTCCCTCCCTCCCCGCCGGGCCGCTGCTGGGTCGGGGCTCGAGCGGGAGCCGGCAAAGACAGCAGCGCGCGCCTGTCTTTGCCGGCTCCCACTCGAGCCCCGACCCAGCAGCGGCCCGGCGGGGAGGGAGGGAGGCGGCGGCGGAAGAGGATAATGAGCGGTGGCCGGCGGAAGGAGGAGCCGACGTCGCATCCGCAGCAGCACCTGGTGGCCAGCGGCGGCGGCGGCACCTTGAAGGGCTCGCTGTGGAGCAAAGTGCTGCGGAGCGACTCAGCGAGACCCAGCGGGACCCGGGAGAGACAATACCCCAACACGTCTTATTTTGGGGGGATGTCTTATTTTTTTTTCCTTTCGAAAATCGTGCCATGGCTTATTTTAGAGGCACGTCTTATTTTAGGAGAAACACGGTAGTAGAATACATGAAAACCAATTTCTTGTTTTTTAAACCTAGCCCACAGATTGCATATATTTCTGGCTCTGAAAAGCACTTCTTGGCAATCTAGTTTCATCCTGAAAACAAAAGCCCATTGCAGATTGATTCTGCATTACCCCACTGTGTGTGCACTTGAAAACAGATGTAGGTCAGTCCCAGCAATTGGGGAGGGGCATCCACACCTACCCAATGACGTTTTTAAATACATATCAAGTAACCACACACTCTCATATAGACAGCAAGAGCTACAATCAATCTAGATGGAAAGCAGCTTGTTGAGGATGAGGGTGAATGATTCTGTATTGCAAAAAACTACATTTTTGTGCTCCAAATAGGTAAGTGTATACAACCTCTGTGGCAATTGGCCTCTAACTCTAAATCCCTTCTCATAATATATCCAGGCAGATCCAACTGCTTCCCACGGCCATCTGGTTGGCTGCTGTGAGAACAGGATGCTGGACCAAATGAGGGCTGCTGTGATACTCTAGTCTAATGTTCTAAATCAGTCTTGTATTTAAGCAATAGTCTTGGAGCAATGGGTGGCAAGGAACTCAGTGCAGGCAAGTGAGCAGGTTGGCACAGGAAGGACAGCACACTGTCTCCTCTAGGCCCAGCAAATATACATTGAGGGCTGCTGTAAGAGGGAAAGAACTCTGTGTCTTTGCTTTGCCAGTTCACACCAAGCTAGTAATTTATATACGTATTTATTTGTAGGCTAGTGACTTTTGTAGGCTTACTTATACTGGGGCTTTTGGACTACTAGTACAAAAAAGCACGAACAAAAGTTACTGGTGTGATCAGCTCTCAGCCGACTAGTTAGTATTCTTTTCTCTTAGATGCCAGGTTGAGATGGAGTTGGAGAATGTGTAGAGCTGGGATTGCAGTATCTAATGACCCACAAAGCAAACACAGGTCACCAGTGTGGTCAGAGCTAGATGTCAGATACCATTCTCGATAGCACATGGAACCTGTATGCATCAGCAGAAGCTCGAACTGTGCACTGAAATCCCGCAGGAGGACTCTCTTACCCTTGGAAGCAATCACACTGGGACTTTGAGTATGAAAAATAAGAAAACTAAGTTTATTATAGCAACTACGAGTTGAATAGGAACGAGTTCCCCTGTTCTGTGTAACTAAACTGGGGGTGCAAAGAGCTATTGTCTCCTCTCCCAAGGTGGGACAGAGGAAGGGGAAGGGGAAATGAAGTTCCCATCTCTCCTCACCTAAAGCTTAGTTACTTACCTTGGGGCACAAGAGGGAGGCAGGCAAGCAGCAGTGGGTGCTTCCCAGGCCCTAAGGGAGCATCTTTTCCCACCTGAGATGAAACTGGGAGTGTGGTCTCAAAAACCCCTGGGGGGGGCACTATGTGTATCATTTCCACTGGGAAAAGACCTGGAGAGCACTTGACAATGTGTGCCTTCTTCCTGTGTGAATTTCTCCAAATATATGGATTTTTGTATGCAACGGTCCCTTAAACGTACATTTTTACATAGTAATTTTCCCATATATACCGTGTTTCTCACATTTTAAGCCGTGCCTATAAAATAAGGCATGGCACGATTTTCATGCGTTGAAAAAATATAAGACATACCCCGAAAATAAGCCGTAGTGCTACCGTATGTGAGCTCTACTTGGTGAAGAGGACAAAAGTGGCATTTGCGGTGGAGAGGAGAGGAAGGCATGAAGAAGAAAAGAGGAGCGATTAAAGACGCTGCCTCATGAATGACCTCTGTGTGCGTCTCTTTTTCTCCCCCTGTGCGCGTCTATTTCTCTCCCCCTGTGCACGTCTCCTTTTCTCCCCCTGTGCGCGTCCCTTTTTCTCCCCCTGTGCCTCTCTCTCTCTCTCTCTCTCTCTCTCTCTCTCTCTCTCTCTCTCTCTCTCTCTCTCTCACACACACACACACACACACACACACTGCCCACCTCTTGCTTCCCCCCATCTTTTCCCCCTTCCATTCTACCGGTATGTGCCCAGCCATGAGTTGCCTGTTGATTTCCTCTTGATGTCCGAGACAGAGAGCGAGGCAGGCAAACTGCAGCTACGGTAGGAAAGTGGCGAGCTCTCGCAGACATGCGGGTGGTTTTTTAAAAACTGACATCCCCTCCCGTCTCGTTTTGCCGAGAGACCCAGACAACTTGCATTCCTAGGCTTCAAAGGTTATGCATATGAAAGAGGAGATTAAGGAGATAGATAAAGACAACTTCCTATTATCACCTTGCCTTTGTCCTGAAAGGTAGAAACCTTATTGTAGCCATGAGATCTGGGCATCAAAGGAAAGTACTTAACAGCTATTTGATAAAGCCAATTGTGATTTCAGGCAGCATCTGGCTAATCAGTCCTGAGAGAGAGAAACGTGATTTCTAAATAGAGAAATAAACACAGCCAGTTGTACAGCATCTGTAAAATCCATATAAAAAATAATTTCCCTGTTATGATCCAGCCCCCGAATAACACCCCCCCCCAAAAAAAATAAGCCATAGGCTTGTTTTCTTGAGTAAAATTAAATATAAGACGTGTCTTAAAATGTGAGAAACACGGTAATAATGAAAATAATGCACAAAAATGCATAATATGGATTTATATGCACACTTTGCACTAGTGCAAAATTCAGAGCAGTGTGAATTTTTGAAGGATGGATGTGCTTCAGGTTGCATGTTGTTTCAGAAAGTGTGAATTAGATAGGTTTGCCTTTAAATGTGATCAGAATAAAGTTTCTCCCCTATCCCTAGTCTTAGGCCTTATTCAGAATGCCTGAATAGGGCTAAAGCCTCAACCCCTTTTGAAATTAGCAGTAGGAAGTATTACCATTCCTAAAGGCAATCATGGCGGGACATGGGTGGCACTGTGGTCTAAACCACAGAGCCTAGGGCTTGCTGATCAGAAGGTCGGCGGTTTGAATCCCCACAACGGGGTGAGCTCCCGTTGTTTGGTCCCAGCTCCTGCCAACCCAGCAGTTCGAAAGCACGTCAAAAGTGCAAGTAGATAAATAGGTACTTTTTTCCGGCGACGGGAAGCTAAACAGCGTTTCCGTGTGCTGCTCTGGTTCGCCAGAAGCAGCTTAGTCATTCTGGCCACATGACCCGGAAGCTGTCTGTGGACAAACACCAGCTCCCTTGGCCTATAGAGCGAGATGAGAGCACAACCCCAGAGTCGTCCGCGACTGGACCTAACGGTCAGGGGTATCTTTACCTTTAAAGACAATCATAGGTATTCCTATTACATTACTCTACAGCAGCATAAATGCAGGGTAGCTGGAACTGCTCATGTGAATTTTACAAAAAATGAAAAAGTTTCTTTGAGCTGGTATAAAGTCTGCTATCCCTGAGGAAAGTGTGTTTCGTCATTTCTGTGAGTGTTTCCTAATGAGTTTGACGTGGCTATCCTTGAAAAGTTTTGTTGCACGTCAAAGACAAGCACATTATTATGGTGTAAGCTTCCATGAGTCTTTGTGCTTGGTGCACTGTATTCCCTAGTAACCACTCTCACTTGTCTCCCTTTTGTGTACTCACCATTTCTCCTTCTGACCAATCTTGTTTCCCTTATGTATTGCATAGTCGTGGGAGAAGATTGATGTGGTTCTTGCAATACACCTTGACCTATCTGCGTGGTTCTCCTGTGCCTGCTTATTCATGCCTAGGATAGAAAGAAATCAGACACTCTTCAGTGTTTATCCTCTATATTACAGAAGAGATTCTATTTGCTTGCGCTACAGCAAACTCTAGTGGCAAAGAGCATGAGGGAAATGTGACAAAGGGAAGGTGATGTAAGCATAATTTTAAATTGCCGGCCAATGCTCAGCTATAATTACATTGCAATTCCCTATTTTCTCAGCACCAATGAATCAGAGTAACTACCACTCAGGATTAAGGATACATCAAGAATAACTTATTAATTATGGTTTTTATCACCCTGCAGTTAACAGCAGAATTTCCTTTCTCTTCCACACTTTCATGATTTTAATTGGCCTTCTCAGAAGACACAGCAACATTTTGGAAGACCATATGGTGCAAGGTATTGCTAGGAAAAACACTAACAAATGAAACAGAGTGCAACTAGCATGGATGGAAATGTGCAAGGTTCTGACTAATGAAGTTGGCAAGCTGGATTCCCTCAGTATTCTCTTCCCTGAGCCAATTCAAAAGTTGAGGAGATCTGGTCACATACCCTGCAAACTTCTTCTTCTTCTTCTTCTTCTTCTTCTTCTTCTTCTTCTTCTTCTTCTTCTTCTTCTTCTTCTGTCCTTACATATTTTGTAGGAGGGAGGGGTAAGAGAGATCTGACTGGGGTACTGAGTCACCAATCTACCAGTTCCCCCCTTCTTTGCCCACCCAACTCTCTTTAAGGGTTAACGCATGCCTCTGCTGAGGAGTCCAAGGCAACAGCATGAGGTGAGATATATTGGCTCAAAATCTATCTGGATCAGAATGTGTTAGATTACTTTTAAACAAATAAAGAGAACAGGAACATACAGAACATGACATTGCAAGCTGCTGGGATTCTCCTTGATCCTGCCTCCTGGTTTGTTCCATCAGTCCTGACTTGCTCTTTGATCCTGACAACTGCCTTTTCTTTGCCTCCTGGTTCCCAGCTTGCCACAGACTGCAACCTATGGCTCACCCCTGATCAGTGCACAGGACAGGCTGAGATGTCTGAGTTTAATGCAGACATTTGGTTTACTTATTTTTGTGTACCCCATCTTATTTGTTCATGGGACAGCTTATAGTAAAATAAAATGTAAACACATCATAGTACACCACAAACAACCCAAAATAAAATAAAATGGCAGCAACACTGACATCAGATAGACAATAAAAAGGAACATTAAAAAAACAACAGACAGCTGAAATGCCCACCGGAGTAGGGAGAGAGATTTTCACTCAGCTGCTGTCACAGCAACGAGAAAGGCATTCTTTGGAGGCTGGATCTTCTGCCCCTATGGATTCTGCTGCCTGAGGTGGTTGCGCCGGCCCTGACTATGTCCTGCGTGAAGAAGTGTTTTCTTGTATCTGTCCCGAGTCTTCCAACATTCAGCATCTATCATGTCATCACTTACTTGCCTTTTTGCTAAACTTGAAAGGTCCCAAATGCTTCTAGCTTTCTTCACAGGGGACTCACTCCACCCCCTTGATTATCTAAGCAGGCATTAGGTGAGACTCCTTAGGTAAGGCATTCCTTAATTGGAGTGCCACCCCTAAAAACTCCCATATCTGTAAGGGCAGCGGTACCTGAAGAAGTCTGTATATGAGCTAATCAGACAGCGCCATCACATGATATCTTTAAATATCCTTTTGATATGTTTGGCATTATCTGGGAAGGAAAATGATAAATGGCAGAAGTGTGATGCACATGTATTTGGAGAAAGAGCAGAATAACATCCTCAGTCTTAGAATTCCTAGTACTCAGTGGATTCCTGGATCTCATGGGTGTCACCCAGATTAAGAATAATTACTAAAACAGGCAGAACCATTCCCTAGTTTGGGGGCAGGCGGGTTAGGGTGCAAGGAAGACCATAGAAGCATTCACATTTGAGCATAACTGTTTTCTTGTAAGAAAAAAAACATACTGAAACCATTATTTTGAGAAAGGCGAAAGACCCAGCCTTCTCCTATAATTACCAAGTGCTCTTCAGGTGTTGGAACTCTTGTTGAGCCTAATAGCTCTGTCACACTGATACATTAAGAATGATCCATTGTCCAGGTAGGCAGGCTGGCAGTTACATGGGCTACGTGCCAGACAAAATGTCTTGAGCTTGCTCTAGATAGATAGGGCAGCATAGTTCCTACAAAGAGCTTACCTGTTATTACATAACTTTGAAAGGTAATTAAAACTGCATCACAAAACCCAAGAGGAAAGGCTTCTGAAATCCCTTGGAATAAAACATGATATTAATTTTGTCAACAATATTTGCCAGTAAGACTGAATTACCAGATGTGAATTTCTACAAGGGTGCTGCATTGTTACCCCTATTTTATTGCTTGCATTGGTGAGTTGACTAATCTCAAAACAAGATTGCAGGGTTTGGACTAGATGACCCTTGGGGTCCCTCCCAACTCTGCACTTCTATGATTCTACTGGTATATCTAAATCTGCAATTTCAAAAGGGACGAAATATAAATGGCCTATTATGTCTGTTTTTTTGTGATCGTTGAGATGCTTTATCAAACCTTTTATCTTACATGTATTGATAAGATACAGGCATCTGTATCTAGAAAGTAGCAATAAATAATAAAACAGCAATTTAAAAATCCAAACATTAGGAACAGGAAACAATGACAGAGACAGAGATGCAGGAGGAAATATTGTGACAACAGGAGAGATAAGAATTGAAACAGAGCACTAGAACACAGGGTGAACGCTGCAACCCAGGATCATATAATGAAGCTGAATGTTGGAAGATTTAGGACAGACAAAAGGAAGTACTTCTTCACAAAGTGCATCAATAAAATTTGGAATTTGCTACTGTACAAGATGATGAGGTGGACATCAATTTGGATGGCGGCTTACAATATAGAAAAACAAATAAAAAACCCCTGTTTAAAAGGTCATTGGCTGTTTAATTCCATGTTTAATTCTGG
The DNA here is from genome assembly GCF_963506605.1 of Zootoca vivipara. Classification (NCBI taxonomy): domain Eukaryota; kingdom Metazoa; phylum Chordata; class Lepidosauria; order Squamata; family Lacertidae; genus Zootoca; species Zootoca vivipara. Next base: position 46,109,805 of record NC_083283.1, read on the forward strand.
GAAGAGCAGAATGTTTTGGCCTGGCACCTAAAGATATGTGATGTGGGTGCCAGATGAGCATCCCTGGGGAGATCATTCCTCAAGCAGGGAGCACTCTTCTCTGCTGGAGCTCGTGGGATGCTGGGGCTGGTGCAAGACTAGCAGAAGGGAGGGGGTAGTTGCAGAAGGTGAGAGGACTGAGGTCTCTCATCTTACCCTCTCCCCTGTTCACCTCCTTGCCTCATTGTCCTTGTCCCTTGGTTCCTGGACCCACACTGCATTGGCCCCATCTCTGCTTTGTAGCTGGTGCTGCAGCCAGGAGATGTGAATAGGCCACAGATCATAGAAACAGAGAATTGTAGAATTGTATGGGCTCAGGCTGCCTAACACTAAGGGCAATTGACAGCACATCCTGTCTCAACTCACGACTGGCTCAGGCTCACTGTAACTCAAAGCAGGAATAGTCACAAGGCAGCTCCTACATTATTAGCAGTATCCTGTATAACTGTATCACGTTGTTGTTTTTTGCAGTTCTTGCTATGCCAGAAGTTAAATGAAGAAGTGCCCTTACTTAACCCAATGACACACATCTCAGTTCATTATTCTGGACATAGATGCAAACATGTACAGAATGGCAGAATTCTGTAGGACAAGTAATTAATTAAGGTAACTTAATAGCTCCTTATTCATTTTTTATTAATGCAGAATGTTTCCCAAATGTGCTTTAATTTTTGTTTCACAAATGTCATATTGGAAATCAAGCAAGAGGATTGAATGTACACACTTTTGACCTTTCAAAGTTATTCTTCAGTTTTCGGTGTTTAATTGTTCCTGGCTTTCTAGCTTTCCATTATACCAAATTAATTCTTACACAACTTCCCTTCCATTTCTTTAGTTCCACAAGACTCTGTCGTGCTGCCATAATACTTAGGACAGCCTTTCTGAACGTGGTGCCCTCCAGATATTTTGGACTACAACTGCCACCAGCCCTGGTCATTGGCCATGCTGGCTGGGGCTGATGGGAGTCAGCAGGTTGGGGGAAGCCAATCTAGCATATGGATTTCAGGGAACACAGTAGCCCTAAATGGAGAATTCTGAAACACACAATGATACTTGTGTCAGCGATGGGAGTGGGGACATGTCCACTTGCTCTGCACCCGTTTCTCCATACTAGCCGCTCCAAATGCTCTCTGAGTGTTCAGAGCATCTCTGCTACAGAGAAGGATGTCAGCTGTACATAAGCTGTCCCAGTGGGTAGCATTCAACTAAGTTTTACTCAGAATAGACCCATTTGTCTTAATGGACCATGTTCATTCATTTTAATGGGCCAGCTCTGAGATGGAGCCCTAATTGCTCAGAGTTCCAACTTCCTGGCATTTGGCCCACTGCGGATATGTAATGAACATGTAAAAAGCATGCAGATAGCATTGGGGAAGGGCTGGTATGGGGATAGGTACAGGGTGGATGCATGTGGCCAAGCTGTCTCCCTTATATCAAACCTTCCAACTTTTCCCAATTGCCGAACTGGGCAAGTTGGTGTGGGCAACTGCATCTCATGACCTGCATCTTGTTCTGACCCCAGAAAAAGTGTTTTGGTGGGGAGAACTTGCACAGCATCCAAAACCGTGTGGTTTTGAGTGCCATGCTGAGATGTTGAGCACGCTTGAGTGCGCAAAATGGCTGCTGAGATCCCATGATTAAAAATGGGATGTCACATTTCCCCCCAGGGCACTTGGAAGATATGTTATGTGAGTATTATTGTGTGTTTCAAAATGCTTAAGCAGGTCTACTGTAAATATTTCCTGGGTTTTATTTATTCTTGGTTATTTCTCAAAATCACACTAGACTAGTCAGATGATTTGCAGCTGGATTTTCTCACAAGAATATTACCCAACTCCATGTCATGCTTCGTTCTTAGTTCCATAATCCTCTGGCCCATTGAAAAGATATGAATATCTCCGTCCCACATAATGGATGAGATGCAAGGAGTTGTGAGGTGTGTGTTTTTTAATGTGATGAATAAGCACATGTGGACAGAAGTTTACAGTCTCAAAATAAATAAATGAGACCTCCTTGTGATCCACAAAGCTGATCACAGCCCACCAAAAGCTAAGCAAACTAGTTTTATTTTCCACCTCCCCAGATTGCAAGGAACAGGAAGAATGTTGACCATAGTCTGTAGCTGGTCAGCTATGCTCACTGTGATTTGTTGCTCCTTAGGCAGGCCTGATGAGATAAAAATAAATAAAAAAATGATTCACAGAATTTGGGGAGGGCAAAATCTAAACATTACTGCTCTTTGCAATACCTGTGTGTATCATCTGTGGGAAAGACTGTTTTCCTCTAGGTACAAAATCTTGTACTTCAGTTGGAGATTTCTGCAAAATACATGTAACTCTCTAGAAAAGCTATTCAACAAGTGTGCATTTTTAGGGCACATACAAAAACTCGTTGTGCAGAAAAACTCTTATGTGTTGAAGATGGCAGAAGGTAATTAGACCCATCTCATTAGCAGCAGCTTGGCAGGGATCCAAAAATGTAATGTCACTGGCAACTGAACCTTCCTTTTTATAAGAAAACAATGTTATGCAATTTCTTCATTAACCAATCACAAGGCAAAATTATTATTTCCATGCTTACATTTGCCAGTGAAGAGAATAATATTTATTGTTATTCCTTGAAGGCACTGTGAAAATAATTTATGAAACACTGTCTGTCAAAACATCCCTAGGCACCATCATACATAAAGAATTATACTGTTTCGCTGATCCAGTAACCTGGTTGGGAAGGAAGGAAGGAAGGAAGGAAGGAAGGAAGGAAGGAAGGAAGGAAGACAGGCAGAAAGGTGAAAAAAGTTTCCCAACTGCTCTAATAGTCTACTCTCACCTCCAAAATATCATAACCATCCATGGCTTTCCAGTAAAGAGGTAGGTATCTCCTTTTGTCTCGTGAGGTCAGTAAAGCTCTAGCAATTTTAATCCATATTCTATCATTCTGTTTTTATTTCATTGTGTTCTGGCAAATAAGCTTAGGGCAAGTTTGCAAACATGTATGCCCTGATAATTTGCATACGCAAATATCACCATGCATCCAACACCTGCCTATAGAACTTTTGAATTATCTCAAGTACAGTGCTTTTCATCATAACCTAATCACACTTTCACAGGTGGGTCATCAAGTGCCTCTTTGAACATTGAACCACCTGAGAGTTGAATCAACATGCAGATTACTTGAAACAAGTACTGCGGTCTAAATTAATGATGCAATAGTAGCAAACTCCAACCAGCTAATCCTAGTGCCATCCAGTTGTTTCCTACAGTCAAATCCCAGAACATCAGTTATTCTCATCTGGTTTAGCTATAAGGGGGACTGCACATTTCATTATAACCTGCTACCTTTCCTTCATAATTTGAGCCCTGGGTTGGGCACCTTCATTGTTCCCAACCTACAACATCTATGCCACTTGTGGAATATGTAAGTTCATGTAACAAAACCCCTTCCATGTGTTTTACATGTAAAGGGAGTTCCATGCTCAGACAGTCCAGTGGGGCTGTGTTTGGGGCTCTGCCCTGATGTCATATGGGTCACTGCCCTTCACTCATCATCTACATGGGGTGCATGGATGTCTGAGCAAGCAAGCCTACATGCATAGACTTCTATGCCTGTCGACTTTCTGTACGAGATTAAACTTTAATTATGCAGGGATCCAGTTTACATAGAAAATGGGGCCAGCAATGTGCTCCCCGTCCACACACTGCTCCATCAACAGTGAGTAAGCACTGCACAAACAGTTTTCCAGGACAAAGTGTGTGATTATGACCCAGCACAACTTGGACCACTGAATGTTATATGAGAGTAAGGGACTTGCAATTAAGCAAATTGGTTAATTCAGTATTAACAGGAACGTGTAGCCATTCTATTTCAGTCGCCATCCTGGTTGCTTTTGTAACTGGCCTGCATTTTTTCTTTACACCTTTGGTTTTATTTAGATTTTATGCACATTCGGTGTCGCCCACAAATTGATTGTGGCCTGAGTTTTTACAAGCATGTCTATTGATTCCCCATCATGACTCAGCCACCGAGTCCATCGCTCACTGTTATAAATAATTTCCAAAAGTAACAGGAGCCAAGCCCATTGTAAGAAAACCTCCTAGTTAAAAATCCCCCAGTGATTCATGGAACTCTTGATCTGCAGAGCAAAGATATTCTGCAATTGTTTTGAGACAGCATGACCCCGGCTGTGCTGTCAACTGCCCTTAGTGTTAGACTGACACTTCTGTATGCTGTGATTAGGTTGTCAATCTTTCAGTTTTTCCCAGGCGTCTCTCTCTAGTGCTTTTGCTGTCTTTAGGAACTACCACAAACCGTGCCGCAAGTCAAACATCTTCTGTTATTGAAATTAAAATAGATTGAATTGGTGATAATTACACAGAAATTAAACTCCAAAATGTGCTAGAAGATCATTAGCACTACCGGTCTTCCTGGCAACTTCTCAGTAGGAAGGAACAGGCATTTTGAATCAGATGACATAACTGGTCTCCTATTTTGTTTGTAACGTGGACATAAAATGGTCCATTAATTTTGGACAGGCATCTTCATTGCACTGTTTTCAGTGCCTGCTAAAAACTTCATGTAAGCCTCCCCAGACATATAACTTTATTATGCATATGTGTTTTAAAACTGCAATATTTTGATAAAATTTATGCCTACTTGTTTTTAAAGCTTGAATGTATTGGTATTTTATTATGGATATTTTATATTGTTTTACATAAACTATCTAGAGATTCTTTTGATTAAATGGAATATAAACTGACCTGGACCCTGCAATCATCATCTGAGGCCCTTCTTTGTGTGCCTGTAGGGAGAGAAACCTAAGGATGGGACCCCCAAAACAGCCCCATACAATGTTCTATTAATTACCTTGAAAGGAGCAACTCAATGTCACAGAATGTTTAGTGTAAGAGACAGAGATGAAAAACTCGCAAATAGGTGGGAGAGGGAAATAGAATGGAGTAGCAGTGATACAGGACGACAAAAAATGAACCTTAGATATATATATAAAGAGCAGAAAGAACCATGCAACTGGTTATTTTCAGGTTTCCACTGTGAAGCTATTTTTAAAATATCTACAGGGACAGTAGAGAAACTGAATCAATGGAGAAATAAACTATCTACTGTAGGTGGGATTGGGCACAAGTGTGTCTGCACACACACAAAATGGAAAATGGAGAACAGTTTTCATAATACAGCCTTGGTACAGTCTGCTCATTACCACTCAAACGGACATCTGAATGGCCTAGCCTAGTGCCCGCAATTGTCATCATTCAGTACTAGTTTTGACAATGCAAAATCTGTGGTCCACCCAAAAAAGAAGAAGCTTCATAACACATAGAATGGCAAATTCCTCTGCAACTAAAAGGCACATAACTTACAAATCTTTGAGATATTCAAATATATAACATGGAATATCCACTAAAAATGAGGAAACCCAGACAGGTGGGTGGGGTATAAATAATAAAATTATTATTATTAAATTCTTGTTAGCCTATTCAATAAACCTTGCCGTTATCACAGTGGTCTAAATCTATCTTATCAGAAAAAATAATAATCAAGTGCAGAGTCAAGTAAACACATTACTACAGTTGACTTTTCCACAACCTTTCAGCAGACCACCTGAATGGATATTATAGACCATGGTTTGAGAACCTCTGTGATATTCTCTGGAAGCAAGCATGGCAGAGGCTGAGATAGCTGTGTCTCCCCTCATTCATGGGGGAAGCATTCCCACACTATGTCGTGGTGCTGTCTCTTCTTCTGCTCTTTTCAATGTGGCAGCAGCCATTTTGTGCTATGCCAGACAACATGCAGCAGATGCCGCAGCCATTTTGTGGCTGGCCTTTTCTCAAAATTACAAACGCCCCCCACCCCCTGACCTAAAAAGGTTGGTGATCCTTACATTAAAACAACTGCATCTGCTGTAGGCTGAATTCTGGCTATATCTAAACCAACATGGGTTTCTTAGCACCATTTTTCACACATTCTTCTTGTGTGCTAAATCAACAGGAGAGGGGAAAGAGTGGCTGTCCCGACAAGTCCCTTCTTTTGATATTCTTGTGAGCAGTGCAATTCTGCATGGAGAGGACCTCTGTGCATGAAAGCCTTCACACAAACACCTGTACACTCAACAGACCCCTCCTTGCAGATGTTGATGCTGTACATGCCAACATCAGATCAGGGCAAGGGCTACTCTGCATATACTACATGGGCTGACACTGAACATGGCTATCTTGCATGGTCTTCTGTCCATGTTGATTTAACATGGAAATAGAGCTCCTGAATAGGATTTTTTTCCCATTTAAACTATAAAAGAAACAGAAAATTAATTTCATAACTGTGATACGTTTACTTTAACGGTATGATGGTGCACTCTGCATTTGTTCCCCGAGGAGACTGGATACTTTCTTAAAAGGCTGTCAAGCTCTGACATATCTATGAGAGATCTACACTATCTGCAGGGAACTGCTTTCCCATCATAAGGCTGTCAGGGAACATTATCGGTTGCTCCTTTGTTTGCTACCCACCTCAAGGCAAAGACATCCCTGATGGGACCGTGTGTGGTCCCTAGATTGGAGGAGCGGGAAATACGCCACAAAAGGTTTGTTTGTTTTCGTTTCAGCTGTAACCACAAGTAAATCTTTCTTGCTAATGCGAATTGAAGTTGACTACTATTCTCAAAGGGATCAGACGCGTGTCTTCTCAAAGCCGGCTAAGAAATGTATAGCATAAGCGGCAGACTTACTGTGTGATTCAGGAATATTATTTCTTTCTTAACTCTGTCATGGCATCAAGTGATGTTATGTGGCGGGCGCTGGCAGGCAGGCAAAAGAAGAGCCCCAAAGTCTCTGCTTTGGGAGCCTAAGCTGAAAAGTGATTTATAAATCTCCTAAATAAATAAATAATAAGCCTAGGCATGGGACTGGACACTGAAGTAAAGGGTCATAGGATTTTTAAACAAATAAACAAACCCACTATCATCCATTTCAGGTTTTCGCTTTGGGCTGTGTATCTGTTGCCCTTAACCCAGGTTCCTCTCAGACAGTCCATGAGACAGAACTGATCTGTGCTAGCTAGACACTGGCTCTGTTTGCATACCATAGTAAACCCGCAGTTAATAGTTAGCCATGTACAAAAATATGGCTGCTTCTTTGCTACTCTCCCCCCCCTTTTAATGCAAGCAGGAGCAACAAACCATTGCAGAATTTCTGCTTAGGAATGCCCACCTTGGCTCTTCCTGTTGGTCTCTGGCTGAAACGTCAAAACCTTCCTGTTCAGGACATTTTTTTGACCTTTAAATGTTTTACTGTACAGCTTGGTCTTAGCATATAGTACTTCTGGAAATGTGAATCTCTCTCATGGATCTCTTACACACACACACACACACACACACACACAAACACAAACACACACTGTATATTCTTGCTTATCTTAATTGTTTTTAATTGTTTTTGGGTGGTTGGTGGGTTTTTTTGTTTTTGCAATTCTTATCTTAGCCACCTTCAACTGTGCAAAGTAAGTCAGTAAATGCTGCACAAGCACAAAGTATTTAAATAACCAGTTCTCACTGAAGCCAACGTTACTGCTCATAATTTCTGTGTTTAAGAACACACTTAAATGTTTTGCAGTAACAAGGTTGAAAAGTTAATGTACGGCAAGATGCTAGCTACAGAAGCAATGGGTAAAATGCATCCTGAACAAGTCATTTTCAGTTGTAACACTATAATATTTGCCTTAAGAAATATGAATAGGAATTGTTGTGCTACTTACTGTACTGAATATAAGCTTTGCTTATAGTACTGATTGTGCTACACTAGTATATGCTGGGCCAGATTCCCTCCAAGTGCAGTTCATGTAAATAAAACCTGTAAAAAAATTGGTGGCTGTCTAATTTTTAGTGCACCAGCATCTATTGACTAATGCGGAAAAGGTCAGTGGTATTCAAGCGAGTGATTAAGGATGAGTGCCAAGTAACTGCATTCTAAATGTAAGCTTCGTGATGTTGTTTCAGAATGAAGCCTCTCAGTGCAGGATAAGCTGCTGCAACGGGGAGGGGATAAAGTACTTTCCTGCCAGCCCCATACCCGACTATAGTGCTAAAAAGAAGCAAACATGCAGCTATGGAGATGGGAAAGGCATCTACCCGTCCTTATTCCGCCCTACAATGCTTGCCCCCCATTCCAGGTTACTTAGGTTTCAGCAGGTCAGTTGCCTCTCTAGCTCTGTCTTCCATTTTTAATGCTTTTTAAGAACATGACGAGCCCTGCTGAATCGGACCAATGGCCCATGTAGTCCAACAACCTGTTCTTACACATAGCTACCAAGTCTCCTGTTTTTCGCAGGAAACCCCTGTTTTTAAAGCCGTTTCCCACTGGCAGCCCGGATTGAAAAAAATCCCGGAAATCCCCCGGATTTCCTACCTGCCAGGGAGGCTCCATTTTGGGTCCTGGCGCCGCCCGATTTCCGGTGCCCAGACATGGGTAGCGCGGCACCGGAAGTCGCTTCTACACATGTCCGGACATGCGTAGAAGTGACTTCTGGTGCCGCTCCGCCTATGCCTGGGCACCGAAAATCAGGTAGAGCGAAGTGACTTCCGGTGCCGGCACCGCCCGGTTTCCGGTGCCCATACATGCGTAGCGCAGTGCCGGAAGTCGCTTCTACGCATGTCCGGACATGCGTAGAAGCGACTTTCGGTGCTGCACCGCTGCTGATCCCGCGGGAGACTTGGCAGCTATGTTCTTACAGCTAGCCAGATACCTATGAGAATTCCACTTCCCACAGCCACAAACTTGGTTGGTAAACTTACACAAGCTCTCATGTCATGCATCACCTCAATGAAGGTGGCCCACTCATCGAAAGGGTCATCGCACCGCTGCTAGCAATCCTGACTACACAGCTTCCCCTTATCCCATTCCACAATCACGCATGGGCGTAGCTGGGGGGGGGCAAGGGGAGCAGCTGCCCGCCCAGATCAAGGAAAACAATAGAAATACTTAACAGACCAATCATGTCGGTTCTGCCCTGCCCTAACAAAAATCCTGGCTACGCCCATGCACTCACATGCTTCCCCAGGAACCCTGTAGATATGCCTAGGCTTTCCCGGCTAACATCCAGACCTAACATATGAACTTCAGGGGTGGAGACCGGCGATGCCCTGTGATTTAGGAGGCAGGGCTGTGTGGCGGCACCAACACTTTCTACATGTGGACCTGCCATTGTGTAACACATGAAGGGGTATATAGTGTCCCTGTCTTCTGGTTTCTTCATACCTCTTCCCCCTCTTCTAATCATAATTCTATAAACTCACAGATACTTGTCATCAAGGTCTTTTGTGTGCAAGGGGTGGGGAGGCAGGTTAAGAGTTGTTTTCTCTTAATTCCTAACGTTCTGTACTTTGTGAATCTAGAACATCCCTCAAGCAGAACCCGCTGCCATTTTTTTTTAATGTGGTCTCATCTAGCTTCCAAATCAGTCAGCACTGAGCCACCTAAATTGACTGTAGAGAGAATAATTAAAATAATCTTTACAATCTATGATAAATCTGGGTTTTTGTTTTCTTTATGGTCAAACTAAATACTTTCATGAGGGCATAATGTAATTAAATCTCCTTTCCATTTTAAAATGCCATTTATTTCACTTCAAAAGATGTGTGCCTAAAATATTCATTTGTTTTCCTTTCACATGCTTCACAATGCATTTTGTGACTGCAAACATCTGTTTTTAAAACTTCTCTCAAAAAGTCCAAACACTTTAGAACAGCATTTAAAACTCCTGGATATAGATACAGATGTATTGTTCCTTTGACATTCTAACCACCCTAAGAAAAAAAATACTCATTACAAGGCAGTCAATTAGCACCTGTTTCTATAAATACAGCTATTTTCATGGTTGTCAACTCTTGTGAATTTTTTTTTGTCTCTAAATAATGTGATGTTGTATAGCTTATTAAACTGGTAGGAAATGTGCAAGCCTTACTCTGTGCTCTAAGTTGTTAAACTTAAAAAGATAAATAACAGAAATCCAGCCAGGCCATAATGTCACTTAGCAGATTTTTTTGTTGTTTAGTCGTTTAGTCGTGTCCGACTCTTCGTGACTCCATGGACCAGAGCACACCAGGCACTCCTGTCTTCCACTGCCTCCTGCAGTTTGGTCAGACTCATGTTCGTAGCTTCGAGAACACTGTCCAACCATCTCGTCCTCTGTCATCCCCTTCTCCTTCTCCTTAGCAGATTACAATATCCTTAGCAGATTACAAGCAGTTAATTAAAACACTTAATAAGTCTACAGGTGTGTGTGTGTGTGTGTGTGCACATGCACGCACACACACACACATTGGGTTTGGCTAAGGAAACATCCAGTTTCCTCTTCAATTCTACATTCATTTTACTGGTAATCAGTGCTATTTTTCTAGAAAAATAGGTGCCGGAACTCACCGTGAATGCCTCCCTTGTTCTCTTAGAATGGCAATGGCACCCATCTGAGAGCCCAATGTATTTCTATCACTGCATAGCAAGGTTTAGAAGCTAGTCATCCTAATTTCAGATAAATGATTGGATATGCCAAACAAAAATATAATTAGTCTAGCCCTCAAACCAAGTATAATTGAAATTGTACTCGTGGGATAGGAAAAAATCCTGTTACTATGAAAGTGATGATAACACTATCTTGATTCGTTTTCATGTTACCTGCAAATGGCAAAATTGAATCTCCAAAATTATGGATGAGGTGTCTTTCTTGGAAACAAGTATTTCATTTTTCAATAAAAATGTCCTCCCACTAACTTCACCCACATCAAACAATCAATTGGAATGAAATCCCAAGCTGTAAAAACTAAAAATGCAGTAGGCAGGTCTGCAAGAAGTAAAAAAAAAAAATTGGCAGGAGAAAGGGTGATAAAGGTTAGCTGGAATCTTAATAGGGAAATAGTTTCTTTTTGTATTTTTAATGTATATGCTCATTAGTAATTAGCAATATATATATATATATATATAGAGAGAGAGAGAGAGAGAGAGAGAGAGAGAGAGAATAATATTAAAATGTTTTAATTGCCAGCTTTCAAACCATAGCTGTAAAATGTAAAATAATGAAAGCTTTTTTAAAAAAGCATAAATTACCATGCTGCTGTTATTACTATACATTGACATTGCTTCCCTGCTGATAAAGTAGGTATCCTATATGTGGATGAGTTGAGCATTACAATGGAGCATGGAGGCAAGGAAAAGGGGGAGCTAAAAATAGGACTGGGGCAATTTTGGGACCTTTCAGTAAAATTGGTCAATTTTTTTAAATTTATTTTTTTTAAAAGCTGTGTTCATAAAATAAGCAGAAATTGGGAGAGTTATCAGGGGGCATTTCACAAAAATTGTACATTATTTATTCTCAAAGGTCAAGGGGAGTGTTACGGCTCAGTCAATATACATTTCCCAGCAATCATCATGACCTGAGTGGCAAATTCCCAGCAGAAAACCATGTGGTTGGCATCTGAGATGTCTTGAAGGGAAACTGGACACATCTTAAGGAAGCAAATGGCAGGAAGCTTAAAGGTTAATTTATGGAACAGAAAAGGGGAAAGTATTTGCACAAATTTGCTGCAAACCGAGAGTGGCTGCAGGAGAAGGGAAAGGGTGTTGGCACAGCAGGTTCCTGCATGATTGTCCCAAAACGATGCATAAAATACAATAAAAACAACCAAAAACAGTCATGAAACAACAAAAAATAGAAGACAAATTTAAAAGCAATACAAACTGGAAACCTTTTCATTCACTTGTGGATGAAGCAAGTGCCTCATCAAACACTTGTCTGGACAAAAATGCCTTCAATTTCTTTCTAGAAATTGCAGGTAGCGGGTGCCTGTCGTATCTCTGCAGGGTTCCACAGAATAGAGGTAGCCACACAGAAAGGTCTGCTCTAAGTTACCGTAAAGTGGGCTTCTGGAATAAAGGTGAAACTCTTCTGCAGAATGCAATCACCTGTGGAGTATTACAAGGCACAAGGCATAAGTATACAAGGCATAAGGTGCTCTCTCATGTTCCCTGGTTCTGAGCTGTGTTGGGCTTTAGTACCAGAACCCTGAGCTCGGCCCAGTAGCTGATTGGCAGCCAGTGCAAATCTCTCCAGACCAACCTCAAGGAGGTGCATTGCCATAATCCAACCTTGAGGTTATCAGTGCATAGACAACTGTTGTGAAGCTACTCCAATTCCTTCACATGACATCCTTCATCAAAAACAATGTGAAAGAATGTTGCGATCCTTTTACTGAGTTGATACCCATGCACAGGGTGAGGAGAGCAGCTGAGTGCAAAGGTCTGTCCTAATGTGCTGACCACATTCACTGGGAGATTTTGAGCTCTTGTGTTCTTTGGGTTAGTGCCATCCCCTAAGTGAATGTCTGTATTGGCGTTCTGCCGGTTCTTGAAGATGCACCAATTTACACAAGCATTCCCTTAATCTCTTGACCCAAGTCTTCTGTTTTCATTGCTTTGTTTTAATGGGATTGTTTCATTGCATATTTTAATTACAGGTGATTACATTTTAAAGTTGAAATGAGATTGTTTTATTGTGTACTTTTATTACAGTGTAGTTTATAATTATAGTGAATTTTTAATAATGCAATGATTTGTAAGCTGCTTGGAAACCTATTTTGGCATTAAGTGGTATATAAAATTTTAACAAGCTATAGCACTCCAGTGACATGCTCCTGAGTAGGCTGAATTCTCCTAGTATTTTTCTTTTGCCCACTAGTGGAAATTAATTATGCTTTTCACACTAATAGGATGAATCTGCTATAACAGTATGATTATATTCTGTGAACAAGCACAAGAGATTAAGCGAGATAGCAGCCCCCCACTCCATGAAATCCGTTGTGCTTAGAATTTCAAGCACTGCAATATTAATGTCTGTCTAATTGGATAATTTATCAGCACTGCCTTGCCAGTAAACAGCCAGCCATCTGGACACAAGAGGTTTATGTGATCACTGTTGATTGTCAAAACAGTGGCATTTTACTGACCTTAAGAAATTTCATTTTAAAAATACTGTATTTCTTACTGCATGGTATGAGACACACAGAGTATTCTAAGTGAGATTCCTTAGCAGGCTGCTGTTGACAAAATGTTAACAGAATGTGTTAACCAAATTTCAGTTTACAATATGCACTGGTGTCATATATATATATATATATATATATATATATATATATATATATTAAACAGGGCGTGCAACACTTAGAACATGGGCATTCAGCTGGTGGGTCAGCACTCAGGCTAAGATCATACAATCGTAGAGCTGGAAGGGATCCAAAGCGTCATCAAACCCCCTGAGAGGCAGGAATTTTGGCTAAAGATGGGCCAGGCCAAATATGCAACCATCCTTTTGTCTCCACCACCCCCTCCCCCCAAAATAAATACAGAAAAACTAAAAGTTCAAACAAAAAGATGGTGGTACATGGAGAGAGAGAAGCAGGGGGCAACTCCTGCTTGCTATGCTTGCCAACCAGTCCTCCCTTCCCACTACTCTCCCTCATTCCTGCATTCATGTTAGCTCTTTGGACCTTCCCCACGTCACCTCTTGCCGCTGCTGCCACTGCTATTCCAACTGGTCCTGAGGATGGCTGCCACATCTGGGCACCTTTCTCCTCCTCCTCCTCCTCCTCCTCCTCCTCCTCCTCCTCCTCCTCCTCCTCCTCCTCCACATGATGCTCTTACAGCTGCTCTTCACGTTAAACAGAAGGGCTGGTCAGCTAATGGTCTCTAACTTGTGCAATATAGCTTTAAATCCACTGCAGAGAGCAGGAAGTTTCGTTAACATAAATTGAACTTCATTTCACTACCACTAATACTGCTCTCTTTTACTACCTTCATGCCCTAATACTCAAGTAAATTGGTCTTATAAACAGGGCTCACTGGAGAATAGATTCACTGTTGATAATGTATCTGTTCACCTAGAGCATTCCATATATGTCACCTAGAGCATTCCAACCAGCAATCTACTAAAACCTGAAACGTATGAAGTTCACTGTAGATGCCAATAAACTCCTGCTGTTGTCCTGTGCAAAGTGTCACCATTTGCACAGCACTGAAGGTGAGGTGCAAACCAACCTGGCAAGTTATCTGTAGTTTTGCCTATGGTTGACATGGATCCCCATCAGTATGGCATGTAAATACTCAACTGTCATTTGTCTTACTGCCCAGGTGAAATGGAGCAATGCTACACCAATAGTCACTTTGATGGCACTATATCTTGGGATCAGGCTGCTAGTTTTTTTTATAAAAAAAATCTCAGAAGATAATGAAGAATGTCCTGTTTGTGCTAATTGACCTCAAGAATATAAATAATGGTGACATTTGGCTCCCCCTGCCCTGATCTGACCACTTTGTACTTGCTACTCTTGACTGGCTCAACTATGCTGGGCTGGCTCAACTATGCTGGGCTGCATGTACAAGCTTTGCGTGAGCAGGAAATATTATATCCTTTTTAATACTGGAGATGCTTCATATATGGGCCACGTCCTCACCTTCCCAAGTCACAGAAACATAAAATTGGATGAATGTAAAATTGAACAATTTAGTGAAACCAAAAACTGATAAACAACTATAGGATGACAATTCAGACTATGAAAATCAGATTTAAAAACCAGTTCATTTATGTAGTAGAACAATGGTGGAAAGCAGACGCAGAAGGGATCTGTAGGGATCCTCTTCAGGGTTCATTCTGACCTCTTATCTTGGATTTTGTTTGATTTTGCTTACTGCTAATGAGCAAGAGAAAACGTGTCTGGTGGCATTTTATATTTTCTTTCATCAAGTCATGTTGATTTTGTGGCGTTATTTATAAATCAAGGGGATTTTCAATGATTCAGAAAGCTTCTGTGGTGCTTTCTAGCCTAAAACAAATCACACATTACTGATGGAACGTCCCCAAAATCAGGATGTCAGGAGGGGCACTCTTTCTGGTCCGGCACTCCAGCACTTGTCAGCAGGGTGGCACCAGAGTGAGTGTCTTTTGGTCTTTTGGACGGACCAAAAAATGGGACATTCTAGGATCCAAACAGAAGCCAGGATTGGCTTCTATGATCCAGGATATCCCACTTAAAATGGAACACTTGGAGGGTATGGAACAGGGGTGAGAAACCTCTGGTCCTTGGTCCAAATTAAGCCTGTCAGGCCTCCCCATTTGGCCAGCCAGGCCATTTTAACCATGATGCCACACCCACCTACCCCACACCTAATATATATGATGTCAAGTGTGAGGCAAATAAAAGCATGGCTGGGCCAAAGGGCTCATGCAAACACCTGCAAAAAGCCTTAGAGCTCACTTTCTGTCTGCGTCCAACCATCCTATCTTTTTGCATTCTAAGCCTTTTGGTCTCATTCACTGAGCAGTTCCAGGCACCTATAATTGTCTTCTCACTTTTTTTTTTTACCCAGTAGCAATTATGCAGCTAACACTCTGTCTGAACCACAAAAGACATGAGATGTGGGAAAGGATATTTTATGGAACAGTTGCAATAAACAAGAAAATTCATAGAAGGAAGAAAAGTACTTAGTGAAAGAGCCACAACTTTCAGCAATGGGTCTCTGGAGGGTGATGTTCTGAAGGAAGCCTCTTGTGATGTAAAGTATTTATGTCCATCTAACTGGCATCATTTTCTTCCACAGAAAAGAAAATATATTGTTTATGGAAACAGCACCTACTTATGCAGCCCCACAGGTAGCTTATAGGACACAAATAAATAAATAGCTATTCTGGGATGACAGAGAATATTCACATACAGGAGTTGAAAATCAGGGAACTGGTAATTGGGCCATCATGCAGAATAGGGTGAGCAAGAGGCCGGGGGGGGGGGAGTAGAACCATATATCCAATGCATTTAAATCACAAGGGTCAATGCAATCTGGAATAGAGAAAAAGCAGGTAAAGCTGTGGAAACAGGGTTAACCCTAAGAGTGAACAGCCCAATGGAAGGTGAATCACCACATTTTTTAGAAAAAGAAATCAGAATACAGGATGATTTTGTCTTTGTTCATGGATGAGGGAAACTCCAAAACTTCAGAGGTGGTGCCTATGTGAGTGGAGAAGATCTGGGATCCTGGAGACCAGAAAGCTAAGCGGAAGTTTCTGAGAAAGACAGAAACTGTCAGATCTATTTCAAATGTCTAATTCAGATTTATACTACAATTAATATTGGCATGTTTACTGCAGTTTATCTGCCTGCAGGTTTATTGTAACATGGCTGCCATACCACGGTATCGCATGTGTGACAGGATTCCAGAAATTCAGCAGCGGGGAAGCTAAATGTGCACTTACAAAAACGAATTCATGGAAAAGGAAGTCATTATACGCCATGTGTTACCTAAATGTCATGATAATGAAAATATTGATGTTAAAAGGGGAGAAATATAATTGATGCTTGGAATAAAACATGCCAATATTCTACCATCAACCTCTGCTATTGATATTTAGAATGACTAAAAAAACTGGCTCAGACCTAGGAACTGAAACTACTTTAAATAAAATATGCAGTGATTTGCATATTCAGATGAAATCTACAGCCAGAAGCAAAATCTGATTTATGATTATGTTTCCTTTATTTTTCTTTTGCATTATTTTACTGTATGGCTGTATAAATATAAGTGTAATTTTGCCAACACTGCCATGTGAATGACACATTGTAAAATTAGATTTGTTCAGGGCTTGGAAAGCCAGTGAGACCAGAAGCAAAATAACTGGTGCAACTGTATAGACACACCAACTTCACTCAGTGCTGTAATTAAAGATCTCAAGTTTACAGAAGTGTACTGGATTTTAAAATAAAGGAGACCCATCTTTGAAACCTCGCTCTAGAACAAGCACCCCAGGCATTCACTGTGTCCCTATCATTCAACTTCCATTCTCTGTCTAAAACAATGAGAAATAATATTAATACTGGCTTCCCTGTGAGGGGTAAGAAGACAATGACAGTGATTTTTCAACCTCATCCACATGTAAGTAAAACATAAAGTAAAACACTCCTGAGAGACAGAAAGAGAGTAAGCATGCACACATATAATTCTTTTTTTCCAGGGAATCTTGGTAAAAATCAGATCCGGTAAATTTAATCTGAGCCTTGAAAAGCACATAAAGATACAAGAGGATGCATACAGATGCAAGATGCAATCGAGTCATTTTTCCACCTTCCTCATTAAGCTATATGTACTTTTCAGGAGCAAAAGTACGTTTCCGAGCACAATTCAAAGGGTTGGTGCTGACCTTTAAACCCCTAAATGGCCTTGGCCCATATACCTGAAGGAGCATCTCCACCCCCATCATTCTGCCCAGACACTGAGATCCAGCAACGAGGGCCTTCTAGCAGTTCCCTCACTGCAAGAAGTAAGGTTACAGGGAACCAGGCAGGGGGCTTTCTTGGTAGAGGCGCCCCTCCTGGTGGAACGCCCTCCTATCAAATGTCAAGGATATAAACAACTATTTGACATTTAGAAGACTTATGTCTAAATGCTTTTTTAATCTTTTGTTGGAAGCCGCTCAGCGTGGCTGGGAAAACCAGCCTGATGGGCGGGGAATGAATGGATGAATGGATGAATGTAATTATTATTACTATAAAAAGTCTTCACCACCTCATGACTGAGGGGCCTCAGAGGCATTGTAGCCACTAGAAGAAGACTTCAAAGGTACATAGTGCCAAAGGACACCTTGTTGGTGCCACATGAGCTAGGGGAGCAGTATATTTTGCTGCCACTGGCATACTGTCAGGCAACCTGGGGGGGGGGAGGCAATAGGGATTTTAAGAAGCCTTTTAGCAACAGTAACACACAGGAGGAACCACCAGAAGTGTAATGCTTTATACCTGAAGGCCAATGTTTGGGATTGTCTCTTTGACTGCAGAGGTTAGAAAGACTACAGACAGTGCCGGGATTCAGCCACCTGAAGCAGTGTCCGGGTGGAAATTGCTTAAATGTCCAGGGGAAAACCCACCTCAGAAGTAGCTCAGAAACTTAAATCAATTTGACACAAAAAATAGTTCAACAACTTTTGTGTCTGGATTTTCACTTTTTGAAATATGGCAACCCTACCTTAACACTGGTATGAGTTCTGATGGCCATTGGATGGAGGACTGGGCAGCAACCATCAAACTATAGGCTGCATTTAACTAACTGAGCCCTAGCAGAAGCCAGCACAAGGGCTCCCACCAGCAGAATGGACTTTCCCACCTTCCTCCCTCAATCCACTACCCCCAGAACAGTACACAGGAAGAAGAAAGGGAGTAACACTTTGTCTAGCAAACAGAAATGCTTGCACTGGTGGAACAATCCTATTGGCGCAACATTGTTTGCTTTATTCCATTTCCCTTTTAGTTCTCTACTGAGTAGACTGGCGAGGCAGTACCACACTCATGGCCATGCCATCTGCTATGACAAACCTTTTTGTGATTGCTTGGGGAGAGGAATGTTGGGTGTTGTTCTTTGTCTTCTCCTCAAGCAATTCTTGAATCCAGAGAAATGATTCCCTTGCTCCAGTTTTCCCCCGCTGCCTGTTCCTAGCACAATAAGCCAACCAGCTTGTCTTTTCATATCATGAGCAGCTTCAGAAACAAACTGATATAACCTTTATTTTGGAAGTAGTGATAGATGGAGTGATGGGAACGAGACATATAGTTTATGAAAATTGAGAATAACACAACCATGCAACTTATTTGATTTTCTGCTATAGTCTCGAATTAAATTGCTGTGATTCTAGATGCCTCTCCTAATTCACCATAGGAAAACAGCAATTCGTATTTTCTCTTTTTTACCATTTAAAGGACAGTTGAAAATTGCAGCTAGGATCCTAAATTGTTCTTCTGTTTGCTTAAATAGCTACCAACATGAGTCTGACCAAATTGCAGGAGGCAGTGGAACACAGGAGTGCCTGACGTGCTATGGTCCATGGGGTCACGAAGAGTTGGACACGACTAAACGACTAAACAAACAAAACAAACAAATTTGCTTAAAGCAAGGGGGAACAGACAGTCCCACCAACTTCTTCCTTTATCTGCAGCTTCCCCTGCCTCCAATATCCCACACTATTCCCAAAGGCTCTCCAATCCCCCAGGGAAGACTTTTCTATGATTGCAGAGGGAAAGGGGAGGAAGTAAGGCTCTATTATCCAAACTCTGTTCCTTTCATGGGAGGAAAGTTATGATCCAGGCCTATGTGGGTTTTTCCTCCCAACTTTCCAAAATAGATTCATGACATTGCATGCTATTATAACCCTTTTATTTTTCAGGCCACTACAATGAATTCTGGATACACTGCCGCCACCATGACAGCTGCAGCTCTGGAGTCTCCCTGCTCAAGCAACTCCATTCATTTCATCTGAGAGATCTAACTGCACATGCATTTGTCTGAATGTCCATGTTGCACACTATCTTTAAAATTAGTAGGGAAGCCCATGCATGTAAGAGCTCCAGCACGGCCAATAGTCAGAGGTAATTTTATTCATATTTCAGGTTACCTTGTTTTTAACATCTCATTTTCATCTGCAATTTTATGTATATTTTATATACAATATGAGCTGCTTAGAGGTTTTGATGATTAAGCAGCATAGGAATTATATTAAGTAAATTAAAAAAACAGCCTGCAAAAGTAACAAAGGGTACTCTAGGCTAAAACCTAAGGGTAATTCCCCCCCCCTTAATTCTTTTACATTGGGATCAGCCTCCCATCCTATGAAGAAATAATAATCCATTTTCACTCCATGCCTCAGAGGCTGAGTGAAAAACATTGTTAATCTTTTGGCATAAGGAATGAAAATAAGCCTTGGGCATTTGCATGAAGTCTACGGTCCTTGGAGTTTCCCATCCCACACAAGTTCATAATTCTAGCCAAGCAGCTCCAATTACTACCATATTCCAGAGAAAGGCTACATTTCTTCCAACTAATCTAACCGGTGGGTTTCTATTCATATTCCTAGTTGATTCCTAAAATAGCGTCATATGTGTGTGTCTCTGTGTGATGTTCTCCGAGTTGCTAATAAACAATTGCCAATGTACTGAATGCTAATTTGAACCCCATTAACTCTTTGCAAGCAAGGTTTTGAAGAAGAGCTCATTATTTGAGTTTAGAACACTTCAAGGAACTAGATTGACATGGTTATTAGAGATCTAAATCAGACTTTGAAAATCACTGAAAGAGAAATAGGTAGCAGAACAAAGTATTTTTACCTATGTGTGTTTTTGCTAGCTTTGGTTGACTGTTCTAACCATGCTTTTTCAAAATCTGAGGCTTTTAGACCAATGTTGACACACTGCCATTTCTGGATCATACATTATCCCACAATTACCTTATGATATTTTCAGATGCTGTACGTGCCTTCGCATCTCCCGCTCCAATATGACAAAAAGTGATAAGGAGATGCTGTATGCAACTATGTATGTATTCAACTCAGTTTTTCTCAGTCAACCTATTGAAATTAATGAGCTTTGCCATGCTGTGAAAACTTGTGGAAAACTTGTTTCCACAATCACCACCAGCAAGACTGTATCTGATATACTTTGAAAAATTGTTGCTTTGTTCACTATGTATTTGGACACCTCTTAAAATATTGTAACCAAATTTTGAGACCAGGGGGCAGGTTTTTGTCTATGTTTGGAACTGAACACCATTTTGTATCAAGATAGCAGACTGAACCTTTCAAAACAACGCTGCTTTTAACCACTGGTTTCAAAACTGCACTGTTTTTATCAGTTTCTTAGAATCATAGCTGCCAAGTCTCCCGTATTCCCCGGGAAACCCCCGTTTTTCCAGCCATTTCCCGCTGGCAGCCCGTATTTTTAAAAACCCCTTAAATCCCCTGGATTCTTACTGGCCCAGGGAGGCTCCTTCTGCACATGTCTGGAGTCTCTGGACATGCACAGAAGTGATTTCTGGTGCTGCGGCCATTTTGGAAATGGGCAGAGCATGCGTAGAAGCGACTTCCGGTGCTGCTCTGCCCAGTTCCAAAATGGCCGCAGCACTACCGGTGCCACGTCGCGCCGATCCCGGATTTTTCAATCTGGGAGTTGGCACCTATGCTTAGAATCCCTGAGCAACACTAGGTACAAGGCAACCAATGATTTATATACAGAGAATGTTACGCACCAACACTATCTCTGAGCACTGAGAGATTACCCCGGGTGTGTGTTTTCTTTGGAAATAAGTCACAGTGACTTATTTCACGATGGTGTTTTTATGTTGTTGTTGTTGTTATTTATTCATTCATTTATTCATTTATTTATACCCCGCCCATCTGGCTGGGTTTTCCCCACCACTCTGGGTGGCTTCCAGCAAATACCAAAATACATTAAAATATCACAGATTAAAAACTTCCCTAAACAGGATTGCCTTTAGGTGTTTTCTAAATGTCAGGAAGTTGTTTATCTCCTTGACCTCCGATGGGAGGGCGTTCCACAGGGCGGGCGCCACTACCGAAAAGGCCCTCTGCCTGGTTCCCTGTAGCTTTGCTTCTCGCAGTGAGGGAACCGCCAGAAGGCCCTCGGCGCTGGACCTCAGTGTCCGGGCTAAACGATGGGGGTGGAGACGCTCCTTCAGGTATACAGGACCGAGGGCGTTTAGGGATTTAAAGGTCAGCACCAACACTGGGAGCCAAAGTATGGTTTATTTACACATATTCACAACCTGAGCCTATAATGGAGGGGTTTGAAGCATTATATACTCCAAGAGAGTCGTGTTTCTCCCATTGCTGCAGCTTTAGCTGAACACTTGGATAAACTTTCTAAGGACAGTTTGACAATGGAATCAGTAACTAGAGGACTTCAAGCAGAGGTTGGACAGACCTGTTGAAGATGCACAAATGGAAGTTGAAAAGCAGCCCATGTATAGTGAGAAAAAGGTAATACAGCGCTAGGGTGTTTTATTCCCCATGTCCTCTTTTCCTTTCCTTTGTAGGATTTCCATTGTACATTTCTTGCCCTTTTCCTTTATTACAGCTGGGTCTTGCCCTCAGTTTGGCAGATCATGACACAGCTTTCCTGCTGCTGAAATTACATTTATCATTGCACCAGCACTACCACTATATATCTTTGCAACTATGTACACATGGGCTTAAGTGAAACTGTCTTATGTGCCTCCAAGTGAGATTTATTACAGCAAGCCTTTGAAATGCCTGTCTGTCTGTATTTCAATCATCCCATGTAAGACCAGGATAGTCTCTTATATTGAAGTGGCCAGTTAGTAAAAAAAATATCCTTTGAATTGAAGAAGTAACCACACAGTATGCTTTTCCTCTCTCTCTCTCTTTCACACTCCTATATAATCCTAATAATGCCACTTTCTGATTGCTCTATACCAAATAGGGTAGACATATTCAAAAGAGGGCAGGACTCCTACACTTTATAACTTACATGACAAGCTATGCCTGCTGAAATCCCCCCTTTTCATGACTCTTTGTTGTGTCTTGCTTTGCACCTGGACACCCTAACACCACATGCCAATCTGTGACTTTTTTATTTAAAAAAGTGTAAGAAAATCTATATCTGAATATGTATTGTATTACAAAACATGAATTTAAATACATATTTTATCTCAACATACCCATTATAAACAATTTTTTTATCATGAAATTTTTACACATTTTGGTACATTACTGAGACAAAAATTGTATTGCAAAATTCAGGGAATGTGAAATTTGAGTGATAATTACATTCTGAACTATATAGGTTGGTCTGCTTAAAAATGTGGACTGATCAAAAATTTCCTTCTTATCTAGGTGGAAGCAACCTGTTGTTTCTCGGATGTTGCCAAGGCTCAAATCTCCATGCGCTTAGAGCTCAGGGAAGTATATGCTCAGGTCTCTGCTTAACGCTTGAAGGTTCCATGCTCAGAACTTTCCATAGACTACAGTGATGACAACATTCTAGAGAAAAGGGGTCACATTTTTTTTTTTAAAAAAAGACTTCATTAAATTGTTCTACCTAAGTTATGCCTACTTGTAAAATGAAAATATCCTGATTGCTATAAAACTGATATTATATATTGCTATAGAATAAAGATATAGCAAGTTCACAAGCACGCATACATTTTCCACAGAAGAGTTGGTGACAGACGTCTGTATACTTGGGCATGGAGAGTTATTATGCATCCATTATTTACAATAGACTCAAACTAATAATGTTAGCTGTATAAAGAATACTGAGGAAATATTTACAATGCAATTGCTCTTCGCAAAATTAACTGTAAGTGAAAGTGCTACACACTGAATTACAAAGTGAATCCTTTGGAAAAACATCCCTCCCATGTAATTTATATCATAGATAAAGTGGTTTATATTTCTTCATAAATATCACATTTATGCTACAATGCAGCTGTCAAAAAGAGAAAAGTCAATCTTAATGGCTTAGGGTTTTATCAAAGTAACTTCTGCTCAAGGTAGACCCAGTACAATTAATGGTCATTACTAACTTAGGCCTATTAATCATCATAATCATCATCATTTGTATGCCGTCTTTCAATAGCTAAAACATTACTGAAGGAGGCTTACAACACAAAAAGATATACATATTTACAAAAATATAAACAAAAGTAGTCATAAGCAATAGAGTGGTACCTCGGGTTACAAACGCTTCAGGTTACAAACTCCGCTAACCCAGAAATAGTACCTCAGGTTAAGAACTTTGCTTCAGGCTGAGAACAGAAATTGTGCTCTGGTGGTGCTGCGGCAGCAGGAGGCCTCATTAACTAAAGTGGTGCTTCAGGTTAAGAACAGTTTCAGGTTAAGAACAGAC
This sequence comes from Zootoca vivipara, assembly GCF_963506605.1. Lineage (NCBI taxonomy): Eukaryota > Metazoa > Chordata > Lepidosauria > Squamata > Lacertidae > Zootoca > Zootoca vivipara. Next base: position 46,133,593 of record NC_083283.1, read on the forward strand.
CTCCGGAACAAATTAAGTTCTTAACCAGAGGTAACACTGTAAATAAAAACATACCATGATGTGTGCAACTTGGTCGAATTCTATTATTTGGGTAGGAGTCAACTAAGTTTCACCCACTGAAATTAATGAACATTAATTCATGACTTATTAATTTCAATAAGTCTACTCTGAGTAAAACTTTGTTGACTACCACCTTTTGTTTTGCTTGTTGCAAGATGTAGGATTTGGCTTCTGAAGGTTGCTCAAAAGGCTATGGCTTCATAATTCATCTGATCTTCCACTACTATTTAATGATCATGATTTAAACCAGGCAAAAAGTTGTGTGAATTAGCTGTACCGGTAAGCTAATTTTGAATGTAAAAAACAGTTGGTTTTGAGGACTTCTCCTGAAAGTTCAAGTGACATTTGTGAAATTCATTTTCTGAGTCCCCTGCAATGCACAACTGAATGATGGCAACAGCTGCTTCCTCTGTTTTTGAGCAGGTGGTTCTTTGAGTCCTTAGAACATTGAAGGCCAAACCTTTCCCTGAGGCTGGTGTTTGTGGGAGAAGCAATGGTCTTGTCTGCTCAACATTAATCATGAGGGCACACCAGGGCACACCAATAGAAGAATTACTTTGTTCGTTCAAACAAAAAAGCAGGGCAGATCTACCACCTTTTGCTTTGATTTTTTTTTTACATTTCAGGTACAGAATTCTGCTTCTGTCCTGACCCTATAGTGTGGTGAATGGGGTAGTTTTGTGCCCCCCCTCCAAGGACAAAACAAAGCATTGGGGGTTGGTTGAACTAACCTTGAGCAGGGCAGCCAGTGGTGAGGCACCAGCCAGTTGTATATAAAGCTAAAAGGCCAATCACCCCATGTCATTCTTCAGACATTCAAAATCCTTCCATTCTTTCCTGTACAGCTACACCAGCTTTAAAAATCAGCCCCCCAATGGGAGGCTGTGCAGGGACAGGGAGAGCTATTTTCAGCGGGTAATGACTCCTTGCATACTGTGCTCCTGATAGCAACTGCCCTCTACATTTGTAATTAAAGAAAATACACAGATGCACCCTTTACATTAAGTGTAACTTGTAGCTTGGTCCTTAAGAAAGCGAAGATGTCTTCCCTTGCCCTGTCCCTTAAGGCTCCAGAGCAGGCATCCCCAAACTGCAGCCCTCCAGATGTTTTGGCCTACAACTCCCATGATCCCTAGCTAACAGGACCAGTGGTCAGGGAAGATGGGAATTGTAGTCCAAAACATCTGGAGGGCCTAAGTTTGGGGGTCCCTGCTCCAGAGGAAAGGGCATCTGTTATGTACTAAGCTTGGATCCTAGAACAATAGGCGGGTAGGATCCTAGAATGCAACAACTGATTGGCTTGCAGGAGAAGACCAATCAGGCTCCAGGAGGAAGTTAATCAGCCTATTAGGCTGGTGGCATTGTAGAATGCAACAACTGATTGGCCTGCAGGAAAAGACCAATCAGGCTCCAGGAGGGAAGCAGAATCAACCAATCAGATGGGACTCATTGTGTAAATAATGTATATAAAAGCCTGAGGTTTGGGGGGCAATTCAATCACTGTTTTAGAAAGTGCATTAAAGAGCATGAAATCACTGCAGGATGATATTTCAATATCAGAACCTTCTTGGAAGTCTGCCACATTCACCCACCCAAAACCAAGAGGATTCTCTTGGCATATTATTGGATGCACAGGCCATGAGCAGGAAGGTGCACCTGCCAGTGCTGAGCTGAAAGTTCTCAAATGAGATATTACAGCCAAATTTAGTGGAGTTGAAGCAAATGAGGAGGCAAAGCTGCCTCCACATTTTAGGGTGCAAAATTAAGTTAGACATATTTTGGTGGAACTTACTGATACATAAACCGCAGCCTTCATGAATTAGTTAAATGGATGTAACACACTGACTTTACAGGCTCTGGCCAGGATCCCAACATGGGAGCATGCACATGTGTGACAGCAACACAGCTTGTACTGTTGGAGTTTTCTTCCTCAGTTCACTGTGGATAACTGTCCTGACTTCGGACTTGACAAAGGCACAAATCACTGTTCAGTGCCAACAGTAGCCAGTCCCTTCTGAAGTAGGAACTGCTAAATAAAGGAGACAGTACCATTTCAGCAGTGGCCATGGTAAGTCTCCCACATGCACATAGTCGTCTTGCTCAAGCCCCAAGACCTAGATTTTACTGTGGTCTGAAACTGTCACCATCCCTGACCATTGGGCAGGCCTGACTGGAGCTGGAGTGTAATGACATCTAGAGCAGGGGTCCCCAGACTCTTTTATGCGGCCCCCAGGGACCCCCGCCGCCCGCTGCCCAATCTTACCGGCATGGTGCGGCGTGGCTGCCAACTTCCGACCCGGAAAAGCGACAGAAATAGTTTGTGCGCATGTGCAAGCATCATTTCCGGTGTACTTCCAGGTCAGAGGAGGCTTTTGCACATGCACACAAGCTATTCCCGGTGCTTTCCAGGTTGGGAGTGTGCCAGAAATAGCGTTTGCGCATGCACATGGGTGCACACAGCCACGCGCTCCTGTGCCCCCCCGCGTGCTCCCCCACCCTCCGGCCCACCACACAATTGGCACGGCGGGCATCCGGCCCGAAGCCGGGTAAGTTTGGGGACCCCTGATCTAGAGCATGGGTAGGCAAACTAAGGCCCGGGGACCGGATCCGGCCCAATTGCCTTCTAAATCTGGCCCACGGACGGTCCAGGGATCAGCATGTTTTTACATGAACAGAATGTGTCCTTTTATTTAAAATGCATCTCTGGGTTATTTGTGGGGCATAGGAATTCATTCATTATTATTTTTCAAAATATAGTCCGGCCCCCCACAAGGTCTGAGGGACAGTGGACCGGCCCCTGATGAAAAAGTTTGCTGACCCCTGATCTAGAGGTTCACAGCTTCCTTACCCCCCATGCTATTTCTGGACACATAACAGCAGTCAGACATCTAGATTGCACTGAAATCATAGCTGTTAAAAAGTTTTCCTACAAAAGTCCCCTCTCAAAACCACAGGACTTCATGTAATTCATTGCAGTAGGAGTATGAGCCCAAATGTCTCATACAAAGGACTGATTAAAACAGCATTAGACTTCTTACTTTGTGAGTGTTGTTTTTTAATTGGAGAATGCTAGTTGTTATCTCCAGCTGCCCTTTTCAGCCACTGCCAGTGGTAAATATCAGCATCGATTGGTTGAAAACCTGTTAATTCTCCAAATCGATACTTCATTCACCCCAGGAATTTACTTGCTGCTATTCATTTAAATAAATGTCACTCAAACCTTACTTTGAAAAGATCTGGAGAATGCTGCAAAGCAGAGGAAATACTACTAGGAGAAACTCCTCCAGAGTTTCATTTTATGCTGTAAAGGAATTGCAGTCTCTGTAAGTTACAACTACAGAACAGCAGCTAACACCTGCTTTATGGATTATGCATAAAAGTATTTGTCAGCTGAGATATGGATGTACTCTGTATTTTAAAACAAATGCTATATACTTAGATCTTTAGTGTGCACACACACACCATCCCAGGATGTTAGCATGAGTAATAATACAAACCACAAAAGATATGTATCAACTATGAAATCAACTATGAATGAAATATAAATTATGAACTAAAGTCATCCAATGCCACTGTAAAACCCACCACAATTGTGTGTGGTTATTTAAATGCCATTTCCCCCCCTCCCCACAGAGATATCTTGTTTGCATCCATTACATTATTTACATGTACACCAACTCAGAATCTATTTATTGTGCACCGCAGAGGGAAAGCGTCATAAACCATAGCAGTGTAAAGAGAAGAAAAAAACCTATATGGAGATCTTTTAAGCAAAAATATGTCAACCTACATGAATGCTGAACAAATAATGGGTCACTTCATACTTTCATACTTAGAGAGAAGGCCATAAGGTCTGACCTACGAATGCCAATTCTAGTTTTAGTATTTATTTAAAAAACCAAAAGCACTCTGGTTTTGACAAGCAAAGAAATATACTTTACAGAATTAAGCATTGAATTTAGTTCATGCATTACCTATGAATAAGAATATGCACTAGGACAGATTATTGGCTAAAGTAGGGTGCAATTTCTTTCTATCACCTGTGATCTTTAAGAGCAGATCTGAGCAGCTTTTCCTTGGATTGGTTCAATTTACTGATCAGTCCCTCTGGTCTGAGAACCAAGTTCTTTTTGTCATGTATTCAAAGATAACCATAAGTCAAAATGAAGGTGGATTGTCTTGTAACAACAACAACAACAACAACAAATTTTTATTTATACCCTGCCCTCCCCAGCCTCAGAGAGGCTAAATTTAAATTTAAAAATGCAGCCTCATACAAAAGGGGAAAAGAAAGGGAAAATGGGGGAGGGGATCAGGTTGGCTCCAGGTGAAATGCCAGGCGGAACAACTCTGGCCCTGTGGAAAGTAATCAGGTCCTGCAGGGCCCTGGTCTCAGGAGACAGAGCGTTCCACCAGGTCGACGCCAGTGTTGAGAAGGCCCTGGTTCTAGTTGAGGCTAATCTGATTTCCTTCGGGCCCGGGACCTCTAAGGTGTTACTATTTATGGACCTTAAGGTCCTCCACGGGGCATACCAGGAGAGACAGTCCCGTACGTAGGAGGGCCCTAGGCCATAAAGGGCTTTAAAGGTCAAAACCAGCACCTTAAATCTGACCCTGTACTCCACTGGGAGCCAGTGCAGCTAGAAAAGCACTGGGTGAATATGCTCCCATGGCAGGGACACTGTGAGGAGCCTCGCTGCAGCATTCTGCACCCACTGGAGTTTCTGGGACAGCTTCAAGGGCAGCCCCGCATAGAGCGAATTAAATAGTCCAGCCTGGAGGTGACTGTCACATGGATCACTGTGGCTAGGTCGGGACGGGAAAGCTAAGGGACCAACTGCTTAATGCGGCAAAGATGGAAAAATGTCGCCTTAGCTGTTGTAGTAACTTGTGCCTCCATAGAAAGGAGAAATAGCTTTAGATACAGTTCTAACTTCAGATAGGGAATTGGGCTTGATATTGCATGGATTTCTCTTTCTACTCAATGCTGTGGTGCTACTGTTGTGGCGTCAGGTACTCCCCTCCCTCCTCCCACTGAACCCAGATGTGTCTCCTGGGAAGGTGTCAATGTTGCTTTGTAACTGGGCCAAACCAATGCAATTTAACTATTTTAATTGCCCAAAATGCAATGCTGTCGTGACCCATGCCTCTGACGTCCCAACCTCAGGGGAAGGGGCCATGGATTAAGACCTGGGCCCTGCTTCTTCAGAAGTTCCAGCACCAGAGAAGTCCATAATGCCAGCACCTCTCTGACCTAAATGTTACTTTCTTCAGACTATGAAGATTCCAGCTTAGAGACTGTAGCAGAACCACAGTCACCCACTCACTGCTGAAGTTAGAGCCATTTGGGTGCTACCTACCCTGGTTGCCTTTTGCATGCTGACCTTTGCCTTGCTGATTTGGACTTTCCTTTGGCTTATGTGACCTTGCATTCCTGGAACTTGACCCTTGCTCAGCATGATTCTGTTTCCTGGATCTGGAACTTGCACTAAAAGAATACAACCTATTGTCTTTGGACTCTGCCCAGCTCATGTCCCCACTTGAACTTGAGTGGTCCCCAGCTGGGACCACTACCTGGGACAGAACAAATGTCTGGTGTCAACGCCAAGCATTGCATTTTGAGCAATGTAAGATGGTGGCTAGCCCCTGTGTTTAAGAGTTGAGCCCTGGTTCTGCCACCACCATTCAGGGCTACATCCAAGGGGAGGTGAATACCTGCTGAAGTCAGCACCAGGTGAAGACCTTCAATGCATTGATGGTAACAACAGCAGCAACAGCAAACAGAAGCTCTGGTAACAGTGGCAGGGGTTTGAGCTCTGGGTGCCTGACCCCTTCAAGGCCTGGCATGAACTTTTGCTCTGAATCTGTGTAAAGTTGATGCTTGCGCTTGCAGCAAAGAAAAACAAAGATGGGTAGAATATTCAGGTTGTGGCTTGATCAGATGCTGACAAGTTGAAATTTGAACTAAACTCAGAAAGATCATGTGGAGTCGAGATGAAGTTGGGAGGAACCAATTTTTTGGAAGCTAGTAGATGGGAAATTCTAGCATAAGGAAAAAGGGGGAAGATAAAAAGAAGGAGAAAGCAGAAGGCAATTGAGTTACGAACATCTAACATAATTTGCGACAGTTTTGTCAGTTAAAGATTAGGCCTTGAAGAGGAACTCCCTGGACAACAGGGCAGGTTTGTATATTCAGTTGCTGAAGCCACAGCTTGAACTGACCGGAAAAGGCCTAATATTTGCCTAACAATTGAAGAAGTGGCTTCCCCTTTTGGCTGAAGGTGTAACATTAGGTTGCAGTGAACCATCTTTGATTGGTATAATTATATCCTCTGTTGTGGTTGAAGCCATTCAGGCATTTGTTTTGAAATGCCTGGTAGACTTGTGGGCATTTGTAATTGCATTTGTAATCAATAAAACTGAGCTGTATCTTTTCATTTTGTGGTCTAGATTTCTGTTTATAATTACAAGGTCAGTATAACCCTTGTTAATGCTGACTTGTATCACACGAGCCTGTGTCAATGCTTGCACTCTGACACCAGCACTGTGTATTTTATTGGTGAAATGCAGTCTGTTGTCAGAATCCCAGGAGATACTGCTATAAATAGCACATGTTTCCAGCTGTTCAATAGTATTGTATTTTTTTCTATTGTATTTTTATGGCTAATGCCTTTATCCCACTTATATGACTGCAGACTCTCGTGCCTTTCACTCATTCTAGCCTGATTGGTGAGATGGAATCCACAGTTAGATACAAGGAGAATCAGTGGAGTCTGCAGCTGGGTCATCTCTACGGCTGCACACAAACCTTACATTTAAAGCTCATCTCCGCTACCAAACAAGGAATCCTAGGTTTGGTCATTTACCTTACACAGAGCTACAATTCCCAGCAACCTAAACAAACTACAGTTCCCATGATACTTTTAGGGAACTGCTTTAACTGTATAAACTTTTAAGTGCATATATTTTACAGCAGGTCTGCACAGTTTGTAAGTCACCAAGCCAAATAAAGTCCCCAAAGAGAAACTTTTAAACCCTATAGTGGGCTTCTATATGTGTTTGGTGGACTGCATTCAGATTAGTGGGTCAAACATTTTTGCAAACATTGCCTTCTGTGATCAGAGATCAATACCACCACCACAACTACCAGTGCTTTGTTGGCTTAAAAAAATGTAGTACCTGTACAAAATGGCTGATTACTACCATAAATGTTTACCTACCAGGTTGATCAAATTTGGGCGATCATCCTTTATTATTAATGTCCAAATCCTGCCGTAAATATTTCAAGGCATACAGCAGAAGACAAAGATGCTTGTCTGGATCTGAATGGGATATCACCAATGAACCCTGTACATGTCGCCTTGAGTTTCATGATGAAAGAAAGTTGGGATAGAAAAGTAATACAGTAGATAGATTAATGTTTGGAAGGTAAACTCTAATATGATTTAATAGCTTCTTTTGAATAACTACAGGCTATTCTACAACTGTGGGTTGTGTGCAATGAAGTTCTACTCAGAGTAGAGCCACTGAAATTAATGGAACTAAGTTAGTCAAAGAAGATTCCACCTAAACATTCCACCTAAAGAACTTTCTGACAGTAAGAGCTGTTTGGCAGTGGAATTTGCTACCAAGTAGTATGGTGGAGTCTCCTTCTTTGGAGGTCTTTAAGCAGAGGCTTGACAGGCATATGTCAACAATGCTTTGATGGTGTTTCCTGCTTGGCAGGGGGTTGGACTGGATGGCCCTTGTGGTCTCTTCCAACTCTATGATTCCATGATTCTATATTCATTAATTTTAATGGTTTTGTTCTGAGTATGATGAATATTGGATCCAACCCTTTGATTTTATAGCTGGCTATGATGTCCATATCAGCTGGATTACTGAGAATACCAAAGCATACTACATAAATCCTATTACTCTTCTATGCAATACAAATTCATAACCAACATTTGCTAAACCTCCTTGTCCAGATTTAATATAAAAATTCCACTTTCGCTATGCATATTATCATCTATGAATGAAACACATCTGTGGTGTTACACACATCCTTGGGATGAGACATGCCATCTTTCCAGGTCTGATCACACCTCTGCTGGCTCCTCAGTAGTTTTCCTCCTGGCAACTATTATCACCTCAGCAAGCTTGAGAAAGTTGTGTTTCAGTTAGTTTCCTCCATTTTCTCCTAGCAGGAACAGTCAATGTTTGCTGAGAAGTATGTCTGGCATGCCATGTTGGGAGGGGTGGTGGATGAATAGCAGATTCCCTTGACTGATTGCCTCCTTATGTCATAAATAATGCTTTACATGCCTAGAATTTGTGGGTCTCTGAATTCATCACTTTCTAAGATGTCATTCAAAGTTAAGAGTGGATTACGAAAGCATAAACAGACAGATCAGTTCAGAAAGAGAGAGAGCTGCAGCTTCCAAGTAAAGTCATGATAAATAATGTTTTCACAGGTCTTGAAGAAAGTGAATCATTTCCAGTTTTCACTCAGTATAACTTTTTTTTCACACAAAGAAAAGATAACTTTAAGAGGTGAAAAATGATCCTTTTCACATGTGAAGACTGAAAAGGGTTGGGGAAAACCTGTCACCATTTCATACCAACACTTTCAAATCGTATTCACATAATATAGAATTACCCCTGCCTATTAACACACATAGGTCAAAGGTCTGAATCAATAAGGTTACAACCCTTTCTATATTCACCTGGAAGTACTAGCAGCTATAATAGCATTTGACTGCAGAGCGAGTGGACTAGGGATTCGTTTGTTTTTTAAAGATTGTTAATTGATGACAAGAAATGTAAGAATGGTTGAAGTTGCTTAGTGATTTTTTTAAAACTGTGTGTAAATTGCAGCCCGGCAGCAAAAATAAGGGTGAAATAAAAACAATCTTTAAAAGGTTTGCAAATCAGACAAATTGCCTCACCCCTTATGTTTTTGATACCCTCCCCCAGAACTTTTAGGCAAACTACATGTCCGGTACTTGTAGTTTTGGTCTACAAAGTAGACCATGCAGCTGGTCATAAAATGTCATTTAAACATCAGCCTTATATCATCTTCCCACTGTTCTCTTAAGAGGACTGCAGCAATCAAGGTTATAGCTCATCAGTAGAGCACATGTTTAGAGGTCCCAGCTTCAATCCCTGAGAAGGATTTCTGTCTAAAACTCTGGAGAGTCAAGTGATAGTCACTAATAACTAATACAGACCAATGTCTAAGCCTCTTTAAGGAGAGCTCCCTACATTCCAATGAATGAAGTGAGGGATTTTTTCCTCTCACATCATGTGCTGCAACTTGCACTGAAATTAGGCTACAACTTTTGAATGCTCCACCTGAATTTTTTTTTAAAGTTTCTGCAAGAAGAAAAGTAATGCATTTAATAAAATTTCCAGCTCATCCCTTACCATGCTGGTTTCCAGTTTTAGATATTGAATGTATGTTCAAGGAAGTGGTTCATACATCATTTAAACATTTCACACAATGCTATTTATAAAAAATGAATTATTTAAGAATTAAACTTTAACATTTGCATTGGTTCTCTCTGTCTGAAAAACTACATGGATCACATATTCAGAAAATATTGGAATGATCAAAGAGAGAACATTCTACATAAAAATCAGCAATGGAGAATTTTGAGGCATCCATTCATTTTTGTGTTCAACAAAACTTCCAGTTCAGAGGTTAGGGTTTCTTAGTAGATTTGAATCCTAATAAGAGGAAGAACTTGATTTGCATGAAGTAAATCTCAGTTTCAATCTCTGGCAGCCTCAGTTAAGAAGATCAGGTACTGGTGATGGGGAAGCCAGCTGCCTGAGATACAGGTATTGATGAATAAATAGCCTGATATGATCTAAGACAGCTCCCTCCTGTGTTCTAATACTCTTTTGTTTAGAATTGTACACCTTTTGCTACACACTGTCCTTAACATCAACAGTCCTTAACATCCAACTGGTAAGTTGGAAACATTTGCAAAGCATGTCAAACTCAACAGCTTGCTTACTGCTACATCTATAGGTGGTCTAGTAAAAGATACTAAACTACACATCATTCTTGTCACAATCTTAGGCCCACACACTGCAACACCTATCTTGAGCACATTGCTATTTTTGAACACATGCAGGAGATTCGCTCTTCTTCCACATTCTTCCCATGACATTTTAAAAAATGTATACACTGTCAGAGAAATCAGTACGAAGAAGTGATATCATTTGCACCAGACATGGATAGTTTATCTTTGTGATAACCTCCAGGAATAGAACAAATATTACTTTGAGGATTCTGCTTTTATTCAGGCCCATTTATAATCTTATATGAAGCTGTCTCAAGGAATGATTCAATGGAAGGGGCATTTCTGTCTCTGTATCTAGAATAACTTTCAGGAAATGATTTATAATGTGTATAGTGTTTGACTTTTATAGGCTGAACAGTATGCAAATAAATATAGTAACTCTGTATTATCATAAATTGCACATTAGTAATTGAAAAGCTTTTGATCTCTGAGTCATTGGCATAATATTTGTTGGGGGATATTCTCCATTAATAACATCTCTGTTAATAATTTGGGCTCTTTTGCAATATGCACTTTGCAATTCAGGATGGTGAATATTTGAAAACTGCTCCTTTTTCTGACGACTTGCAGTAGTTAGGTTTTAGGAAAGTGAATCCTGGGCAAACATATTTAACAAATTAAATAGATTTTTGTTGCATGTTTCCCTCAAGATGTGGGATCCCCAGTGTTTTCAGAGACCACCACACAATCTATTTATCGGAATTTCAAAAATTAAACACTGCAGGATTTATCTCCTCTGCTTTGTAAAAAACAGCATCAACATCATCATGATAGCATGTTGGTGAAACTGAAAATTACAGATTATGCCCTATATTGCATAAAGTAAAATTTTGCCCATGAAAGCAAGTCTTGACAATTGCCTTGGACCAAACCAGAAGTAGCCAATGTGATGGCCTACAGATGTTTTTAAACTTCCATCAGCCCCAACCAGCATGGCCAATAATCAAGTGTGAAAGAGAAATAATGAAGGAAACCATTGGCTAAGTAAATCACAGCATACATCCACATTACATTTTTTAAAATATCCCGTGGCACCTTAACTTCAGGTGAGAGACCCATCAGCTTTAAATATCAATGATATGACTACTGCAAATGGAAAGTAATCCCCCAGACCCACAAACCACTGAATTTAGCCTCTTTTTATGAAAAGCATCATGCTTTAAATTTAATGAATTTAGCCTCTTTTTATGAAATTTAGCCTCTTTTTATGAAAAGCATCATGCTTTAAATTTAATGCACTGGCCCAAAATTGGTTCACTAATTAGCACAGATATTTCTTTTTTATACCTGCTGTTTTATTGCACATTTCACTTTCTGCATGGGGCACATTCTAGTTTCATTGTCTAGCTGAGATTTACAACTTTGTTTCTGTATTAATTAATGATCTGAGGCAGAACCCTATATTCGGTAGCTTTCTTTAGTAAAGAGGAGTGATAGTCCTTTCTTGCTACTGCATAACTAGGACATAAACTGGACCCAACAGTGCCCCAGATCAGTATGCTATATATTAATACAGCAAATGCTATATATTAATACAGTAAATGTGTTTATTTACTGGCTATTATATATTTTAAGCCAACTCACGATTTGTGCACATACTGAATGTCAAACTAGAAAAGGCAATGGGAGATCTATGAGCAGATCTGATTTTCTTAAAGCTTAAAGGGGCAATACAGGAGAGGTGGGAGTTAAGGTTTTCCCCTGTGCATTTTTCGTAATCCAAATTGAGCACTGAAGCTGCTATTTACCTTCTGAAGGAAAAGCATACAGGCACAATGTGGGGCAACTCCTAGCTTGGAACGATGAGTTGATTTATACTGGGAAAACAGCACTGTGGAAAAATCTCCTCCCTGGCTGGATTCAGCCCCAATAAATCTCAATCTCAATCTCAATCTCAATCTCTCTTTCTCTCTCTCTCTCTCTCTCTCTCTCTCTCTCTCTCTCTCTCTCTCACACACACACACACACACACACACAGAGAGAGAGAGAGAGAGAGAGAGAGAGAGAGAGAGAGAGAGAGAGTCTTGTGAAATAATTAATATGAGGTATAAAAAAGAGAAAATAATCACAACAAATGCTCTTAAAATATAATGATTTGGATTTGTCACTAGAAGGTTACTTTCTGTTACGCTTTGTTTACTAATTATGCTTAAGATAGCAAGAGAAAGACAAGATAGGAAGAAGCTTGGCTATTACCTTAAAATGTTAGCCTCAGAGGTCTGTATTTAGAATTTTTGCTTTAGAGAGTAGTCACAGGCTGGAGGCTGATTCATATCAGGTGATGATGATGCATCTTAATAGTATAAATGGCTTGCATGCCATTTTTCCATGGTTAATTCTGCTTGGGAAAAGCCTGAAGAACAGTCTGTACGCGTGTGTTGTTGTTTTTTTTAAAAAAAAGCCATGGTGGCCTGATTGTATTGTAGTCTTGTTTACTAAAGCCCCAAGAGAGAACATTTTCTGCAGTTGACAACTAGCCTTCTCTAAGGTCACTTTCAAACAACCTGATTCCCCCCCCCCCCATAAAGTTTCTGGGGAGGTTATATGGCATCTGCTATTCATTAAGTATTCATTCCTATTTGTTTTGTGGGGAGGTTATACTATGTCATTATCCCACACTTTCCCGTGTGGGATAATGTCACTTTCCTTACTGCAAAATTGTGCAACTGATGTGAGTTTTGTGGTCATGTGCAGAGAATTCATTTCCAAAAATATTAGCAAACATTTTTGGAAATGAATTCTCTGCACATGACCACAAAACTCACATCAGTTGCACAATGTGTACTTGCCAGCATGCAACTGAATCCCTCCCACAAAACAGTGACAGCCAGAAAGCAGCCTAAATTGCACTGAAACATAACCCAGCCTTATTCCAGTCGGTGCCACCATCTGTTGCCATTGTTCCATCGAGTCCACTCTTCCCACAGCTGGAGCTGGGAGGGAAAGGGAGCTACAACTGGGTGGCACCTGACTTTTTCTTTGAATGGGCTAGCGGGCTAAGCAGTGTTAGTCACAAGCAGGCAGGAGGGGAATAGCTACACCCACCCACCGAATCTTTTAAAAACAGATAAGAATAAAAGCTTGCAAGGAAAACACTAACAATGCCAGACTTTTTCTATACCTAACCTACATTGTTTACCAGACCAGGTGAGTCCATCAATATACTTGGCTACTGGGGGAAACAGTCCTTTTCTCTTGATGATAAAGATGGCTGCAAGCACATGTCGTTAGACAACAAAGACAAGGAGGAGGAGGAAATTGATTTGTGGTTTTCTGGACACTGTGGCCTGGGGTTGAATTTCTCTCTGACATAGAATGGAGCTCTCTCTATTTTCACCCCTCCTGGCTCTGCCTTTTAAAAATAAGAAATGGCTCAGCTGAAGAGGAAAGAATCAACCCAGGTTTGGACATGAGCAAACCCCTGTTGACCACAGCAAGTATGGAAGTCACTGCCCTTTCTGTGAATACGTGACCTGAGTCCCTGCGTGAGACAAGATTCTTCCACAGGAAACTGAACATACGTACACACACTCTAGCTCACAATGGAAAACAGGAATAGGGTGGTGTCTGTTAATCCACAAAGGAAATGGCTTGTATAGGCACACATCCAAGCAAAAATAAACTAAAATAAAATCAAGCTGTTTACAATGAGGTTTTAGACCTGAAATATGGATTTTGGCCATTAATTGACCAATTCTAATTTCGTCTACCACTGTACAAATTCACACGTTATACTTGTTGGGATTAAGGGAAACAAAAGGTTAAATAAGATACAACGTGCAATTCTCGCGCAGCCACTTGCAAACCAGAGTTATCTCCATGGCTTCTATTCAATTGCTATCTATCCATCCTTACAAAATATTATTTGTAAGCCACCTTACCATAGTTAAATCCATGCTCAAGGCCGCTTACAGCATGGAGGGGGGAACTTAATTCAAATTTTAACAATAGTAAATAAAAGGTAGAATCATAGAATCATAGAGTTGGAAGAGACCACAAGGGCCATCCAGTCCAACCCCCTGCCAAGCAGGAAACACCATCAAAGCATTCTTGACATATGCCTGTCAAGCCTCCGCTTCAAGACCTCCAAAGAAGGAGACTCCACCACACTCCTTGGCAGCAAATTCCACTGTTGAACAGCTCTTACTATCAGGAAGTTCTTCCTAATGTTTAGGTGGAATCTTCTTTCTTGTAGCTTGTAAAGGGACCCCTGACCGTTAAGTCCAGTCGTGGATGACTCTGGGGTTGCGGCACTCATCTCGTTTTACTGGCCGAGGGAGCCGACGTTTGTCCGCAGACAGTTTTTCTGGGTCATGTGGCCAGCATGACTAAGCTGCTTCTGGTGAAACCAGAGCAGCTCGCGGAAACGCTGTTTACCTTCCCGCTGTAGTGGTACCTATTTATCTACTTGCACTTTGACATGCTTTCAAACTGCTAGGTTGGCAGGAGCTGGGACCGAACAATGGGGGCTCATCCCATTGCAGGGATTCGAACCGCCGACCTTCCGATCGGCAAGCCCAAGGCTCAGTTGTTTACACCACAGCGCCACCCACATCCCTTATTTTAAAAGATACAAAACAATAATATCAATAACAGCAAAAAAGAAACCTCAAACAAAGCCCCCAAACAACACCCCAAGACTTTGTTCTGAAGCCTCAGCTTTGGTAGCTGGAGTCAATAAGGGCCCCCACCCTCTCAGACCAGTTAGAAAAAGGCCTGCAAGGCAGGAAGCATGCCATCCAGGACTCACAACCAATAAGCTTGTGATTTTGTGTATGATGTTCTCAAAAACTTTTCAATTATATATTAGATCTTGTTTTAACGTTCTACGCAGATAAGCTTGTAGTCTAATATAGACAACAAGAAGAAAACAAAAAATAATTAAAAACCAAATGATGATAAGATTAATGCTAAATTAAACAACAGCAGTTTAAGTATAGGCTTAGCATAAACAGATGTGGAATTTTTCAAGCAATTGAAGAGAACTAGCTAAACAAATAAACCAAGATCATGGCCACTGGTCCCATCACCTCCTGGCAAATAGAAGGGGAAGAAATGGAGGCAGTGAGAGATTTCACCTTCTTGGGCTCCTTGATCACTGCAGATGGTGACAGCAGTCACGAAATTAAAAGACGCTTGCTTCTTGGGAGAAAAGCAATGACAAACCTAGACAGCATCTTAAAAAGCAGAGACATCACCTTGCCGACAAAGGTCCGTATAGTTAAAGCTATGGTTTTCCCAGTAGTGATGTATGGAAGTGAGAGCTGGACCATAAAGAGGGCTGATCGCCAAAGAATTGATGGTTTTGAATTGTGGTGCTGGAGGAGACTCTTGAGAGTCCCATGGACTGCAAGAAGATCAAACCTATCCATTCTTAAGGAAATCAGCCCTGAGTGCTCCCTGGAAGGACAGATCGTGAAGCTGAGGTTCCAATACTTTGGCCACCTCATGAGAAGAGAAGAATCCTTGGAAAAGACCCTGATGTTGGGAAAGATTGAGGGCACTAGGAGAAGGGGACGTCAGAGGACAAGATGGTTGGACAGTGTTCTCGAAGCTACGAACATGAGTTTGACCAAACTGCGGGAGGCAGTGCAAGACAGGAGTGCCTGGCGTGCTATGGTCCATGGGGTCACGAAGAGTCGGACACGACTAAACGACTAAACAACAACAACAGCTAAACAAATCAACTGGCTACAAATTCCATGAATACGGATCAATAAGAGGAAGTAGAAGAAACAAAAGGGAGAGGTCTGGATTGGATATAATGTACAAACATACAGTAAATTAGTGTTGCAAGAGTAAGTCTAACTTCAATCCAGGCTTTCCCCCTCTCTTCTGACATGTAAGATTTTGCTCCTGGGGCTGCTTATTATTATTATTATTATTATTATTATTATTATTATTATTAACCACAGCTTCCTGTGTTTCCCACAGATGGACAAATTGATCAATCTCAACTACGGTTAATGGAAACAAGCAAGTTTCAGAACATTTTAAATGAATTTTCTCTAACCATAGTTGAGATTAACCACAGTTTAGGGATTAGACAACCGCTAAACTGTGGTTAATCTAAACTAGAAGCAGAAACTTCAATCTACTCGCAGCTATGTTGAAAGAGGGGAGGGGAGAGTGTATAAGCCCAGGGTGGGTGGGCTAAACCTGCTATTGTAATAATAAATCATAGTTTAGAGTTATGTCTGAATGCAACCAAAGAAACAGCAGAAACAGAGTTCAAGAACTCAAGTATACAGAGACCAAACATGAAAAATAAGTAAAAACAAAAGGATGGATATATTTTAAGTAATAGCATATGCTTACATTGAATGCAAAATGGAAAAAGTAACCAGTGCAGAAAAATCAGAAGTAGAGAAATATGATCCTGCTTTAAGTATGGTGGTGCTTAAGATGGTGAGGTCACAAGATGAAAAACATTTTAATCTTTGAAACTAGGCAGCAGCAATTAGGTGTGGAATTAAGATCATCCTCACACCTACTCCAATTATAGCTGGATTTTTAAGAGACAAATTTTGTATATAAACATACATGTATAACACTTCATGAGAAGAGAAGACTCCCTGGAAAAGACCCTGATGCTGGGAAAGATTGAGGGCACTTGGAGAAGAGGACAACAGAGGATGAGATGGTTGGACAGTGTTCTCGAAGCTACGAACATGAGTTTGACCAAACTGCGGGAGGCAGTGCAAGACAGGAGTGCCTGGCGTGCTATGGTCCATGGGGTCACGAAGAGTCGGACACGACTAAACGACTAAACAACAAAATAACAGAGAAAGAAACAGAAATGGAAAGTAATCTCAAACAAAAACATACTGACATTTCAGCCTACATAGTAACTTGATTTATTTGAAAAATTCATGCAGGCATGTTTATTTAGAATGTCTTCCACATTTCTACGTGCAAATTTTATAAGTAAATACTGCATAAACTAATAAACCTATGAATAGGTGTAACAGAAAAATGCAAGTTTTGTTAATGTTAGAGAGGAATTTGCCATTCTTTTAAAGATATCTAAAAACCTCACCTTCTTTTGGTAGCAATCATTTCAAAAGTATATGAGTGTCTGATTGTATGACATGCTCATATATTGTGCAACAGTGGCAGAAATGTTCATATTAAAGGATGAACAGAGCTGTCTGTGTTTAGACACAGTCTTGTATATATGCTTCAATAGAACACCCATCATTTAAAAATATAGTCTGTTCATTATCTGGGTCCATGATGACTTTTACCATGTTATTCTGTAAATGTGGTTTTATCTAAATTTATCTTAATGTGGCTTTATCTATTTATTTGAATGCCTGATTAATTAAACATGTTGGTCTTGGGGGCTTTCTGTGGTACTATCAATATTTTATGGTGTCTCCATTAAATTTTTATAAAATTTGACAAACCCATGTGTACCATAGGCTGAGCATAAGAAATAAGAACAGTATATTACCATTAATGTTAATGCATTTGCAGGAATTGTAAAGGATAGCCCTTTCCTTCTCCCCTGCCGATCCTGCCAGGTTGCAGGATCACAGATCATGTCCATCTAAAATAAATCGACAGCCATATATCAATGAGTGAAGAAACTTTTGTTTTCCTATCCATGAGACATTAACATCAAGGCTGAACAAACTGACTAGGGTTGTGTACCATAGCTGCCAAGTTTTCCCTTTTCTTGCAAGGAAGCCTATTCAGCATAAGGGAAAATCCCTTTAAAAAAGGGATAACTTGGCAGCTATGTTGTGTACAGCCCCTTGATCCAGCCTGAGGCTCAAATCTGGAAGGACACCAGCCAAGTCAACCCACCCAAGGCCAATTTCTTCCAAATTATGTTGGGGCAGGGCTAACATTTAATTATGGAGTTTTTTTATTTAAAAAACCCCCAAAAAGCCCTAATAAAACATATGGCCAGGAGAGGAGTGGGAGAAGAAGACATCACATACATTACTATATTCAATTTATGCAAGCTGTCTTCCTTTGGGGTGATTATAAATGGCCACCCTACCCAGAGGAAATCCACCTTCTCTTGCTGTAATTAGTAATAGAAATTTTTTTCCTTCTGCACTACACTCCTGAGGGAAATTGTGGGTTGGGTTTAGATTCTTTAAATCTCCTGACATGAACTGCAAATCACACAATTAACATGTGGTTAGGCCAGGCATAGGCAAACTCCAGCCCTCCAGATGTTTGGGACTACAATTCCCATCATCCCTGACCACTGGTCCTGTTAGCTAGGGATGATGGGAATTATAGTCTCAAACATCTGGAGGGCCGGAGTTTGCCTATGCCTGGGTTAAGCCCTGAGTTCTGCACTTGCTTTCTGTCTTAGCAGTGGGAACCGCTCACCAAGAAGTGAAAGCATAAGCAACAACCAAGCATAATGGCACTGTAAGCAAATTATTTCCTTCGGATAGCCACACAAAGGAACTGCAAGGTAATCAATCACATATTATCATTGATTTTTTTGATGTGTTATAAGTGTGCTGTTATATTAAGAAGAACAGTCCTGTAGCAACTTATACATTCTGTTGTTTTGCTGCTAACATGGCTATCCAGATAGAGTTTGCTATTTTAAAAGTTATATTTCTAAAATTACATTAGCTTTATCCTGCATTTAAAGTACTATCAATCTGCAAGCAACTGCTTACATTTTCTTAATTTTGTGGTGCAACAGTAGCAGGTTTGGGCAATTATAGATTTAAGATGATGACCCTACAAATCTGATTTAAATCAGTAAGCAGTTAGGTGCATAATGATAAAACAGGTTCTAAAATATTTGTAAAGTAACCCAGGGAAAAATGCAATCTCCATTCTCATTAGAGCGTGCAGAATTATGTGGTACATTTCTCAGTTGTCTGTTTTGTTTGTGTGTGTCTATTCTTATATTCATTCATTTATATACCCTGAGGTATATCCCCTGTCATGTTCAACTCCTTGTCATGCAAGAATCCTGCCCAAAGCCATCCATGACTGGGCTCAAACCACCAACCTTCTGGTTAACAGCCAGATCCACTGACCCATTGTGCCATTCATATTGGCTCGGGGGGGGGGGACGATATGCCTCCCCCCCCCCAAGGAAACTTGGATCATTTCCAAGTTAACCCAAGGATAAATTGCCTATCTCTATTTGGAACTGATCAGTTTTTTGTCAACTTGCATTATTTTGCC
Source organism: Zootoca vivipara (assembly GCF_963506605.1). Taxonomy (NCBI): domain Eukaryota; kingdom Metazoa; phylum Chordata; class Lepidosauria; order Squamata; family Lacertidae; genus Zootoca; species Zootoca vivipara. The sequence goes on from NC_083283.1 coordinate 46,152,900, forward strand.
AAGTTAGCATCATATCCATAAATGATCTATGCATCCACTAGAAATATTCTGATATGAAAAATAGTTTTTAAAAAACCTTTCTTTCTTATATACTGATTGGTTTTACAATCCTGGGGTGACTCACTGTTCATAATGAGTTTGATCCTGTAGCTTTTACGCAAGCAAGTATCCTGTTGAGATCAATGAGTATATTGCCTGCGTATGAACTGCAGGATCCAACTCATGACTCATATTTGTTGTTACTATATTCTGCCTACTATTGTTGTAACCCAAAACAACCATGAAACACTATAATTTCGTATTTAAATTTTGAATATGTAATGCCATCGATTTTAAGTGCTGTAATTGAGGCGGGTAATAACATAATTTAATTAGAGTTGGTAATTCTACGCTTAATTTTAAGTGTCCTAAATACACTGTATACTTCGATGGCAGTGTCCTTAGCACGAAAGCCTCCTGCTGTTGAGTTACAACCACTTGCTGAGATAAAACCACTCCTATAGCCCTTTATGCTTTCAGAACATAATGCTTTGCTGACAGGGGGAAAAATTCATTTGTGCCAGTGCCGGGGGAAGCTGGGCAGATTTAATGGCTTGGAGGGTGGGGGCTAAGCTTTGAAATAAGTCTATGCACGCTCAAGGTTCATTCATGCACCATTTGATGCCATAAGGTTACACTTACAGAATAGGTGCCATAACAACAATCCCATTTAAGTCAATGGACTATTCAAGACAGCTGTTTCACATCTATATCTTCCCTGTTTCCACAGCCACAGTGGAGGGTTCTGGCTGACTTGGAATCCATTTATGGTACACCACCTGGAGTATATAAGACTAGGGCTTGACCCGAACCAAGGGGCTATATTTCATGAGCAAATCCCGCACCCATGAAATGCTCCCCCAGGACTGGCATTGGCACTAGCAGTGCCCAATAATGCAAATACCAATTCTGTCCATTTCCCCAGTCCTGGGCTGCTTTGATGTCAGCATCCAGGAAGCTGCCCACTACATTTCCCAGAATGCCCCAGAACATCCAGTGTAGCATTGTTGGAAATCAATGTGAGAATGGTGGGGTGCATGGGCGGCAACTTTGCTAGGGGCGCTCTGTTTTGGAAATTCATGTGATCTCGAGGAGGTGTAGGTGGTATATACCACAATGTCCTTTACATGTCTAGACCCACATGCCTACATGTGGGTCTGAGCTTTTGAAGGGTTTGATAAAGTATTAGTTTCTCACAAATATGTGTTGAAATGGCACTGTGCTGGAAATTTAGTTGTTAAGGCTTTAGCTTCCACCTGGAATAGGAAGCATGGGGTTGTAACGGATTAGCCCCAGGATGGAAGATTTATTACACCCTGGATTAGAAAGAGTTAATCCACCTCCAGTTTAACTGACAGCGCATCTTTAGGTGCCCGGTTTTGGCAGTTGGAAGAGGGGAGGTGTGGTGACAAAGAGGAAAGAAGAAGGGTGTGGGGCCAGGATAGTGGTGGTCTAGTTTAGGCTTCGGATAACTTGAAGTTAAAGTCTGACAGAATTAATGTATAACTGTAACTAAGCTTGTAAACTTATGCATCCTTAAGAAAAGAAAAACTTATGTTCTCAAGAAAATAAAATTCATCTTCTTTTTGTGCCAAAGAGTATCATCTTGGTTATTCCAGCAGCGTATTAAAACTCACCAAGGTGGAGACTCAGAAAAGGGCAAAACTTACCTAAGGAAAAGGGGATAGTTTGTGTCCTAGAGTCACACAGGAAGGGCAGTATGGTGAAAACTAGAGTGCCACAAGTTTGCCAGGGTGGTATGGCAGACTGATACAGTGGGGACCTGAGTTGAGGGAGTCCCTGTTCTGTAGGAAGAGGTGTTCATTCAAATAGCCCTGAGTGTTTGTGAGATCAGGCCACGAAAGCTGGAATTAGACTCTCTTTACTGAGAAGCCCAGAATTGAGGGGTTTATTTTAAGGCGTAAGGAATTGAGTGGGGATTGCTTTACCCCTGTACCCTTTCGTCTCATAATCTATTGGCAGCGTCGGCGAGGGGGTTCTTCGCAGGGGTCTTAGGAGTTATCTGTATTGACCACCTGCCAAATATTAATTGACTGTGAGAACAGGATGCTGGAATAGAAGGGCCATTGGCCTGATCCAACAGGCTTTTCTAAGTTCTTATGTTCTTTTATGTTGCTCCTCCACAAAGTTCCCAAAGCCAAAGTTTAAGCACAGAGGACAGATCAAGCCTCTGTGTGTTTCCCCAGCTCTAGCTGACCACAAGATGAAACTAGACTGCCCCCTGGCCTATTGTTCTTTTACACCCAAGGTGACATTATCTCCAGCCAAGAGAGAGGGGTGGGAAGGCAGGCTTCCTTCTTCTGGAAGCATCAATAGCTAGTCATTCTCAGGGCAGGACACATGAACTTGTCATGTGAAGAGATGCCTATCAAACTTGACTAGGGCCATTAACTTAACTTAAGAGGCAGTTCCTTCTGCTACAGAATCCCATATTTATATATGGAAGATATGGAAGACATATATTCTCTTTTTCCTTCTGGTGTGGTGTTCTATATATAGTATGCTTAGTGTTAAGGTTTGGACTTATTATAAATTACTGTATGTTTAAGTTAAGTCTGCTGCAACTGGATTTCTTATGGACAGTGCCAATCCTGAATGTATTGAATTTGTGACCATTATGTGCATTTGCCTTTGGTAGCAGTAAAGCTCTGCTGGATGAAAAATAACTGCTTCTGTCAAGACTATGTGGATTTTAAGCATGGCTGAAGTTTCTGCAAGAAACATGTGGGTTCAGATATGCACCTTAGCTCATGCTTATTGTCAGGGGGCATTCACAGGGTCCGCGGGAGGAGGGAAGCAGGAGACCGGGTTACAGGGAGCCTCGGCCCCTTCTCTCGAGCAGCACCTCCTCCAGCTGGGAAAGCAGCCAAACATCCAGGGGGGAGGAAAGGGAGGTGATCAGCACAGAGGAGAGAGGGCTCCAGGATGCTGGCTCTGAGCCCTCGCACCACCTCAGTCAAGAGGTCTCGAAGAGGGAGATGCTACTTCCGTCGCCCCAATTGCGCAGGGGATTAAAACGCAAAGCGGGGAAGCGGAGGCTAGGGGTGTCCAAGTTCTTATGCTGGGGCAGAAACCGAAAGGGGGCACTCCCAGATTCTGCTAGTGACTGAGACAGGCATGAACTTGTAGCTCTGCACTCTACATAGTATGCACAATAAACCTGTAAACATTCAGGTTGGAGTTTGGCGTAGTTACTCGTGAGCAACCACTACACGCTTCTGACACTTATGTACTTTGTTCTACAAAAGCATGAGCTAATGTAGTGGTTTCTTGGGGCTATTCCTCTTTATCTATAACAACAGGCTTAACTTCCTCAGTGCAACATAAATGTGCTTAAGGCCATAGTATTAAACCTCTAAATAAAAATGCAGCTGGCTGCCAGGTTTTTGGGAAGAGCTGTGCAAGGGATTCTGACAGGTGAGTTGTCCCATCCACCTGCCAAAGTTGGCCCATAAGGATGGGGACAGAAAAGAATCTGGGCTGGGGGGCACAAAGGTTCACCATCACTGCTTTGTATAAATGGTTTGCTGCAAAAAAAAAAAAAACCAACAGTATATATAAAATTGACTATACTCAATACATTCTTTATTAGGTCAACAGGTATGGCATAATGTCTTTCTTCAAAAGATTGTGTTATCTACATTTCCATTAACTGTATCCACCTTATTAAAAAAAAAATACCACCCTCTTTTGTTGTATATGAAGTGCTGAAGTAATTGCTAGCCAGGTAATGATTTAATGAGATAGATTTTTGAAGCTGACAAAACACTTACACTGAAGTTTAAAACATCCAGCAGACAAACTCAAGACATATTCCAATTAACGAGCCAAAGTAGGTGGCATCTCTGTCCTGATAACTAATCAAATCTGGTACATTAGTTTCTTTTCATGCTTTCTGGAACATTTTCTTTCCCCAAAGTCCTGTAATTAATGCACTCATACAGGAGAGAAGTGGCAGTGACTAGAATCCATGTTTGATCTCTCAAGATGCACACTATTAAATACTACATGTGCAAGATGAAGTTCTTCTTCTTTGCATTCTTTAAACCGCAAACGGTGGCACACACCAGTGCTATAATTGTCACTCCCATAATTATGCACTGTAAAGGTAGGAAAGTTTACTTTTTGCTATCCCTTTTTTCACTATTGCCACAATTGTATCAGATATCCAGGGAATCAAATCTATGCTTTATAATGATAGAATGTTATAGCCCCAGTCTACTTCATTGTGGCTTATTTCTGAGGAGGAGGCATGTATGTGCAGGGTTGCACTACGAAAGTACAGGACACCTTAGCTATTCAGCTGCTGCAGTTGCTCGATAATGAACCCAGTGCAATAAAGCAATCAGATTTAATGGCATAATTAAATTATTTATAATTTCAAAATCACTTGATATTTTGGAGTTTAAAATGTGTAGAATTATAATTAAATATAATTAAAATGACTGCAATTACACTTGTAAGGAAATATAATAATGACATGCTTGTTAAATTATCTGAGAAACACAGGTAGCTTTCAAAATATTATAATTGCTGCAAGTAAAAGAATTAGACATATATATCAGCAGAGGCACCTAAAAAAAAAAACCCCGATCTTAATTATTTCCTCCTGACCCAGTGGAATCAATGCGAATTAGTAGTGACAGTGGCAGGTAATTGTTGTAACATGTGAATGAATAAATAAACAAGAGGGAAAATGGGCATGTTTAGGAACTAATGCCTAATCCTCAACAAAATTTTGCAACATACTGTAGTGAACTAAAAATAAATCAACAGTTTTCAATCTCAACTGTGAAAAGAGTCTGCAATTTTCCTTATCATGCATCAGCTAGCAGTTTTTCATATGTGGAGAGATATATATACACAATGTAGTCATATATATACATGTTTACTCAGAAGTAAGATCTATTGTAAGATCAATGGAGCTTATGTCTTTATGCATTACATGAAGAGTAAGCCTCACTAAAAACAGCAGAACATACTTCTGAGTAGACATATATATTGTTATAGATTTGGGGAGGAACCCTCCCAAACCCTAGAAATTAATAGAAGGTAGAATTTTTATTATTTGGAGTATTGAAGGGGAGATTGCTGGCCAGCAGGAAAATACAGGCTTAGCTTCCTTTCCAAGCCAGTGCCTCACCTGGAACAGAGGCATTCACAGAGGCAAAAGGTATTGATGGCCCATCTAAGAGGAATCCTTGGGCCTGGGCAGGCAGAGGTTGCCAAGGTGAAGGGCGTGTGTGAGAGAGGTGACAGGAAAAGAGTGTCTTCAGCAAAGTGTGCTGGGAAGAAGGCAGAGAACAACGGCTGAGATCTATCTTTGGCAGGTTGACTGGAGGCTGGTTGGGAGAGATGCCTTTCACCCAATGCTGCCCTGCAGTGGGGAACAAGACCCTCTTGAAATGATCTGGACTCCCTCCATGTAGACTGAAGGCCTAAATAGGTGAACAAATCATATTTCTTGAAGCTGTGGCAGTCTCCGCCGCATCTTCAATTCTCCAAAGGAGAACAGATCTTGGGTGAATGCTTTGGCAGAGAATGGTGGTAGCACCCAACTTTTGTATACATATGATTACATGATTAATTCTATTCCTGCCACTAACCAGTCTGGTGGACTTACTGAACTGTAGGGATAAATCCTTCATAGGCAGCTTGCTGGATATGTGAAGAAATCAATCTAAGGCATTAAAAGGAAGTTTTGAGACCTCGCTTAGCTCAGACAGGCAATTTAATCAAAGCAATGTATTAGCATTTTCTAGTTGCTAGGGAATGGCACCTCTGTACATCTGACTACAAGCTGCTGACTGAGGCGAGAGGCATATTAGGGAGAGGTTAATATGATTCCATCCATCTTTCATTAAAAGGTGAAACTATTTGTACTCTTGTGGCCAATGACAATAATTCAGACACTGCTCTGGATGGTACCTCTCAGGCTCAGTACTTTGATGTCTCTAATTATTTGATAAATGCATGGACCAGTTAATAGCCAAGTGCCGTTTCAGTTGCCATGCAAATAAAAGTGGACACAGGTTGAGTCATTATTTAATCTGGGTGAAACATTGATACGGTCACTGATGGCTAATCTGCTTTTGCAGCTAAATTTATAGTTTAATAATAATTATTCAACATTACATTATCAGGCAGCACTTTGAAAAGAAGATGCCTGATGAAAACATAAGAATAGTCCATTACATTATTTTCAGCAATTATTGTGAAATTGCTTTCAAACCAATCATGTTTTTATTAGCCTGTGCTAACATAGACAGAGCTTTGAGATATGAAAGATTCTGTGAGTCTCATCCTAAAGGATGCTTTTGATGCAGTTTGTGCTGCAAAAACTAAGCTTATTTCATGCAAAAGGATTCTCCAACCCTCATCCAGGTTTGCTTCACTTGCCCTAGCAAAATCTGTGAGCCATTGAATAGGATATTGTGCAAAAGTCCAACAACAAATTCCATGCCTGTCTGTTCTGGATAAGTTGGGGCTAAGCTATAAACAGTGGTAGCTTGAGTTACAAACACCTCTGGTTACAAACTCCGCTAACCTGGAAGAGTTCCCTTGAGTTGAGAACTTTGCCCCAGGATGAGAACGGAAATCGTGTGCCAGCAGCGCAGCGGCAACAAGAGGCCCCATTAGTGAAAGCACGCCTCTAATTAAGAACAGTTTCAGGTTAAGAACGGACCTCTGGAACGAATTAAGTTCGTAACTAGAGGTACCACTGCACAGCTGCTTGAGGTGAGCCTGGAGCTGGCAACTGTATAGTTGCAAAAAGAGAGGAGGGAGGGAGGGAGGGAGGGAGGAGGAGGAGGAGGAGGGGGGGGAGAGGAGGAGGAGGAGGAGGGGGGGGAGAGGAGGAGGAGGCAGGAATGAAGGACAAAACCAGGAGACAGAAGTGAAGAGCAAGCCAAGAAGTCAAGGCCAAAAGATAATTCCATCAGGGCCAAAGGACAAACCAGGAGGCAAGATGAAGGACCAATCAGCAGATACAGGCACACACAAATGTTCCTGAAGTCATGCGTCTTGCGCAAGGCTGAACTAGAAGGATCCATTAGGCATCCTGAATGAGCAGAGTCAGTTTAGGGCCTGAGACTCTGGTACTTCATTGCCTATGTAGGCGCTCCACCCTGCAGTTTGATGCCTCATTGAACAAGGCAGCTGCACCTAACTCCAAAGCCTGTTTGAGTCTCAGCAGCTCCTGCCAGGCATCTGCACTTGGGCCCACTACTTGGGGGTAGTGGCCATACTGGAACTGTGGTGGAGGTCAGGTGCTTTCACCAATGTAGGAGTGCATATGGACATCTCCATCTGAAAAAGAGGGTACAAATTTGCATATGACATAAAAGTATTGGCAAATTTTATGCAAATTTGTATATTTTGCAGGTGCAGCAGAGGGCCCAATCCACAGAATGTTTACTAAGCCCAACAAAATCCTGTAGGCACCCCAAGTACAGCCACAATCTATAGGTGTATAGCAACAAAAAGTTTTCTGCCAAACTAAGACATTTTGCAGAAATATATTAATCCTTCATGTGCTCCAAAGGAAGCCCTATGAAATACCTTCCTGCTGTTTGTCAATCGCACTGAAGTCTTTCTCAGGTAATTAACGCTGCTGGTGAACAGACAGCCTGGATGACATTGCAAAGAATTAGCAGATTTTTTTATTACCTTGGGGTAGAAGCTAATTCTGAATCTTTCTAGAGGGGAAAATGGACAGTGATAATGAAAGTAGCCAAAAGGAAATTTGGAGTTTATTAAGCTATTCCCTCTTCAGCAAATGTCATGGAATATCTTAATATTCACGTCAGAAAAGCAAGCAGCTTTTTGAGAAGTACTGAGTTGATCCTCTCTCAGGAGAAGCTTTCGCACATTGGACCCTTCTCCATATAATAAACCAGCAAATTTAGAGGGATACAGGGAGGAACAGCAATGAGCCTCCTGGAAAACATCTCTAGACATTCTATTTCAGAACAAAACACAAAAAACAGCCTTGATGATGCTTCTGGGAGCTCAGCCACCACGTGGCAATGCTTCTGACACAACATGAGCATGAAACTAACTGCTCAAGCACAGTTGGTCAAAACTGAGAACAACATTGTCAAGAAACACACTGATATCCCACAGTTTTGATCTTACAATGACTGTTCTGATTAGTTTAAATAAAATAATAATAATAATAATAATAATAATAATAATAATAATAATAATAATAATAATATATTATTTATACCCCGCCCATCTGGCTGGGTTTCCCCAGCCACTCTGGGCGGCTTCAAACAGAATATTAAAATACAATAATCTATTAAACATTAAAAGCTTCCCTAAACAGGGCTGCCTTCAGATGTCTTCTAAAAGTCTGGTAGTTGTTTTTCTCTTTGACATCTGGTGGGAGGGCGTTCCACAGGGCGAGTGCCACTACTGAGAAGGCCCTTTGCCTGGTTCCCTGTAACTTGGCTTCTCACAGCGAGGGAATAAAAATAATTATTTTTAGCCTGCAAAATTGTCCCTTTACAAATTAACTAACAAAACTGAACCTGGGGAAGTGAGGTTCTTGTTGTCCTTAATAATCCCCAGTTCCAACATCTCACAGTCTTCATCTCACAGTCTTCACCTTATTTTTCTTATTTTATTAATTCATTGCTTGCAATATTTATATCGTGCTCAACAGCGAAGGTAGTTTGCACGTAAAAGATTTAAAATCACAACAAAGGTCTGTGAAGAACTTTGATCACAAAAAGCCTGATCCAGGAAACCTTCACACAGACCAGAGCTTTGATGGACCACTGAGCTACTCCACATATATAACTTCTCTGCTATGGTGATGACAGAGCACCTTCTTTTTCCATACAGAGGAATGTCCATCTGCTCCTAATATTTAAATCTACGAGGACATCCACTCAGTTAGAAGCTCTATACTAGGCACCCCCAAACTGCGGCCCTCCAGATGTTTTGGCCTACAACTCCCATGATCCCTAGCTAACAGGACCAGTGGTCAGGGATGATGGGAATTGTAGTCCAAAATATCTGGAGGGCTGAAGTTTGGGGGTGCCTGCAAGTCTTTACTCACTAGGGCACATACAGAGCTTTAGGTCAGAGCCACCATGTGCTTAATACGTAGTATTATCAACTGATTAGAGTGATGGCGTAAGGTCAAATTTATGATCTGTGACACTTCAGGCAAAATTTATGCCCAGCATTAAAGCTGAAAGTTGTGTCTTTCCCCCTGTCTTCCTTTTGCTGGGTATTCCACTCCCCATCTGGTTTTCACCCCCACGCTGAAGCACTCGCCTCAGGCAGAAGGTGGAGTAGTTTTGGCTAAATAAATGAGAACACTCAGTATTAGTATGTAAGTAGCAGTATTCCCATATTTTCACGCACACACACACACACACACACACACACACACACACAAACAGCTTGAAAATTGCTGGTGGCCTTAGTAGACCACTCAATATTTTTTTCTTCCTGTTGTAGCAATTGTAATGTTCTGTGATAGATGCTGTATGATTTTAAATTGTATGCTTATTGTTCTTATTTCTTATGCTGCATTTAATTGTACTGTATACAATAACATGCAGCATAAGCAAGAAACAAAGCAACAAAAATACAATTAAAAACAAGTAAGAATACTTAATCAAGACATTCCACAGACCACCTGAATGAAGCTCGTGGAGCTCAGCTAATATTTTATGTGCCAGGAGCCATAGTGACTCATGGTCAACCCAGTGGCAAACTCTGAGCTCTCAAATTTCAGTGGCGTCTGGGTGACAGTAAAATTCCGCCTCTCACACTCCATTCTACAGCATTGTTGTGGCACTTAGTGCAGCCAAACCGGTCGCACTACCCTAAACCCGACTCTGGTCAACCCTCTACCGTGTTTCTCCGAAAATAATACACCGTCTTATATTCATTTTTCCTATTAAAAAAAACAAACACTATGGCTTACTTTCAGCGGATGTCTTATTTTTTTCCTCCTCCTCCTCCTGCCACGGCTGGCATAGCTGCTGCACCTATCACTATGTCTTATTTTTGGGGTATGGCTTATATTCCTTGAATGCTTAAAAATCCTGCTACAGCTTATTTTATGGCTACGTCCTATTATCAGAAAAACAGGGTAGGTGTGGCTGAAACGCAAAAGTGTGTGTGGTGAAAACTGACATTTCAAATTGATTGACATCCTATGCTATTTTAAAATGTTGGGGGGGGTGGTTTTATATTTTTATATAATATTTGCGAATGGACATTAATTTAAATATAGTACACATATGTAAATGGGACGCAGGTGGCACTGTGGATTAAACCACTGAGCCAAGGGTTTGCCAATCAGAAGGTTGGCGGTTCAAATCCCTGCAGCGGGGTGAGCTCCCGTTGCTTGGTCCCAGCTCCTGCCAACCTAGCAGTTTGAAAGCACATCAAAGTGCAAGTAGATAAATAGGTACCGCTACAGCGGGAAGGTAAACGATATTTCCGTGTGCTACTCTGGTTCACCAGAAGCGGCTTTGTCATGCTGGCCACATGACCTGGAAGCTGTATGCCGGCTCCCTCGGCCAATAACGCAAGATGAGCGCCGCAACCCCAGAGTCAGTCACGACTGGACCTAACAGTCAGGGGTCCCTTTACCTTTACCTTTACACATATATCAGTATATCCGAATGCTTTTAATAGAACTAGTGTTTCTAAATTAATTTGACATGATTGTCAATCTCACTGTATTCAATCCTGCAGTTTTTAGGTCTTCTGAGAAACCTATATACTCATCTTCTGGACTGCTAAATTTGAGAAGTACATAATCTATAACTCAGTTTTCCTAAAATGGCACAGCACTGAGAGCTCAGAGTTGTAGATTTAAATTTTAACTGGAACATTGGCAGTACAAGCAGAAAATCAAATTCTACACAATAGCTCAATTCTTGACCCTATCCAAAACCTCTTCTGCTTATTACCAAGCTGAGAGGAGGGGGGAGAGTGCTATATAACATTTAGTAATGGAACTGTAACCACTGCAAATATAATTTGATTAGCCATACTTGAAACACCTCCAATTTCTTGCTGTAGCTGCAAAGTCTGCCAGTCTTTTAAGGTATATTCTAGAGAAAATAAATGCAGCATTATCTAAAAACTGGGGCTACTTGTGAAAATTAAGAACAGCAAAAGGACTATGGATACCGCCAATATTTATTTCAAGTTAGTGTATACTAAGGGACTCTACCCTCATATCAAAGAACATTTGGAATGAAAGAACTCAATGGAAGAACATCACACCTGAAAGGCCAGCCCGGGGGGGGGGGGGAGTGGACAATGGACTACGTTTGGCTCAATGGGTCACATATTGCAAAGGTCAGCTGTGAATAAATAAATAAATAAATAAAACCAGCCATGGATCTTTGGTATATCCTCAATAATTCCCCCAATTTCTCTCTCAATATATTGAAAGCTGGGGGATCTGAGATGGTAAAGGCTGAATTTCTAAGCTCTCCCTGCAAAAAAAAAAAGTCGTGCAAGATATAATGAGTAGGTCTTGTTCTCTGCATGAAATAATATAATTGCTGGGAAAAGATTAATGACACCATATGTCTTCAAGTAGTAGTTCAAGCCGTATTTTTAAAGAACACAAAATATTAATGTCCCTGCTTTTCATATAATATGTAGTGCTTATAAACTCAGCATCTTTTAAAATGTTATTTCTTCAAACACCTGTGCAAAATATACAGAAGACATTAAAGGGAATATTCCTTAACGCAGCATTTATTGAAAGCTCTATGTGATTAATCAGGAGCACAGCAAGGTAGCTGAGCACCTAGGAAGTACTCTCCCCCCCCCCACTTCAAAGCCCATGTGCCGATATTAAGTATGTAACAGTGACATTTTCAAAAGACAGCTGCATGATTTAGGGCCTAACATCTAGTAAAAATCAAATGATCTAGCAACCTACCACTGCAATCAGTTCACTTTACATAAGCAAATGTCTTTATTCATAGTAGACATTCATAGATTGGGCTATGTGTGTATGAGCCAGTTCCCAGGGGTCTTTGTGGGAAACTGTGTGCTTTAAATGTACACTTGCCTGCTTACTTGCACGTTGTGTGATGGGGCTCCGAGAAGGCTACTGTTAGCAATGTTCTCTTCCTACTACCTTTGTCCTGAGGATGTGCACCTTTTATCAACGCATACATGAACGCTTTGTAACCAGTCAGCATGTAAGACAATATATGCTCATGATGGCTTGATGTAAGCAACATGGATAAAAGTATTTCCTGGGCACCCAGGCTGTACCTTCTTACTGCAGTCTGAATAAAATATATTCTTCCCCACCCTGGTGTGATTTATTAGCTCAGGTCTCCCCAGCATCAGACTCTCATCTATAAGAGTACTTCACATAGAGCAGCAGTTTACAATACCCCTGTGTGGAAGGCTAGTATTGTTCTCGAACTGCAGAAAGGCAAGTATTTGCCTGAGTTCACTTACTGAATACAGTACATGGCTGAGATGGGATTTGAACTAGAGACTGACCAGCTTGTAGTTGTCAGCTAAGCCACTCCATTGCTTCACAAAAGCCCTGTGCAGAAAGTTAAATCCCTAAGCATTGCACACATGGAGGGGAAATAGGGATCACACTTGTTGGCCTCAATCCTGATCCTGTTTAAGGAATAAAGCCCAATTCATCAACAGTCCCATTTTCAAAGGGGGCCAGGTTTAAGCAATACCTCTCAAATTCACTAGAAGCATTGTTCCCTCCATGAATTACGAATTACGTTTACTGTACACGCAATTTGTTAAGGTAGAGTTGTACTGTACATTTATCCACTCCATGTTTACAGTATCCCCAGGCCTTGTTTTGCACATGGCACCTTAGTATGTTTGTTGTTTGAATGGTTACTAGCCTATCTCTATTCTAGCTATTATTCTAGTGAATTTGGTTTTATACTTACTAGCCAGTTTGTGTTGTTGTTTTGTTTTGTTTTGTTGTATTCCTTTTAAACTGACACATTATTTTGCTGAAACTTGGTGCCTAAATTCTCTTACTACTATTTTCATTGTGGGTATCATTTTAAGAGTCTCTCTCTCTCTCTCTCTCTCTCTCTCTCTCTCTCTCTCTCTCTCTCTCTCTCTGTGTGTGTGTGTGTGTGTGTGTCTCTCTCTCTCTCTGTGTGTGTGTGTGTGTGTGTGTGTGTGTGTGTTTAAATGGATATGTTACCTCCACAACATGTAGCCTTTTAAGATTCTGAGTAGGACCTTGCTCTTTTCAGAGCTCCCCCACTTTGATCGGTCTCTTCCCCTGTGTAATCACCTCTTCCTGTACATATAATTGGCTCCTTGTTTGTCACAGTGAACTTTTACAATGTCAAATTAATTTCCTGAAATGTGCATGGTTTCCTTGACAGCTCTATAGCCTGTGCAGGTTGGGATGAATTCCATATCAGGTGGTATCTCTCTCTCCCCGCCCCCCCCATCTCCCGCTGAAAGAGTGTTGGTTTTAACAGTGAGCTGGATAAGCAACATTGCAATATACTTAACATTAAACCAGCTAACCCCTTAAATAGTAGCCTCCAGCCTTCAAAGAATTACGTTACGTCATACATTTATCATCTGTAGAGCCTCAAGCCAACAGAGCACTAATGCCCCTGTGAAATTTTAGTGAATGGAGGCACAAATCAGTACTAACATGAGAGTCACTGCCTATGTTCATAATAGCACTGCCCACTTTGGGTTTTATAAAACATTGTTCAGTATGTATTGGCACTTTTAATTAATGCTTCTTTGGATGTTTTGGAACATTCACACTCTACTATCAAATACAGAGATTGTTCGGAACTGGTTTGGGAGATGTGGAAGGAAAACAAAGACCAAATGAAAACCTTCCCACTAGCTCCCCAGATGCAATGGAGCCGAATTCCTCTTGCCCCGGTAAGACCGAGAAGAGAGAACCACTCAGAAGATTTCCCTTCCCTTTATCTCCCCCTTGCTTGAAGAGACAAAATGGCGACAGCAGTCTTGAAGAGATAATTCAATTCCTCTGTGAGGTGACGCCATCTTGAATAAGATGGGGCTTCCCTAAATCAAGCCAACAGCACCTTCTATGGTAGACAGCCTCAGTGGCAGAGGAACCCCCTCCGGCACCCAGGGCAGGACGCCGAGGGGTGGCGTGAACTGCCCGGTGATGCACACACGGCATCCATATGGACTGCGCACACGTGGCATCCCATACAGTCCCCATGGGAGAGGCAGACCGTATGGGTGGCACACGAGAGCAGCAGCCCATACGGACGCCATATGAGCGGCACCCATACTGACTGCGTGTGCCCTCAGCCGCTCTACAGCTGGAGGGAGGCAGGGGGCCATCTTGTCACCCCCCCGAGTGGCACCTGGGGCGCCCCCCTCTGCTCCCTCGGCCTGTAAAGCGAGATGAGTGCCGTAACCCCAGAGTTGTTCGCAACTGGATTTAACTGTCAGGGGTCCTTTACCTTTACCTTTTTAATATTCCCTTAGTTTCTGATGATGCCTGGATGGAGGAAGGGCCTCTGAGTATGTGTGGAAACTAACCTATGGTACAAAGGTAACATGTACATGTGTCATTCTGCCCACTTTGCATCTGGTCTCACCCAGCCCTGGTGTGTGGACCCCCTAGGAGTTGCTTAGAAGGAAATGTGGTCCTTGGGCTTAACAAATCCCCCTGGAATCTTGCTACCACTCACCAGAAATTGGGGGTCATGTGTAACAGTAGAGATGTGATGTGGAGAAAATTCTTCTTAGTATTTTGTTTTGAACTTAGGCAACCACTGAATCTGTTAACCTTCATTAATAACCAAGCAGCAATAACATTTATCTGAGGCCTATTTATTCTTCCAAAATTCTAGGTAAATATAATTCTGACTTGGATAAATAAATGGGAGCTCCTCACCAAAATAGTAAATGAATTTTGAGTGCTTATGTGGAGGAAAACCAATTTAGGGGTTTAGAAGGTGAGCACAAATTGTTCTAAGATTGATTTCACAAGCCAACATGCTCAATAATACTTTTTTTAAAAAGCACATAGCACTTGTTTTAAAAAGGCTTCATATTTCTCATCATGTTTTCCAAATAAAATCTTCTCCAGTTAGCATCTTAAAATATATCATTGTGTTTCCTCTGCAGCCTTAGTATGTGATTTCAGGACCACAACTCATTTACCACTGACAATAAAATTCTGTCATTAAACTACACAGGTAACAACAATCTTCCTGTTCCAGGAAACTAGTTGAAAATGTTTAGTCAGTTCCATGAATCTCTTTTAAAAACAAAAATGAGGGTTTCTACACAGTCAATGTTTGCAGCAGCAGGACAGGATTGGAACAATGCATACCTTATTTCCAGTATTCCCAAAACTAAACTACCTCTTTGCAGATCCTCTTGACTAGTATTCAGCAGCATGGTGCCATCCAGATGTTTTGGACTACAACTATCATCAGCCCCCAGCCAACACTGCCATGCTGATGTGAGTTGTAGTCCAGCATATCTGGAGGGCACCAGGTTGGAGATGGCTGTTTTTGGTCAGCCCAAGATCCACGGATTGCATGGTGCAATGTGTTATGTCACCCTTTCCTCATCTTTCATCCTTGGACTGGGGACATGAGAGCTGGGGCAGGAGGAAGCCAGGTTTCTCAGTAGAATGGAGACCGCAGGAGACAAAAATCGGGAATCACATAAACCCTATTCAGGCATTGTACTCACAGTTAAAATGTGACAGGGAGTAGGGCCACATTGGAGTAGCTCCTCTTCCTGGCACCCATGTGAAGAACACAAATATCTCAAGTGGGGGCTTTTCACATACAGGTTTCCATGCATTCTGGAATGTTGAATGATCAGAGTTCTGGATCACAAGGAAGTCTGTATATGCCCCCTTCAGACATATGTATGGGCAGCAGGGTGCCCTTTCCTGCTCACACGTTGGTGTTAGCTGTGACTAATACATCCAAACAGGGCTATATAAAATAGAGGTTAAAGCCAGTGTGCCATTTATGTAGCTCAGAAACAATCTGAAATAGATATGGTAGAAAGCAGGTATCCAAAAGCCTTTTGTACAGATGATTTAAGGAAATGCTGCAAAGAACCTAAGCAAAAGCATAACTTTAAGAAGAAAATATTAAGAAGGACATGGTAAAGTTATGAAATATGTAATCAGCTGTCATGAAGATAAAGAATAATTAATGCAAGGCCCTCTCAGGGTAGCACAGGAGGGAATGCGTTCGAAATGCAGCAAGTCAGAAGCAAACAAAAAACAAAAAACAGATGGCCACTGGAATAAGTAGCCCTCAAAAGTTGGAAGATTTTCAATGGCAATTTTAAAAGGCAATTTGAGGGTCATCTTCCAGAGTAAGGAAGCCACGTCACTGCAGAAGGAAGGGTTAGATGGGGCTCAACACTTTTTTAGGCTCACCTGTATGAATTGTGCACACAATATTTTATTTCCCATGTTGTCCCAAGAACTGACAATAATTTAGCATTTGTTTCAACTGATATTCAGGGTGTGGGTTTTTTTTCCCAGCCAGAACTTGCTGGAATTTAGTTCTGGCCATTCTAAGACAACGAAGGAGGTGCTCATGGCGAGTTCTGGCACCCTTTTTTCTAGTAAATAGCACTGCTGATATTCCTAGTGGCAGTATTACCCACCCTTCACCAGCAGGTCCTAGGGTGGGTTACAGCAATTTACAATTCAGAAATTAAGAACAGCTGAAACAGATTACAGTCCCAGGAATAGGGAGGGCGGGTCCTGTGAAGTCTTAGCAATGGCTTTCCAGTTGCTGGTCTGCTGAAGATGAAGGGCAATGGAATGCACCAGAGTTCTACGGGCCAAGAATTCTACCCTCAGGCTGGGCCTGGATGACTTCTATCTGATCCCTCACTTTGACTCTCAGTTTGAGAGCCATGGAGACACCGGGACCATTGTGTGTAACTTGAAGACAGTCAGAATAGAGTAAATAGCTGGAAGAGTCAGACTTTCCCTTCCAGCTGGGAAAAGACCAAGATCTTTGATGCCAAATAGGTGGCTGAAAAGCTATTTAACGGGCAGCAACTCACTGGTAAGTTCCCAAATTCACCACACTGAAAACGATGGACTGCCTCTTTGTAGTTCACACTGTATCTCCCCCCCCCCCCAAGGATTTGTAACAATCATTTTCCTGACTGAAGTTAGAAAGGGAAAAATGGTTTCCTATAACATTTAGTACTGCTAGAGAGCAGGAGGGTCTATAAACTCCTGCTGAAGCTGAATGAGTCTCAGCTTGAAGGTCATCTTTTTAATCCAGTAGTTTACAATTGTTGAATGTTTCTCTACATTATTCACCGTTAGCACAAAACACCTCAAATCCAGCATAGGAAGTGAATAACAAACTCTGCCAACCTCAGGTACTTGCTATGTTGGTAATCAAGGTCAACAATGTATTCTCAGAGTATTCTAGTCATGAGAAATTTGAATGTCAAGGGTAATGAAAAGAAATGTGTTATTACCTAGCTATAATGGCTGCATTTCCCCCAGAATAGTTTGATAAGACCAGGAGTTAACCCCAGACACATTCCAAGATCTACTGTATATTGCAAAGTATTGCCTGAACCTGATGCGGGGAAGCAGGTCTCAGCCTTGGAAGTTGTTGCGTTGTGAGACTTCTCTCAATCTGGACAACTATAAACAAAACACCACAAAGCTCTCAAACATGTATTTTATTGAAGTTCACAAGGCACATTCCAGTACAGTAGGCTGTTCTTTTGGCTCTGAGTGAATGTGGTTAGGAGGTTCTTTATGAAGTTCTGTAGGAATGAGTGAATTTACTCTTCTTCCTGGGCTTGCAAGAACTAAAACAGAACTAGGTAGGCTGCAAAGGAGAGAGGGAAGTTTTCCCTGCTCTAGGAAGAGACAATAGAAACTAGAGTATTATTGAGCCTTCATTTCCCAGCCCGCCTGGAGGTCTGGAAAGGGGAAAGACACTTCTTAAAGGAGCAACATTATTATTCCTTCTACCTAATACTAAGACACATATTTGCTGTCACTAAATAACTGAATCCTGGGGGGGGGGGCAGAACAGAAGCTGTCTTACACCAAGTCAGATCATTGTATTGGTCCATTAGTTCAGTATTATCAAAAGTGACTCTCCAGGGTTTCAAAAAGGGATATCCCCCCCCACTCTACCCAGAGATGCCAGGGGTTCAGCTTCAAGACCTTTTACATGCAAAGCATGTTCACCGTCACCAAGTCCCAGCCCTTCTCATCATGCACAATTATAATTATAATAATAAAGAAGCTTGCCTCTAAACTTGCACAAACTTGCCATAACAACCCTGAATATAGCTGGGGGGGGGGGGAGAGAGAGATAAGGAGCAGGATTGCCCACTTAGAGAGTATGCATGATCCCTGGGGCAAATCTCTTTGAAGATTACCCAGAAGTGGTAATGTTCTGCACCTGTCAAAAGCACTGTATTTAAGGAGCAATTGTCAACAGTGTGCTCCACCAGTATAAACCAGCATAGAGCCCCAAGTGGAGTATTAGAGGGAAGGGCTGTCCATGGATTAGTTGGATCCTAAGATGTTCCATATTAAAGACAGAGACTAGTAAAACCAAAAACAAAACAAACCCAGCTCCCCATCTTCTGCCCACAACAGCAGGAGCTGGCAGAGCTGCAGATACCTCACAGGAGCTACTGCTCCCCACCTGGCCAGTCACTCTGCATACAACTTTTAACAGGTCTACCTCAACTGAAAAATGTTCACAAGTGTGACAAATTATCTGTTCTTAAACATTCCCAGCATAAACTTGGAATATGTATGGGAAATGATTCCAGATAAACCTTGCCATCTAAACGCCTTTCCCGCATATGATTGCTAAATCAGTTCCCTCCCTTACTAGGGATGGGATTCCCCGTTCTGTACCCGATTGTCTTTTGAATCACATTTTCTTAACTCAAACTTGGTCTGTTGAATTCACATTTCATTAGATTGCTTGATCCTAGCCTGGGCAGGGCCGGATTTAGGTTTGATGAGGCCCTAAACTACTGAAGGTAATGGGGCTCTTTATATGTCCAGCTGTCCTTTGTCAGCAACAAATTGCCACTGTTTTTGTGTTGAATGTATGTTTTATGGTAATTTATGGATCTACACAACACAAAACACTATTGGTGTATGTAGATTTTATTTTATTTGTTTTTATCTTATATTTTGAAAATGTACACCCAGTTTTTTTTCTTTAAATTTTTTTTGGGGGGGCCCAAGAGAGTGGGGCCCTAAGCTATAGCTTGGTTAGCTTAGACGTACAGTAAATACAGCACTGAGCCCAGAGCTGGCAATTTGCAAAAATAAAACTACTGTTTTTGATTCTCCTAACAGGTGTTGCAGTTGTCACTTAGATGGCCAATATAACAGTTGACAGTACTGCTACTGTTATTGATTGCCCATTATCAGGCAGCCATTTGGATGCCTCCAGGGGTATTGTAATTTGCCCATCAATGAGTTTAATTGATAATATATGATCCTTGTATGTTGTTGAAAGAAGATGCTGACCAAAGAAGGGGGGGCAGGACAAAGCATTAGATGTATTTTTATTGCAACAAGACATAGAAATACCTAAGTTTATAACATGGTTCATTAAAATATTAGTTGTTTGATGGGCATGCAGACCAAACAGGGCCGTCTTAAGCCCATCCAGCGCCATGGTGCAAAGGTTTCCCAGAGTTACTGACCTTTTTTGGGGGGGTGGGATCCGGATGAGGCAGCTGGGCAGGCAGGCAGAGCTGCCACCCCGGAAACCTCCCCTAGCAGCTCCCGTGAACTCCTCCCGGGCCGGGAAACTGCACCAGCAGCACCTGCTATATAATTAGAGTGAGCGGCGGCGGCGTGACGACGGTGGCCCCTCCTCCGAGGCCCCAGCAGGAGAGCAGCTTCCTCGCTCGGCCCCTCAGGCCTGCTGGAGCGCTGAGCAGCACTTTTCCCGGCATGGCATGGTGGAGGCGCCCTCCAGGCATCGCTGTTCTGTGCCGCCTTGCCGCTGGGAGAACCGCTGCTGCCCAGTCGGCTTTCTTAAAGTCTAGGATTTGAGTCTTAGTATTCTTGGTGGCTCCTTTCCGCTGTATAATAAACTCCAGAAGAGCATGGTCACTCCCACCTAATGATCCTGCCACTTCTACCCCACTAACCAGGTCATCACTATTGGTTAGGACCAGATCTAACATGGCTGATGCTCTTGTTGCTTCTCCCACTTTCTGGACAATGAAATTGTCTGCAAGGCCAGTGAGGAATTTGTTCGACCTTATGCTCTTGGCTGAGTTTGACATCCAACAAATATCAGGATAGTTGAAATCCCCCATTACTACTATCTCACTTCCTTTTGAATGCTTGGCCATGAGTTCCAGGAAGGCATCATCTGTGTCCTCAGTTTGGCTTGGGGATCTATTGTAAACTCCCACAATGAGATCACTGTTATTTTTCTCTCCCTTAATTTTGACCCAGATACACTCAACTTGGCTTTGAAGTTTTAAATCCTGGATCTCTTCACAGGTATACACATCCCTGACATATAACGCTACTCCTCCTCCTTTCCTGTTTGGTCTATTTCTGTGAAATAGATTATATCCCTCTATTACTACATTCCAATCATGAGACTCATCCCACCAGGTTTCAGTGATGCCTATTATGTCGTATTTAGTTTGCTGCACCAAGAGCTCAAGTTCATCTTGTTTATTTCCCATGCTCTGTGCATTAGTATACAGACATTGAAGACCACTGATCATTCCCCCATGTCTCTTATTTAAGGATATTTTCCTCCCGCCAGTAGGTCTGCATGCTGTTTGCTCCATTTGGTCCTTGACATTTGGATGATCATCTTCAGCATTTGATAGACTTCTACCTTCAGGACCACTGTCTCCCTCCCCCACAGAAGTCAGTTTAAAGCCCTCCTGATGAGGTTTTTGAGTTTCGTGGCAAAAACATTCCTCCCAACCTTTGTGAGGTGCAGCCCATCACTTGCCAGAAGTCCGTCTTCAAGAAACTGCAGACCGTGATCTAAGAATCCAAACCGTTCCTGTTTGCACCATTTGCGAAGCCAGTTGTTCACTTCCCCTATTTTTCCCTCTCTCCCTGGGCCATGTCGTTCAACTGGGAGGACAGATGAGATGACAATTTGTGCATTTAATTGCTTCAACTTCCTGCCCAGAGCCTCATAATCACTTTTGATCTTCTGGAGGCTACATAAATCTACATAAATCTAAAACTTAGATCTACATAAATGGATGACCACATGTGGGTGACCAGGAGGACCTTTGCAGAACTGAAAACTAAATAATCCCTTTCACTGGACCACAATGTAATATGCATACGGTAACAAGATGGCGGCTGGAGGAAAGCAGCCTAGTTAACTTCGTCTGCCTTCAATCAAGATTTTAAGTAGTTTTTAGCCCTCCCGGATTTTAATCTTACAGGATTACAAAAGTTTCCAAGCCTAGGAAGCTTTGACTCTGTTTCCAGAGGAAGAAAACCTGCTGTGAGCTTTAACCAAGTGAGTAAGAGCGTTTTAATAGTTAACCTCTGGGATAATAGCCTATATCACAGCCTGATAAGGATTCTGTGAAGTGTGGGGGTGACTAACAGAGTTCCTGCCCTTCCTTTGAGGTCTTACTAAAACCTCCCGAAACACCCTTGGAACCTAGCCAAAACTTGTCAAAACTCTCCAGGGATCTCCTCCAAACAAGGATAAAACAACCTAATCTGGCTAAACTCAAAGGGGATGGTGCTCACCAGGCAGAACTACAAAGAACTTGGAATCCCCCTTATGCAAACAGCTGACCCCCCCACAAGGGGAAAGCAGGCTAAAATCCCATACTATTTTAAACCCATAGCAGACAATGCTAAAAGCTTGGAGAACCTGCTCATTCACGAGTGGTCCATTGACCACACCTGGCATGGGAAGGACATGGAGACAAACAAAAGAGGGGAGGGAGTCGATTTAGCAACTGAGCTAAAATTAGCAACTGCAGAAAATGATGGCCTAGAGATCCAACAAGAACAGGATCAGGAGCCACAAGGGGGTAACCTAATAATTAGGACAACTGAGCCCACCCAGTCATCAACACCCAGAGAGAAGGTGGGGCCCCCTACCTGGACTGCATCAGAAGAGTGGGAGAATAACATGAGAGCACAACATCTGGACATGGATAGCTATTATTATGTCCTATCAGGCCTATATAAAGATTTGCTAAAGGAACATCAGATACAGATAAACAAGGAACTGGGCCCTATTAAAGACTTCCTTTCTGAATGTTTGGGTTTGCTCACCTCTTTGGTGGAGCTAACAACGAGAAATGAAGACTCTCAACCCTACAAAGTAGTCAGCAACTTGCCAAATGGAAATAAAACTCCGCCTGATGTTGGAAACAGGAAATCAACTAGAACTAAATCAGGCCAGGAGGGAAAAACATCTGCCTCCAAGAATTCCTCCTTAAAGGGGAAGTGCCCTAAGAACAAGGGAAAGAAACTGGACGAAAGACAAAGCTATACACACGGACTAGGACAATGAACTTTTCGAAACTTTTTAAGCTTTTGGAATGCTCCAATACAAAGATTCCTACCAACCTTTTAGCAGCCCAAGATAAGAGCCAAAGTCAAAGCCCTAGCAAGCTAAAAAAGTATCAAGGGGCTAGGCCACAATGCTCAGCAGGACAACAACCGCCCCCTAGTGGAACCTCAGAAAAACCAAATGAATTCTCGGATCCAAATCAAGAAATTTGCAAAAAGTTAATCCGAAATAATCAGAATTTAATCCTAAACAAACAAAAACTGGTCATCTTTCCTTTGTTCATTCCCAGAGGCCTTCCTACACTTGCACAGCAGAGAACTTACACTCTCAAGAAAATTGATTTAGTTATGAGAGGCCTAGTTTCAGCAGGGAACATTATCAATGTTGAATTTCTCCCTTTTGATAATGACCAAAACAGAGCCGTGGTGACATTTAAGGATTGGCCCACAACCAAACTGATTTTAGCCAACAAGGATAAGCTCAAAAGAGCCGGACTGCGGCCGACACGTCTGTTCGAAGATTTTGGCAGCCCTTCACCTCTTATGGAAACTCGCAGGTGTGATAGGGAAAATATAAAACTGGCAAAGTATACCAACGCCGATAACTGTATGCCGCTTCAATCAGAGGCAGAAAAAGACGGTACACAAATAGCTAAGCACCAAAAAATTACACCACAGCCCATCAAATCAGAGGAAGATACCAACAACGAGTATGAGCAGCGCTTCATAGCCTCCCTGGAGCAAATACAACAATCCCAGGATGCGTTAATAGCAAGATTATCGACTATAAGAAAAGCCATACCTCTCCTAGTCTTGCCTGCTCCTTTGGAATTTAATTACGCAACACACACTACAAAGCCACTAACCAACGAGGAATGGACATTAAGTCGATTTTTGTCCCCAGAGGAAATGGGCCCTACAGCACCCCCCACAGTACCCCAAACAATAACGCACCAAGTCGAAATAGCTGTACCAACGGTCGGGAATGGCTCAATCTTCGTGGATAATTTAGGATCATTAGATGTTATACAGGCAGAAGATTGAAAGACGGGCACGGTGATAGGAGGTCCTGCTGGAAAAACTCAAATCACCAAATCATCCCCTAATATAAAGGGTTCTGCTATTTCACCCCATTTCAATATAGATATACCTGATCTTACCATCCTAAAGAATCATTGGCCACTAGCCCTAGACGGTTCCCAAAATTCAAAAATTCAAGACCTACCCAATTTTACAGACACCCTTTCCTGGCCCCTACCTCCTGCGAAATCACCAGATAAGCATTATGTCGTACTGCCAGAGGATGGGCATCAGATAGTACAGGATATGGGAAAGAGGACTGAAGCCACAATAAGCCCAATAACGATACCTTCTATGAGTGAAAACTCAGCACGAAATACAACAACAATGGCAGAAGCCGAAAAAGAAGGGACAATAACTCCTATAGCTTTATCCCTTATCCCAAGCATTAGACAGACGGCTGACCAGCATACTCTTCAGTTTATCTCGTGGAATATGGCAGGTTGGAATAGGACCAGGAATGTGGAGTGTTCTGATTTTTTATCAAAATTTGATGTAATACTTCTTCAGGAAACTTGGGCCACAGAAGACGTGCACCTTAGTGGATTCAACTCGTATGGGATACGGGCCCTAGCCGGGACCAGACAGGGTAGGGCCAAAGGGGGCATAGTCACCCTGGTCTCTACCGCACTGCAGGCAGATACCATGCCACTACCGGCATGCCAACAAATAGCTCTAGCAATCGGTCTACAATATAAGGAGCTCGCATTGCTAATAATCAATGTATATCTACCGCCGCAGTATCTTAAGGAAGACATCAAATCAACTTGGACCGTATTAGAACAATATATATCCGATCTAGCCCTAACCCTACCCAACTTCCAAGTAATAATTGGGGGCGACTTCAATGCTAGGATGGCAAAGTCTGATGACTCACTGTACAATAAATATCAGCTACTCCCTCCTGACGTGGCCCAAGATCTTCCTAACAAGCTCCTGAATAGGAACTGCAAGGATACCAAGGCAAACCTGGCAGGTCTACACCTGGCAATGACAACACACAAACTGAACCTTTATATCGTAAATGGTTCCTTTCCAACCGATTACCCTGGTGAATACACCCACCTCTCTGGGAACAGAGCCTCTATTTTGGACTACTTTGCCATCTCGGAGGCCTTACTGGCAAAGTTGGAAAATTTCAGGGTACTCCCATATATCGAGAGTGATCACCTTCCAATTTATCTCCAGATGACGGTTAATATGCCTAGGCTCACCCCAGAGACATGTTTCACAACAACTCAACGACCACAAATGGAAATCAAACGCAGGAAAAAGTGGACAGAAAGACTAGACTTCCAACTAAAGCAAGTCCTTGCCAACAAATCTAATATTAGGCTAAGACAGCAAATGATGTCAACAAGACAAGAACATAACCCAGTAGGAGCCTACGAATCCTTGGTACGCGAACTATTACCCTACTTAGGAAGTGATGTTTCACGTACCGCAAAAATCAGTGTTCCGATTTCCCGCCCCTGGTTTGACATCGATTGTATTATGGCCAAAGAAGCCCTTATGAGGGCATATTCAAACTTTAAAGCTAATAAATCAATAACATCAAACATGGCCACCATGCAAATTTATGAACTTAAAAAGCACTATAAAAGTATCTTAAAACAGAAAAAGAAAGAGGCAATGATGGCTATGTGGGCCCGGCTCATTCAAGCAACGAAAGCGAAAAATTGGTCACTATTTTGGAAAATGGTGTCCAGCAGCAAGGGCAGTCCTACAATGCTTGAACAACCAATTTCACCTGCGGAGTGGGAGCTTCACTTCAGGCAAATGTATGAAAGCTCAGACTGTGTAGAGATGTGGGACACATCTATTATGTTGGATCTCCCAAGCTGGAACCCGGTCACCACGACGGATATCCAGTCACTATTATCCAGATCTAGAACAGGGAAAGCTCCAGGTGAAGATTTAATACCGCTTGAGCTCATTAACGGAAACAAAGAGTGGTGGTGCCCGCCCTTGGCATCCTTGTTCACATACATCGACAAGACGGGCCATGTTCCAAAAGATTGGGGGATGGCCATAATAATCCCCATCTACAAAAAAGGGAGCAAGTCAGACTCAGGCAATTATAGACCCATTAGCCTACTTAACATCGTGAGCAAACTGTATGCCCTGCACCTCAAAGATAAACTGCTAGACTGGCTCGAGATGGAATCCTTAATAGCAGATGAACAGGCAGGCTTCCGAAAAGGGCGAGCCACTGTGGACCATTGTTTGATCCTCCAACATCTTGTAGAAAAGTATACAGCCAATAAATCTTCTGCAATATATGCGGCTTTCATCGACTTAAAGATGGCTTTCGACTCTATTTCAAGAACCAAACTCTGGGAGAAGCTAAAATCTTCTTCAATAGATCAACGCCTTTTTCATCTGATAAGACTATTATACACGAACACCTATCTTCGGATCCGCTGTTCCCCCCAGGGCCAACTAACACAACGGATACCAACTCAGCGAGGTGTCAAACAGGGTTGTGTGCTAGCTCCTCTTCTGTTCAACTACTATATAAATGACCAGGGGCGTAGCCAGGATCAAAACTAGGGGGGGGGGCAAGCCATGGTCGTTCAGGGGCGGGCCCCCGAAGTGGGAACGTGGGCGGGGCTACAGGGCCAGCAGGCCTGATGATATCGTGGCGGCGGCAGCGGCCACCTTGTGCTTCTGGGGCTGGCAGCATCGGCGGCTACCCTGCTTGGCTGGAGAGGACGGGAGGGTCGGGCAGGCGAGAGAGGGTGACAGGGCGGGCGAGGGCGAGGCAAGGCACAGCCGCAGACACGACGGCTCCAAGGCGTTGCTGCATATCAGCATAATATTTCAACCATGTTGTGGGTTCAAGCCCCACCTTAGGAAAAAATTCCTGCATTGCAGGGGGTTGGACTAGATGACCCTTGTGGTCCCTTCCGACTACAATTCTATGATTCTATTGATATATAGCCATAGCATATGCATCATTCTGCTTTCTTGAATTGTCCTACTCCTAGGCATAGCAGCCAACTCCTAGAGGCCTAGGTGCATCTCCCCCCCCCCCAATTACTGGTAAATACAGTGGTACCTCGGGTTACGAACGCGATCCGTTCCGGGTCACAGTTCGTAACCCGAAAAGTTTGTAACCCGAAAAGGGCCCGAACCGCCGCTTTGCGCATGCGCAAAGCGCTATTTCTGCTATTTTTGCACTTTGCGCATGCGCAAAGGCATGCGGCGCTTCTGCGCACGCGCGCACGGCGAAAATACTTCCGGGTTTGCGAAGTTCGTAACCTGAGGTGTTCGCAACCCGAGGTACGACTGTACTGTATTTTAAAGAGTCACCCCCCCCCATGTTGATGGGCTTTCTATGTGGGGCTTTTCCGCCCCGCTCCCCGTATTTTATTAAGGATGGAAGAGGGAAGGAAGGAAGAAATAGAGAGAGGGATAACTCATATTTGTGGGTGCCTCTGGGTGATGCTGTGATGCTGGAACTCTGCAGTAAGAGGATGGGAGGGTCGGGCAGGCGAGAGGGGGTGGCAGGGCGGACGAGGGCGAGGGAAGGCACGGCCGCAGTCACGACAGCTCCGAGGTGTTGCTGCATATCAGCATAATATTTCAACCATGTCGTGGGTTCAAGCCCCACCTTGGGAAAAAGATCCTGCATTGCAGGGGGTTGGACTAGATGACCCTTGTGGTCCCTTATGACTACAATTCCATGATTCTATTGATATATTACCATAGCATATGCATCAATCTGCTTTCTTGAATTGTCCTAGGCATAGCAGCCAACTCCTAGAGGCCTAGGTGCCGCCCCCCCCCCCAATTACTGGTAAATACTGTATTTTAAAGAGTCACCCCCCCAATGTTGATGGGCTTTCTGTGTGGGGCTTATCTGCCCCCCCGTATTTTATTAAGGACGGAAGAGGGAGGGAAGGAAGGAAGAAATAGAGAGAGGGATAACTCACATTTGTGGGTGCCTCTGGGTGACGCTGTGATGCTGGAACTCTGCAGCAAGAGGAAGATACTGGTACGCCTGTACAGGAGCCTTGCAAGCAGCTTTCTCTCTGCTTGATTTACAGCAGGCATGTCCAACAGGTAGATTGTGATCTACCAGTAGATCACTGGATGTCTGTGGTAGATCACTGCTAGATCACTGGCACCCCTAAAAAAAGCTCACCCAAAATTTTCCTCCTCCCTAAAAAAAAAGCTGAACTATGACCTGAAGCCCTAAACAAAAATGGGCCTCCCTTCCTCCTAAAAGAAGCTCAACAAGTTTGACCTAAACTCAAAAAAACAGGGCTTCCCTTCCTTAAAAAAAACTCAACAGCTTTGACCTGAACCCCCCAAAAGGGGGTAGATCACTCCCAGTTTTTAACTCTGTGAGTAGATCAGAGTCTCTTGGGAGGTGGCCACCCCTGATTTACAGTATACAGATGCAGGAGGAGGGGCAGACTGGAACACCTCTGCTTTTTATAAACATCACTGTGTCTATCAAAAGCTACAGCCCCCCCTTTTCTTATTCATTTCCTTTTAGCCTTGCAGAGCCACCTTAGTCAATGCACCCTCATTAAATCACCAATAGAACTCTTAATGCGATCCCTGAATGCTCATTAACAACTACCACTGAAGAACAATAGGGTGAATTGGTCAGCTATCAAACCTTGCCTGAAGGGATTTTCTGCTCCATTGTCTTAACTGCTTAAGTACCGGTAGCCACTTTGCTTTATTTATTTGATGTGTTTTTGTTACAGCTGTGTTCCCGCCCCCCCCCCCCAGCAAGTGGAGAGCTGCTCTCGCTAAAGCAAAGCCCTTTCCACTTCAGTTTTTGGAGGGGAAAAGTGCTGGTTATGGTCTGTAAAATACAATAATTTTTTGCTTCTAGGGGGGGCAGCTGCCCCCTCCTGCCCCCCTGCCTACGCCCATGTAAATGACATCGTATCAAAAGTAAAAGGGCCACAGTTTCACCCTCCTAAATTGGCAGATAGGCATATATCTATTCTTCTATACGCGGATGACGCTCTGGTCTTATCGAGGACCCCAATTGGGCTACGGAGGGCACTACGATCATTAGCGGAATACTGTACAGAAGCCCATCTCACTATCAATTATCAAAAGACAAAAATAATGTCTTTCGCCAAACGCCCTAAGAACCATACATGGAGCATAAGCGGCCAGAAAATCGAACAGGTCCACTCCCTAAAATATCTAGGCGTCGTCTTTCACGACAAAGGGCTAAAGAAAGCCCACTTAATACAGTCAGTAACAGCAGCCCACAAATCCTCTACAGCTATTCTAAGCTTTCTTAGAACAAAGGGGGGGCAGTATATTCCTGCGGCTTTAAAACTGTATGAAGCTAAGGTGATGGCTCAGCTGCTTTTTGGGGCCAACCTTAACATCCCGCCACCTAATCTGACGACAGCCGAAGGAGTACAGTCCAAATTCCTTAGAGCGGCCTTACAAATGCCCCGTGTGTGTCAAACGCGGCCATACGATTAGAAACAGGCCTGACCTGCGTGGAGGCCAGAGTGTGGATGCAGGCTTGTAATCTATGGCTGAAACTTAACATGAATCCTCAGGGCCTACTTCTGTTCCTAGTGAAAGATAACTATCAATCCCTCTGGAGCAAGACCATAGTGAATAAGATGCTGAGTATAGGCCTCAATCCATCCAGCCTTATGTCACATGATCTTAATACAGCAAAGACCCTTATTAAACAGAGGATTATAGATATAGAAAGACAGAAGGATTTAGGTAAAGTACCTCACTTTCTAATTGAGGAGGAAAGGAGATACTTGGCCCGCCCAGCCAGATATTTATCC
The DNA here is from genome assembly GCF_963506605.1 of Zootoca vivipara. Classification (NCBI taxonomy): domain Eukaryota; kingdom Metazoa; phylum Chordata; class Lepidosauria; order Squamata; family Lacertidae; genus Zootoca; species Zootoca vivipara. The sequence continues at coordinate 46,182,363 of NC_083283.1, forward strand.
CACCTGGAAATACCCTCTCATAGAAGAGCATTCACTTTGGCCCGTAACCGCACAATGCCTTCAGCAGTTCTCCAAGGGAAGTACAAACGGATCCCTTTATGCAAGAGATGCTGCCTGTGCGGATCAGGAGAAGTGGAATCTATCGGCCATATACTTTTGCGATGCTGCTTCTACGAGGAGGTGCGAGGCGAGCTTATCCACACTATACTGGCAGAGCTACCCGGACACTCGGATAATTTTTATATAGAGTGGCTTCTTTCCGACGCTAACCTTAATGTGTCAGCAAAGGTTGCCAAATTCTGTGCCAGAGCCATAAAAATTCGGTCCAACCTAATTAGCAGTGTCCAAATATCCTCAGAACATCTTCAGGACTAGCAAAAGAGGATCCAGTGATATTAACTGCTGTAGTCTACCTCTCTAAGTAGTAATACTCCTTTAATTAGTTTCCTTTTAACCAATTGTTAAAACTTATACTTATTGTCTATTTTTAGATACACTTGTTTTCTTTTATTGTTTTTATGTATTGCATATTTATGTGTGCTGGTCAAGAACCGTAATAATAAATCAAATCAAATCAATGCATACTAGTATAAACCTGGTGGATCTAGTTCATAGAGTGAAATCATGCTAGTATAACCCTAATAGATGTAACTCATACAATAAAATACTCTGATACTGATCACCTAATATTCTTTAACATAGCGGGGCTTTATGATGATCCTCTTTTCTAAGAAAAAGTCGCAAGATTACAACACTCATCAGTTATCTCAGGAGAAAAAGCAGTGGGTCCATGTGTTACCGGAGACTGCTTTCTTCTTTCCTAACAGCAATTACATACTGCTCAGAACACTGACAGCAATTAAATAGGATCTCTGTTCCTGAACACCTTTTCTCTTCTTTATGTGTGCAAGAAAGAGAAAGAGGAGAGAGAAAGAGAGAATGTAAGCAAACTGAAGAGCAAAATTAGATATTGCACAAAATAATGAAGAATGGGGAAACTTTACATTTGGGAAAGAAGTAATTTGACAGTCTTTTGGTTATAATGAAAGGGCTAGCAAGCCTAATCAATTTCTTTTGTTGGAGACCTTCTTTGAGTCAGTGTGTTATTGTTTAAAATACATTTCAAAAGTGCTGAACTGAATGCACTTTCCCTGTGATAATACTTTTATCCAGATCAGCTAGTATAATGGTAAAAATATGCTAACAAACGTTACTTTTGCATGTGGCTTGACAGCATTTTCAATTTATTACAGATCCCCTTTGTTCAACATAGGTAAAATTAGCATGCATGGGGAACGGCAGAATTGTGGCAACAGGCTGTGTTCCCATACCCTCCAACATTTTTCCAATAAAAATAAGAACGTCCCATTCCATAATGATAATTTTACTATTTATACGCCATACATCTTACTGGGTTGCCCCAGCACTCTGGGCAGCCTCCAACATATATAAAAACATTTAAAAAACATTAAAAATTTAAATAAAACCTGTCCTACATAGGATTGCCTTCAGACGGCTCAGGGGTTGGATAACTCCATACCTTCCCACATTTCTCCAATGAAAATAGGGACATCCTAAGGAAAAGCAGGACATTCTGGGATCAAGTCAGAAACTGGAACGGCTTCTCTAAATCAGGGGCGTACCTAGAAAATAGGGGCACTTAAAGGGGTTGTGTTCCTACCTAGATACATTCATTAGAGCAGGGGTACCCAAACTAAGGCCCGGGGGCTGGATGCGGCCCAATCGCCTTCTAAATCCAGCCCACTGATGGTCTGGGAATCAGCATGTTTTTACATGAGTAGATGTGTCCTTTTATTTAAAATTCATCTACGGGTTATTTGTGGGGCATAGGAATTCGTTCATTATTATTTTTTTCAAAATATAGTCCAGCCCCCCACAAGGTCTGAGGGACAGTGGACCGGCCCCCTGCTGAAAAAGTTTGCTGACCCCTGCATTAGAACATCAATAGAAAACCTCCCTGCATACAGTTGTGTTAGACTTCCAAGAAATGGAAGGTTGTCAGTTGTATGAAAAGGTCCTGTGATCATCCTGGACTCCACTAAAAGGACCTGTCATTGGATGGTCACTTGCTGAGCCCCTCCAATACTCAGCTGAGATCTGGCTTCCTTTAAGATACTTGCTGCTGCCACTACCTTTAGAGTGGGGGAAGCTTTAGGCCTCCCAAGCCCCTCTGTTTGGCCCTCAATTACCCAGATCTTCTCCTAAAACAACAACCCTTACCACTCCTGCGCACTACTCTCCTTGAAAGCTTTTGCCTGGCTGGGGTGTATCAGTGAATTGTAATAATGCCTCCTGCTCACCTGTATGGAAGCTGAAAAATAGGAGATGAAGAGCATAGATAGCAGTGACCAGAGGAGGAATGACCACTGGAAGATGCACAGAAGGAAGCAGTTTAGTCATGCTGGCCACATGACCTGAAAAGCTGTCTGTGGACAAACACTGGCTCCCTCGACCTGAAAGCGAGATGAGTGTCACAACCCCATAGTCGCCTTTGACTGGACTTAACCATCCAGGGGTCCTTTACCTTTGCATCTGTTGCAGCACAACCAGACACCTTCATCTACCCCAGCTGCAACAAGACACATTTCTCCCATATCAGAACACAGATTTGTAATACCTCTGAGAATTCCCCATCCTTGCCAAAAACAAGAAGAAAATGTTCTCAATTTAGTGGTTTTATATTGACAGCCTAACCACATATTTTATCTACTGGCACAATTCTGAAAGTTTTGAAGTGTTGATTTCTTACAACTGCTTGGAAATTATATTAATTTTTGCATAAGGTTGATATTCAGTATATTTATTTAACATTGTCCCACCACAATCACACACACACACACACACACACACACACACACACACACGAATCTTTGTATATATATAAGGGTCTGAAAATTCTGTTTCTAGTGTATCTGAAGAAGTGTGCATGCACACGAAAGCTCATACCAAAATAAAAACTTAGTTGGTCTTTAAGGTGCTACTGAAGGAATTTTTTTCTATTTTGCTTCGACTCAGACCAACACGGCTACCCACCTGTAACACACGAATCTTTGTTAATTTCCCCTTGATGTTTTCTACAGCAATTAAGCTATTATCACTGAAAGCTTTTCTCATAGAGAAACTATGTTGCTTCTGTTTTCAGAGCACTGAAATCAAATATTAGGCTTGTTTAAAAAAAAAATCTAGGAAATCTACCTGACTCTGTATCCAAGGCAACAAATCTCTGGTTAATGATCAACTAGAATTTCTCTGTGACGGTTGTTATTAGTTTTATTAGTTTTACCCAGCACTGAAGTAAGAAGCTTCCACTGAAATGTCTCCTTACACCCATCTGCAACATGGATTAAGGCAGACAAATGCAGAACAGGAAATTTGGCAAACGGTTTTTGCATGGAAAATGTTCAAATTTTGAACATATATTCAGGGGGGAAATGGATTTAATATTTTTCACAATGAAAGTTTAAACATTTGAACTACATCAGCCAATGCACGTGGTACAATATCACGGGAAAGCTCCTGCCTTCTCCACCAACAGCCCTGGGGGGGGGGGGTTGTCACATCTGATTAATAAATTGAACAGATGAAAGCTGAACAATGGCTTTCCATGACAAACCAAATTGTAGCAGCTCGGCCCTATCCCTGCTGGGCAGGGATCCTTTGAAAACTGTCCTTTCCCAAAATTGATGTATTGCTTCTGGCAATTTTCAAACATTCTCCGTTGAGTAATGAATTTTTTCTCAGTGCACTGGAATGAAAGACTATCAAAATTATGAAAAATAAGAGCCACAAAGCGAGATAGGCTCAATTCACCAAAAAAAAAAAAAAATGGATGAAATAGAACAACATTGTGAATTTCATGGGAGGTATGCAAGAGTTGGGCAATTACATCCTTGGGTTAAAGGCCACATTCCTTGCAATAGGCTACAGCACTGCACAGTTTCAACCATGCCTTGAAGTTCCAATCTTTTCCACTTCCAGCTTTTTTTATAGGCTTATTCACACGCCGAGCACAGGCGCAAGCTGTGTGCAACTGTTTGTGTGAATGAGTATACACTTCATTTGTACAGCTCAGCTATTGCACACTGATCGTACACTTGTTGAACGATAAATGCAACTAACTGCATCAGTTTACAGCTCAGCCATTTGTGTTCACAGGTGCATCGACTACATTCATCAACTACATTTTTCCTAATGGGAAACCACTTCCAGAGTTCCAATCTGAGATGTGTACTGTTCCTTGGGAGTGCATCACCATATAAAGTACTCTCAGTCTTGATCTATATGGCTGGCTCCATAGGGTGGCTGGGCCCTAAAATGATGATCAAAGTGACATCATGTATCTTCTTCTTCCTCCTGCCTGCTGCTGTGGCTAGAGAGCTGCTTTGCAGAGCAGCGAACGTGTGTTATAGTCCTGCCGTATCCTGCCTTGTTTAAAATATACTGTGTGGACCAAGTGTACATGCATTGTCACTAGATGCATGGTAAAACCATCCCCCGCGTCTTTCCTTTATTTTGGTTCTGAATAGCAATTTAGTTGTACAGTAAAACAAACGGCCAAGAATTTCATCATGCACTTAGCAGCAACATGCATCACTTCAAAGCCACCATGTACAAAGTAGTGTGTGAATTGGAGATTCCCTTTCAAGTATCCTTTGGATTTACTGATCTGTTATAAAGGGTTATCTGTACAATTGTGGAAGGCAAACATCCTTGATCCAAAGCAGTGGTCTTCACACTGACACCAGTTCCACTTTGGTAACAAAAGCTATGAATCTTCAATATTAGGCAATAAACAAAAGAATGATTTGAAGCCGAGTGAAGCGTTCCATGCTATTGGTATCTGATAAATCCTTTTCTTTGATAACATGAGATAGCTTCTACTATTAGAACTGAGATCTCCAACAAATTAAAGGGGTTATATAAAATAAATTCTCTATCTGTAACATGCTTTCCTTTTTCCTTAGATGAAAGATGATCTGCTCTTTGAACAAGGCTCAGGATGCTCTAGGGAATTAAAACGTTTTCCCATCAATCTTGTCTGGCATGTCCAAAGGCTGTCCAAGTATCATCCCTCTCAGATCACAATAGGTTCTCAAAGTGAATCTTAATTACAGTTTTAGTTATTGGATAAAATGGTTTAGAGTGGTGTAACTTGTTCTGGAAAAGCAGTGAACAGATACAGCCTTCACGTTTATATTGCACGGCACCCCAATCTCTGTGCAGTGAGAGATTCCAGGGTCCATGTTTCATAGAATCATAGAGTTGGAAGAGACCACAAGGGCCATCCAGTCCAACCCCCTGCCAAGCAGGAAACACCATCAAAGCATTCTTGACATATGCCTGTCAAGCCTCCACTTAAAGACCTCCAAAGAAGGAGACTCCACCACACTCCTTGGCAGCAAATTCCACTGTCGAACAGCTCTTACTGTCAGGAAGTTCTTCCTAATGTTTAGGTGGAATCTTCTTTCTTGTAGTTTGAATCCATTGCTCCGTGTCCGCTTCTCTGGAGCAGCAGAAAACAACCTTTCACCCTCCTCTATATGACATCCTTTTATATATTTGAACATGGCTATCATATCACCCCTTAACCTTCTCTTCTCCAGGCTAAACATACCCAGCTCCCTAAGCCGTTCCTCATAAGGCATCGTTTCCAGGCCTTTGACCATTTTGGTTGCCCTCTTCTGGACACGTTCCAGCTTGTCAGTATCCTTTGGAACAAGGGACAGTGAAGACTCTGGTGTCTATATGATATATGGTTTATTGATACATATATACAATTTGAGTCTCCGATGGAAGGGAGACTCCCTCCATCTTGCTTCTTGCTTCTCCCTTAGACGCAGCCTTGGATTCAAGCAGAAATCAGGCATGGCACTCTCTCTCTCAGGCTTCCCAGCCTGCAGCTTTGCTTCTACCTTCTAGCTCACATAACTTAACTCTCAACTCTGATCTATGGCTTTCTAACTATCACTGAGTGGCAGACAACCACTTCATTTGTTACCATAATGGCCCATACTTAGACTCAGAGTTGGAAGGAACCCCAAGGTCATCTAGTAAAAAAACAAAAACCCTGCAATCATTACCTCACCAAGAAGCTCACCTGGCTATTCCAGGAATTGAATCCATGTTGGATCCAGCATACAGACACAACTCATAACAGTGCATTTAGGGCCTCTGTAACCTATCTTGTTGTCATGAATTTTTATTTGTTCTTCACTCCCATCTTTCTCTGGCCTTCATGACAATTACAGAATGTAGGAGATAACAAATCCGTATGATCATGAACATAAATCATGCATCCCGCAGCAAAGTAAATTGACTGCAAAGGTGAACATTATTATTAGAAGGTGGGAGATCAAAATATAAATTGCATATCATTTGACTTTTCTGCTGATAGGTTGAAATGAATTGGGAATTGGATGTTGGAATTAATTCATCAAGAAATATATCATTTGCTGAAAGTATAATGAAATAAGTGAGTGGCTGGGTCTGTATTTTAATTGCTTCACAATTATAGAATCTGTGTTGCATAGCTCAGATTGAAGATAAACACTCTACCACCATTGCAGTCAAATATTTTTCCCATTTGCAGCCAACATTTTCTTGCACAGTTCCTGGCCACCCATAAACCATGCATTGTGGCACCTGTTTTTGCAGCCAACTGGGAGAATGCAATACATTAAAACAGAGTCTTTAGTAAATGCATGTATTAACAGAAAAGTTTCAATGATTTGCAACATAAAAATTTTATTTAAAGATCTGTTATCCAAATGTAACTAATAATACAACATCTAATTATGTGACAGCAACATGGTTTCTCAGGTCTCAATGCCTGTACATCCCAAGTACATCCTACGAATGTTGTCCTGGGATCTGTCTTCAGTACAAGGGATCAATGCTTAAATAACTCAATAATAAAATAGAAAACCACACACATAAACACATACATATATACACAGTAGTTTCTTTCCTTAGTAAATGCATTGTGTTTTGGGGCCACAGCAACCACATCTGAGTAACCACAGCCAACCACAGCACATCTGGAATTAGAGCTAAGGACTTCAAGATAGGCTTGATTCCTTACACAGCTAGGGATGGATGGAGCTGTCAATTCCGTTCTCTCATTTTCTTATTTTAACAATCTTAAATTCAGTTCTCCACATTTCTGCAGCAACACATCCTCATTAAAATTCATCAGCATTTTAGTGTGACCTTTTCTTAATAAGCACATTTTAGGATGTAATGTTGCCTAATAGACACATTTGGGCAAAACAATTCCTCCAATGTAATGCATTGTTAATATTGTTCTCACTATTATATGCATTCCTGTGCACATTTTACCCTGGTACGAGCATTTCTGTACACACTACTTGGCAGGAGAGCTGCACTGCAAAATATGGAGAAGTGCACCTTTTGAAGGATGGATCTTTTTCCTTTCTCATTTTGCTTCAGAAAGTGTGAAATCGATAGATTAAATTTCCATTTAAAAGCAAATCTAATTTCACCTCCATCCCTAGACACAGCTGGTTTAAACATTGGGTGTTTAGTCCAGCACATCCCAACCTGGTGTCTTCAGACGCTTTTGATTGCAGCTCCCATAATTTCCAATCACCCCAGCCATGAAGACTAGTCCAAAACATCTGGAGGGCCCACTAGATAAGCAGAAGAGTATCCGGTGTTCTGGGGGAGGTGCAGTATTTCTGATCCCAAAAAATGGCGCAGGGGGAACCCGTCACCACCACGTATCTACTTTAGAATAAGAATAATAAAATCAGGGCTCTCCTACACTATGTATCTACACTATGTAGATCAAATTATTAATTTACTTTAAATGTATCCTGGACTGTTGGAAAAAATGAATGTTGTACCATTGTTGCTTTGATTTGAGAAGTTGGGTCTATGGCGAATATTTCAGCATTATTAGATTATCTCTGAAACTGGGGACTTTCCGTTGAGGGGAGGGCTTATTCTCATTCCTACCATAATAATTATTAGGGACAACAGTAGAGAAAGTGTTTTCCTCAAAACAAATAACTTAATTTCCCAAGCTGCATCTCATTATGCCTATTTGCATTACTTACAAGGCATTAAGTTTCACAACGGATTGTAACACTTGGTGACTAATGCCTCAGCCTCTGATGCACTCATTTCTCAGTTGGGTCTCATTACTTGGTATGTCAGCCACTTTTAGACCAAACTTTGCCTCCACCCACATAGCCTTGTCATTACTTTGCTTTTACAGTATGTTTGTGATAACTTAAAGAAGAAGCTTTGAGCAAAATAGAAGACCTAATTTGGGGTGAAACTTCAACTACCATTATCTGCGAATTCACTGTTTAAGGCATTTATATGTTGTCTGTTTTTAAGCACTTTCTAAGTTTACCAATCTCAATATTTTGATACAGAGAATCATACTGGGATGAGGCAATGAGCGATATCTTTTTATTTTAAAAAATGGAGCATTTGTACCCCATATTTCAGCCAAAAAGACTTTCAGAGTGGCTTACATGCAATATATAGCGTGTCCTCCCTAAAGGAGGGCACATGTTGCGGTGAGACCTGGAGACTGACTCTCGTGTTGTGGGTGGGTATATTGGACAGCCACAACACCCAATTGGTAGGTCCCTCGTTGCTGGGTTTAATCTGGCCAATGGGGTGCAGTCTAAACGGATCGAGGGACCTATATATACCTATGCACATGACCCAGAATGTCCTCTTTTGGCGCGTGCATTCAGAACAGCTAACAGCGTGTCCCCTGTACAGCCAAGAGAATTGCCTTCGACGATCATCTTTGGTGATATCTTTCCGTTATTTACTATCTTCTTTGTCTTTAGTTTAATTATTTCCATTTCCCGTTTAATTTAAGTTGATCCCTTCCCATTCCCCTTCCCTTCCCACCCTTTTAGGTGGTGTTTGCCCCACGGGGGCTTTAAGCCCCTTCAGCACTCCCGGCTGGTTCCACTTACGATTTTTTTGATGCTGAATGTTACAAAGGATTGCACATAATAGTTTGCCAAAATGATTATATATTGCAAATCACATATTTGAATACTGTAATAAGGAAAGAACGGATGTCAAAGATTTTGATCTGTATGCCCTTAACCTCTTTGGTCATCAATCCCTTTTGCAAGCAAAACTAAAATACTCATCTGACAATATGTTTAAAAGAGACAAGCCTTTCCAACCCACTTGAAGGATGAATACAAGGAAGGCCATTGACATAAATTGCCCTCTCAATTAAAAAACATAAGCCTGGGTAAATATGAGTGTTTTTGCCTTGTGCCTAAAAAACAGACAATGATGACACCAGGCATGCTTCCCTAGGGAGAACATCCCACAAATGGGGATTCACTACTGAAAAGACCTGTTCTAGCATCATCCTATGAATTTTTAAGTGCATCATCACTTAAATCCTTACAATCATCCTAAACTAAGAATTATCCTGAAGAACAAAAATCTGATCATTTGTCACCTCAAAATATACCACAGAATGTGTGGGTATTTGTAGGAGTGTTTTTAAAACACTTTTGTTGCTTTTCAGTATCTGTGATTTGCACTGAATTAATACTTTATGGTTCTAAAAGTAATATTAAAGCCTTTCCCCCTATGGCTCTCGCAAACCTATAAATTTCAGCTACGTCATACAACATGAAATATTAAAGTGATTTCATTATCTTCACTAGCATTCCAAGAACTGTAAAAACAGCAAAAGGAAAGAAAAATGTGTGGCATGTTTTTGGAGATAACATCTTTCTTTGGCAATACAAAGCGCAGCAAATAAAGCCATTCATTATTAATGTACAGAGAAATGAAACACACTTAAAGACTACTTTGATAGGCCAGTGTTTTCTTCTCACAAATGTTAAAGAATTCAAACCTCACCTTCTCCAACTGAAGAATCAAGAAGTGTACATCCAGATTTGTAATGATCACATATTTTGTAGACCCTTTCAGCTAATATATGAAATTTGCGGGGCCCAGGTGGCATAAAAGGCTCCCATTTTTCCCCCTTTCCTTTCAGCACCATTGCATTATGGGTTATTTTCTCAGCTGTAGCCAAACCCATTTTTTATATTACATTCCCAAATCCTGTAGATCAGTGTTTCTCAACCAGTGTGCCTCCAGATGTTTTGGGACTACAACTCCCATCATCCCTAGCTAGCAAGACCAGTGGTCAGGAATGATGGGAGTTGTAGTCCCAAAACATCTGGAGGCACACTGGTTGAGAAACACTGCTGTAGATTCTGCCATAGACTAGAGTCTATTTCATCAGATGCACTAAGTATATATTAACATATCTATATTGGCATATCTACACTTGGGGGTAATGGGGTCAGAGAAGAATGAGGTCAGTGGGAAATGCAATGTATGAAGAACAGTGACAAGTACATAAAAGCAAACTAATTACAGTGACCATTGGCAAGCAGTGTTGGTGATACTACAGACTTCCTAGCATTGGTCAGCTAATTAATACCTATAGCCTAGATTCAAGCCATAAATGATAGAATTGAATTTCCTTTCTGCCACTGATGCTACATTCTTGTTAGAATCTTTAGCTATACTCGTGCCAAAAAGGTAGGATGGATAAAAATAAAATTTAAAACTCTTTGGACCAAATAGAAGTTCTGGTAAAATCTACTGCTCTCTGTTCTACTCCAAAGACAGCAGCATAGTCCAGAATTCCTTTCCAGCTGGGTACAGTCAATGAGCAGAGTATTTTTCTGGCAAAAAGATGTGCCATACTCTTGAAGAGTATCTGCGAGTTCCTCCCACCTCCTTTCATGTTCTTCCTTTTCATGATAAAGCTCAAGGCAGTATGTGCCCAGCTAGTGTCTTTATCCTTCAATAACTTTGCAAACTAAATTACATCGGAGAGTGCCTTGCTGCAAGGCTACGCAGTGCTCCTCATTGCTAAACAATGATTTCACCTCCAAAATTCCTTGGTACAAGAGCCTTGTCATGTTTTTACAATGTGTCTAGAGCTCCAGCTTCCTTGGATGATAGGTATTTGTTATATGCATGTTGCTATAGTGTGTGTGTTTATTACTTGTTGAAATATGTAATAAGCCTTTCAGAAGCTACAGTCTCAAAGGAATGACAATGTAGATTGTGTTGGTTTGATTCCAGATAATGATTATTATTTTTCTTGATTGGATGAAAAAATGACTTTCAAGGTTGCTGATTTTGTTCTTGCTACAGACGCCTGTGATAGAGAGTACTGTAGTGTCCACAACAAAAGTGAAGTTTTAAGCTGGATATTGTTCCCCATCTCATTCGGATATGGTTGAATATTTTGAGACATTTATGATGAAGAGAATCTATAATGAAGGTGAGCATAAGTTATACAAAAGAAAAAAAAGTGGGGTGGGGAGATATTACTGACAGTGGTGTTTACAACATCTATAGCAGGGGTAGGCAACCTGCGGCCCAATGGCCTTCTCAATCTGGCCCATGGACAGTCTGGGAATCAGCTTGTTTTTACATGAATAGAATGTGTCCTTTTTTTAAAATGCGTCTCTGGGTTATTTGTGGGGCATAGGAATTCGTTAATCCCCCCCAAAAAAGTATATACTCCAGCCCCCCCCCCACAAGGTCTGAGGGATGGTGGGCTGGCCCACGGCTGAAAAAGGTTGCTGACCCCTGATCTATAGCGGCACCTCAGTTCAGAAGTCAACTCAGCCCAGTCAAATGCTCCACAGAATCCTTAAGTCCTGAACCCCTGGCCTGACAGGAAGTCACTATGTCAAGTCCAAAGTTCAAAGTCTGGGGGTCAATCCATACAAGTCCAAAGGCCAGAGGTCAGGAAATGCAGTCCAGGGTGAGCCCAAGGAAGCCAAGTCTGAAGTCCAGCAGTCAGGATACAGTCAAGAGTCAAACCCAAAGCACAGTCCCAAAGAGATCCTGGCACATCCAAGAAAGGTTTATCAACATAGGCAGTTGAGCAGACAAAGGACCTCAGCTCTGCTTCTCTTTTGTACTTTGCATGCTGATTGCAGCATCTGGGCTTGGTGAGACATGTGACCCTAAACTGTTCTAACTCAACTCTGGCTGAGGAATCACACACCTTCTCCCAGCGCTAGTGAGCCCCACCTGCTCTGGTTCCTGTGTGACCCTCATCCCCTCGCCATCCTCTGTCACCTTGTGAGTACTTCCTTCCTCAATCCCTGCTTGGCAACACTCCTCGTTGGGATCCTCTTCCTCCTGCCTGTTAATGACATCTAATGAGCTTATGGAATTTGGTGCTAGCTGAAGTGGCCATAATCTCTTAGGAATCTGAGGTGCTGCATGATTGCCCACATTACACTTTCCCCCAGGATTGATGCAATTCGTATCGTTGTCAATCACGAGAAGCCTACATATGTTTGGGTGGCAGGTATAATGGGACAATTACTATTTTATTGTTTAGATACAAAGGCTCCAGTTTGAATGCTTGAACATTAATAGAAACAACTGATTCTGGCCACTACATACCTCACTCATGGGGGGGGGGGAGAGAGAGAGAGAGACTGGGAGGAGGAGAAATGAGAGCAAGCATATGTAGTGTGAAAGAGTTCACGCTGCAAAACATCTGTTGCTATTTTGGCAGAACAATGCTGCCACACACATAAGAAAGCTGAGTGATAAGAGCCAGGTAAGCCGTGCCAGCAAGGGGAGGGGAAAATAATCATATGTTAATGTTGTCCATCTCATCTCCATTCTATTCACATCCATGGGGGGGGGGGGAGCTGGGTAAAATGGTATATCAGGAATTGATGTTCTTTGTGCATTCTCCCAACATAAGATTTTGGGGGTGGGGGTAATGCAGTGGACAGACAGGCAGAAGTGTTGATTCAATGGAAGAAGTGGAAATCTATCAGAAAATGAACAAAAAAAGTCAAGCCTGGGCAGAAGGAGAATGATATGCCTCTCTTTAATAAAGACTCTCAGTTCTTCAGTCAAAAGAAATCGATGACTTTTATAAAGTCAGATGGGGGCACATAGCTCAAAGTAAGTGCAAAATGAATTATTATATGGCTGAAAAGCAGTTAAGAGGCTCAGCTATGATGAGTCTTCTTGCATCCCCAATCTGTCACTCAAGAAGATTAGACAGCAAATTGGGACCTGGCCTTTCTGGTTTAAGGTCATCCTGATGAGCTTTCCCTGTTTTGCTGGCTTAAATTGCAGAAGTGGACACAAAGGTGCTTTGGGGATCACTTTTCATAATTTTTGGATCTAATTAATCGTTCTCAGTTATTTTGCTTGGGGAACAGATGCCAGAAGAAGACATTATTGCAGTAGGAAAGCAAATAATGTATATAACAATCTATAGAAGGTTTAAATAAATAAAGCAAGTGGAGCCAAAAGCTGTCCCAGGATTTGAGTTTAAGCAATTTGGTTTGAACTCATTTCAGCCACATTTTGTTTGTCTTTAGGTTTCCTCCAGGACAACTTCGTGTACATCAGCAGTAACCTTGGGCAGTGGTAGATTCCTGCCCCCACTCCCCATGCTTTTATGGGGTTGGTTTCTCAATACAGTGGAACCTCAGTTTACAACTACCTCTGTTTATGAACGCCTCCGTTTACAAACGCTGTGGACCCGGAAGTGTTTATATCCGGGTTCCATGGAGTCAGATGTGCAGATCGCTTCTGCACAGCTCGCGCATACGCAGAAGTGATCTGTGCAGCGTGTGTGTGTGCAGAAGCGCTCTATCGGCGCTTCATGCGCGCGCAAAAGCATGCCTTCGGGGAGCGAATGCCTCCTTTATGAACGCCTCTGTGGAACGGATTGCGTTCGTAAACCGAGGTTCCACTGTAAAAAGAAAACTAAACATCAAGGTACATTGAGAGCACTTTGAAAGCACCTGACTCCACCCCCTTATTAAGAGTGCTGGGGGATTGTAGCTATGTGAAGGGTAAACTACAGTTCCCATGATTCTTTGGAGGAAGTCATGTGCTTTCAATGCACGGTGGGTGTACAGCCTTACATGTACTGTAAAGCTTTTCAGCAATGCTGTGTTTGCTGATGTTGCTGAGGAGGGCCTCCTTTCTTGTTCACCTTGCCATTGAAAGACTCTCAAAGGTGAACTTTCAGAAGCCTCCTAAGAGGCCTGCATGTGTAATGCAAGAACCTGAATATGAGGACATGCATTTGAGAGAAATCCCCTGAGTGATTTCATTTAAGGAGCTACATTCATCTCATCTAAAGTTAGCAATGACATTGTAGGAAACAAGTAGAAATGAAAACTATTACCACGTTGTTATAGCTGTGTTGGTTCCATTGATATAAACTAAAAACAAAACTAAATAAAGTTCTAATATAAAATAAGTAAATGGAGATATGAATGCGAGTACAAAAACTAGACATGGCAAGGGGAAATGTAAATGTTTTCTTTTTTTACTGTTTACATGACTTTTAAGAAGCTGCCCTACAACAGTTCTACATATTTCCAGACCAACTCTTAGTAACATTCTGGTAGCTACCATTCTAAAGGCCCATCCAGGAAGACTACAACTCTTATTGGGAAGGGCTTGTTCTTTTTGCTTTACAAAACAATGTGTTTTCCCCCCTGCATATGTCAGGAATCTCCTGAATATGCAGAAATGCCTGTTTTGTGGGTGGCCCCCTACAGGATGGCATGAGGCTATCATGTCTGCTGTTAGAGGGCAGAATAGTGACAAATCTTCCTCATGAAGCATTAAGAACTGTGTTTATTTTTGCTCTCAAGCTGCAACAAGGATGCCTCCTCAGTTATAACAGATGGCTAATGAGAAGACCTCTGGATTTTTAGAGAGTTAATCAAACTGAAAAGGCCTTAATTAACAGTTGCAACAGATCTGAGCAATATGTAAGTTTTTCTCATCAACAATCTAAAGAGCCAAGAACAGGAACAACATTTTAAAATATATGCATCCCCACAACACCCCACTGCTTGAAAGAATAAATTCAGAACATTCCCCATTTTATTTCGTCTTCTTTTAGAAGCATAGCATTAGACGAGGAATAATTTTATTCAAATTTAAGTATTCAACCAAGCCGTGTAATGAGAAATCGAACTCTTAACATTACAATCGGGGAGAATAAAAAATAATGAGGACTTCAGGAAATTCAACATCTACAATTACCCATTCTGTTGCCTGATTTCCTCCCTCCCCCTACAGCCTCACATTATAATTCAGACATCAGTGACCTCAGGGGTAAGAATTAAAAGCATCAGCCAGACTTTCTGGTGTATAAATGACCTAGCTTTAAATTCCTCCTCTCATTCTTCTACCTCCCATATTTTTGATTGTGGGGAACAAGAGAAGGTGACTTCATTTGTGGTCTCATTAACAACCCCAAACCAATTGTAGAATCATAGAAGAATCATAGAATTGTAGGCTTGGAAGGGACCCCAAGGATTAGCTAGTCCAACCCCTTACAATGCAGAACTATGCAGCTGTCCCATATGGGGATCAAACCTGTGACCTTGGCATTATCTAACTAACTGAGCTATCTGTTAAAAGCCAGCTGATGGAGAAATAGCTGCCATGTGAAGGGTTTCTTTTAGCTACATTCACATAGCAATCCATTCACTGAACAGTAGCTCACCACAAGAATCAATAGATTTTCTTCAAAGTACCATAATCTCCACACAATATTATAAACAACAACTTTCCCCTAATCCATCTGACAAACCATGATATACAAAGGCCCTGCTCCATGGAGACTGTCTCTAAATGTGAAATTATTTCATAGTGCACTAACTCAAATTCCTGTTTTGGGAGGAATTTTGTTTGATGACCAAGGAAACGATTATAGATTACTGGGTTTGGGCAAAATAGGCTTATTTATTTTGTGTGTCTTGGCTCCCCATTCCACAAACAAATTTTGTCTTTTATATTTGCTGTTGACTGGCAAACTTGCACGGTGCTTCCATCTGTTCCTTTTATCTTTTTTATGAGAGAACAATGTTTTGGTTTGTATACATCCATGAATTTCCATAGTCCTACTTCACTGATATGCAACTGAGATAGCAACAGTCCTCCACCTTCACGATGCCATGTTCATATTAGGTCCTTCCCTGTATAGCCTCATTTTCAGACTTCTATTTTCTCATGATGCAGGATCCTTTTCACCAAGCCATTAGGATCAATCCACCCCCAGTGCCTGCCCCTGCTGCCGCCAGCCGCAGAGGGAATATTCATTCTTCTTTCAACCAATGTGAAAGGAGACATCTTTATATTGCCATTAGCCTTCCCTCGTTGCAGTGAAGGGAATGCTAGGATATTTACTAGAACTGCAGTGGCTGTAAAATACTTCCTTCTTCACTCCCCAAAGCTCCCGAGACACATTTTCAGACAGCGGAAAGAATCAACATTATATAAAGAATCCAGAGCAACATTTTTTTCATGATTATTTTCTGCCATTAGCAACTCCAATGTCGGAACTGTAATGGATTTAATCATTCAGGTGCTCACATGGTACAACACTCAGTAGGACTGTCTGTCTCGGAATGCACATAAGGGGCAGCCCATTTAGAATAGCACCCGCACTGGAAGCTGACAGGTCAAAGATAAAGTTGTATCAGAAAGTAGGAGAGTGGGGGGCACAATCTGTGACCCTTCAAATGTTGTCAGACTGCATCTCCCATCCATTGGCCATGTTGGCTGGGGCTGATGGGAATTGGGGTCCCACAACACCTAGACCACCACAGGTTTTCACCTTATTTTTACTTCATTATCTATGAGATACAAAGTAAACAAATGACTTTAACCTTTGGGTCCGATGCCTGTTGAAGAAGCCTTTAGTTATAGGTTTCCTTAATCCCATGAAACTCAAAGTAACACTCATAAAGTTCCCAGGCACAGACTAACCAGACCCAGACCTACTTAGTTTCAGAAAGCTTGCTGCATTTCTTGCCTCCAGTTTTTGCCCTTGGATCCTACTTCTGCCTTTAGCTGCTGATGTTTATTTATAACAGTTGATGTGATATCCTGCTGTAAAGCAAGTGGATCGATGCAGAACTCTCACACTTGCCTTTAAACAACTACCAGCATCCTTGCCATAATGATTTGATACATTTATCGTAGCGCTCGGGAGATGGGCTTAATCGTAATGACCCTTAACTCCCACTGAGTTGATGCCAATGTCATTCCTGGCTCTTCCTTCGCCCACTGCACCCGGTACATGTACAGAAATATCGTTTGTACAGAAGAATCTTTACTCAGCATGGTACAGCAGTGCCAATGGTGATTGTGGCCGCTGCTGCTACAGCTCCAGTACAAGGAGTACTTGGAGATTCCCATACTGTATATGTAACACAAAACTGCTTTTGTGCACTTATGTGCACTTAAAATGTGCACTGGGCGGTTACCTATCTTGTTTTTCTCTAACTGATTACAGCAAGGAGGAGCCCGACTCTCCCTGTGAATAAAGGGGGATGCTTTTAAGGGGAGGCTTATCTCTTCACTCTCCCAGAAATTTCAGAATGGAGATTCCCCCTGCCTGCACAGCTAGGTGCCAACAGAGTCTTTACTCTAAGGCTCATAGTAGCATCATAAAAGGCCAGTCTCCATTCCTAGCTGTGAAGAGATAACCTTCCCCTTCTTAGTTCAGGAAAAAACAAGAGACATAGCTACTGTAGTTTCTAAATATTTAAGTACACGTCTAGTTTGGCCCTTGAATAAATAATGTTGGAGGAGAGGAGACAATGATAGGTCAGAGAGCCCTTCTGTTGCTCATTGTCTTTTTGGAACAAAACATATTTTTCCCCTTACACCATTGATTGCAGCTCAGTGGAGAGCATCAGCATGTTCCAGATTCAGTACGAAGCATCTCCAGGAAGGTTAGGAATGTCTCCAGTCTGAAACCCTGTAGAGCTTTTGCCATTGTAGACAATACTAAGCTAGATGGACTGACTTGGTAAAAGGCAGCTTCCTAAATTCCTATGGTAGGAACTGGATTTTGTAATCTTTTGCCATCATTCATGGAGGGCAGGATAGGCCTGTTAGGCAGTAAGATGAAAATGGTCCTAATCTCAATCGTTGGGAAGAACACAGCAACAAGTCTCCACAAAGCTTTGCCTGAAGCAGACAACTCTCAGTATGTCACCATCTTGTGTGTTCTTCTTGTTTTTTATTGTACAAACCATGGCATATTATTAAAAGCTTTAATAAAAAGAGAAGGAAAATAACCAGCTTTGCGAAAGAGTAACTCTGTAATCAGTGCACAGCTTTTCAGGAAGCAGAGGTTCATTCCTTCAAGTGCATCATAGTCTGATGCCTCAGTTATACATTTTTGTGACACCCTAATTTACTTCAATTTGCCCCAAGCTTGGACCTGACAGGGAGCTGTTTTGCAATTCATCTATATGCCAGCAGTTTTCCAAAGGTATTCTTTTTCATGATATGTTTTAAACAATTAGACTTTTGTCCTGTCTGCTCCAAAGGACTGGGCCACTATAGCAGTGCCGTGGGCAAAGTAGTAAGATGAAGTTCAATGGCTGGTAAACCATCACCACCACAACTAAGAATATTTATTTGTCTATGTATTTTAAAAGATTTATAGCCCATTCTTCATTTTCAAAAGAACCACCAAAACTGATTCATAAAATCATAAAACATAAAAATATCCAATAAAAGTATCAAGGACTAGTATTAAGCGTCGGGGGGGAAAACAGGGAGGATGCCTTCAGCTGGCAATGAAAACACCCCACAATCAGGGCTCACCACATCTTAACAGGGAGAATACTCCACTTGGTAGGTTCCACCACATAGAAGGCCCTCCTCTTCAGCTCCACCAGATTGGTTATCCTTAGATGGTATGGTCCAGTAGGTCCCATATCTGCAGACCACAGTGGTCTGGGTGGTTTACAGGAGCACCCGGCAGGTGTGCTGGTGCAGCCAACCTACCCAAAGTGATGTCACTGCCATTTACCAGGGTGGAGCAGAGGTGGAGCTGGGTGTCATCAAGGTTGCAGGCGGTTCAGATGCACCAGCAGGAGTGCTAGATTGGCTCTGCTGATGTACCCGACCCCATTCTCACTGCCACCATGCTCCACAGCTGCATTGCCATGATAAGCAGCAATGCTCCTGCTGCTAGGAAGCTGACTCCACAGTGTTGCCATGTCAGATGCTCCTGGAGGTCCTGATTCCCCACAGCAATGTTGTTCTAACAGTACGGGATGTCTTATAACTATCGCTATGCCTGCACAAGGTATGGACAGGGCCCCAGAATCATCGGCATGCTTGGATACAACAGAAGCAAGCAAGGAAAGTGAAAGAAAAACTAAACTTAGTTTAATGTTCCTAGATACACTAACTTTGGGTGGCTGTTTTTCTCTCAGTGCAGTGGATGTTAATTAAAGTTGCTTATTCCAACACTAATTCACTTAGGCTGCAATCCTATACACATACTTATTGGGTGTGAGTGCTATTGAGCTCATGAGACCATATGAGTAGGCATGCATAGGACTGTGCTGTCAGTTAATTGTTTAAACCTCCAGAAATTTACCTAATAGTTTTACATATCAAATTATTCAAGAGACTTTAACAACATTTCGTGGCAATCAGCTGCATTGTTTATCCTGAATAATTACAACAGGGCATAGCCAGCGTGGTGCTCTCCAAATGTTTTGTACTCTAGCTGTCATCAGCCTCAGCCAGCATGGCCAGGAGTCAAGGATGATAGGAATGGAGTCCACAACATTGGAAGGGCACCACATTAGCTACTTCTGAATTAGAATGTGCCAGTGTTTTTGGCCCACCTTATTTCCAAACTGTTTTCGTTAGGAGTCGTCCTACACACGAGTAGGACCTTGGCAAAGACACATGCCCGACTGGCATGTTCTCTCCCTCCTGGTCGATCGTTCGGAAGCTTCAAAAGCTTTCTTCAGCCCGAACATCACAGCGACTGATGCCAAGAAACATCAGCACCCTCAGGGATCCGCAGAGTCTTTGCAGTTGCATAACAGACCTCAGCAACTCAGCATTTTGGCTAATCTACATTTATTTACATATAAACACAGAGCACTGCAACATGGCTCCCTCTCTCTCTAGCATCAGACAGCAAAAAGAAAGAACAAAAGACAATAGTCCTACTTCACGGAACACAGTAACACAAACATCCTGTCTCCGTCACTTCCCACACTGTGAAGTCAAAACATACACCATCATGTGATAGACAACAATCCCATGACTGCAGACACGGGGAATGAATCTCCAAGAGTTTTCAGGGTAGGTTGGTTGGTTGGTTGGTTGGTTTTAAAATGGTATTTAGAATGTTAGTTGAAGTACAAATGTTAGAAGTACAAAATAATATTTAGCAGGGAAACCTTAAGGGCAGGAAAAACAAAACTCCAGACTACAGTACTTCAATCACAACTGAGCATACTCAGGAGGTACTGACTGCTGGCCACTGGAATGTGAGGGAAAGTGGTAGAAGGTAATGAAATGGAGTATTCTGGGAAAGAGCATGGCTGAATGTCTGGAATCCTTAAAGGGAGCACTCCAGACTGCAATATTCTGTCCCACTTGTGAATCTTTGAGTTAAACTGTGATCTCCTGGTGAGGGTCGGGGTAGTCACCTTGGCCATTTAGATTAACTGATGCATTGTAAAGGTGTTGCTACCATGGATGTAGAGGGCAAAAGAGGCCTTTGCCTTCTCACTCCCACACATTAAACAAATTTAATCACACAGTACAGTTGGTCATTAAAAGAAATGGAAAGTAGCTGCCCTACAGTAATTGCGTCGATATTTTACTCTTACTCTTAATGTTCTAATTGGAAGCTTTTCAGCTAAACGAGATGTGGGCTTTTATTCACAAATTCTAATTTCCTCTAGCCAGATTTGCTTGAGCTTGCTTGTTGATTTCTAACCTTGTAATATATATAAATTTCTTGGCAAGGGGGGGCAATGGCAATTTTTATAGCAATGCTTTCTGTGGAATGCTGCTTTCATAATGAACATAAATTGTTAGCATTTATCATCATGTGATGTAATCATATAAAGGCCTTTTCCATCTTCATCCCCATAAGGTACTGTTCGTTATATTGCATTATCATGACAAATGACAAGATTGCTTCCATGACATTTCAGCTATTACAGAACTCTGAAGGGAATGGTTGTATGCTGTATAATGCTAGCCAAACCCTTCTGAAACAAGTGCATGCATTTGCAAGACAAAATCGCAAGACTTGGAAGCAACCTCAGAAAATATGTTAAGTAGTTTTACTTCACAGCATTTGTTTCAGGGGGAAAGTGCTTTCATTAAAGTTTGACTTTAACACAAGTGAAGAAACTGCAAACATGTTGTGGGCACCTGTAAATTACATAATGCCACATATTTAGCCTTTTTAAAGTGGGATATTCAATAAACCAGAAAGAATGTCAGCAAGCATTAGGAACCCTGGCAATGTCATGGAGGTATGCTTGGGTTTGGGGCAATACTATGTCAATCATGGCTGGGGTGGTAGAATTTTTTTGTGGGGTGAGGGATGGAAGACACTTGGGGAATCAACCAGTATATTTGGTGGATAACTCTGTCCCAAGCAGAGTCAGGCAACAGTAACAATCTTAGCCCAAACACCATCTCTCTTGGTCTTAGCTGCCAAGTTATCCCCCTTTTTAAGGGAAATTCCCTTATGCTGAATAGGCTTCCTCGTGAGAAAAGGGAAAACTTGGCAGCTATGCTTAGAAGAGACCAAGTCTCTTGTAGTCTCTTCTAGTCACCTTCACTGCACTCAAGGTTAAGTGCTATTAATGCTCATCAGAGAAAAGTCTCACAGGAAGTGGTCAATAACCTAGAAGATCATCAGCAAACATCTCCTTGAGGTGAGACATGCAACCATTGTCAACTACTGCACCAGTACTTCCTGTCACTCAGTGTTTCCCAACCTTGTGCCTCCAGATGTTTTGAGACTACAATTCCCATCATCCCTAGCTAGCAAGACCAGTGGTCAGGAATGATGGGAATTGTAGTCCGAAAACAGCTGGAGGCACAAGGTTGGGAAACACTGCTGTCACTCATTTGGTGGGATTTCTTTATGGAAAATCCCTCAGCAGTGGTGCCATTTGGCAGGGAGATCAGCAGTAGGTGGAACCAGAGCCAATGACAGGCAATAGTAAGAAAGTAGGCAGATTACACGTCAGTGCAGTTACAGGTTGATCTAATGAACAGGCTCCAACTACAATAGAAGAACACAATAGTGTTCTGGCTGAGAGCAGACTGAGGTTGTTAGGGCAGCAGCCCCTTTGATCTAATGAGCTAGTCTCCACCCCTCCACCAGTAGTCCAGGATATGCTACTTGTGCCAACCTAGCTGTTCAAAAGCATACCAGAGCAAGTAGATAAATAGGTACCATTGCAGCAGGAAGGTAAGTGGCATTTCCATGCGCTCTGGCTTCCATCATGGTGTTCTGTTGTGCCAGGAGTGGTTTAGTCATGACGTGAAAGCTGTCAGTGGACAAACGCCAACTCCCTCGGACTGAAGTGAGATGAGCGCCACACCCCATAGTCGCCTTTGAGTGGACTTAACCATCCAGGGGTCCTTTAGCTTTTTTTTTTACCTTTACATTGATACATTCGATTTCCCCTGCTGTAACCAGATATTTGCTGAGCAAGCAAAGTAGAACTGGAAGGTTCAACATTGCTTGTCATTCACTGGATCATTGGGTCTGGCTTTAACACTGACAACACTATTGTGATCTTCTGTTGTAGTTGGAGCCTGTTCATTAGACCAACCTGTAACTGCACTGACGTGTAATGTTACAAAAATAAGTACAGGTGCTGAAGATGGGAAAAAATGCCAACACCCAGCCCAGTGGTTATGAGTAAATGCCACGCTTGTCTCTCTTTCTGCCAACACTCCAATTGCTTTACCTGATCAAAGCAAAGTCATGACATTTCACATTGTTATAAAATAATGGGAGGGATTATTTGACATAAAAGATGATCTTTTGTCCTGTCAAGGGATGAGCCAATGTAGGCTAATATTACAAATTTAAGGAGCAGGGGGTTATACTTTAAGTCAATCACTGTCAGTTGGATAAACATTCATGGTTACCTGAAATGTTTCATGAACTTCTCTCACAACACTTAAATGAACCTGGGTAAAAACATTGAACAGATTGGACAAAACCTAGAGAAAATGATGGGCAGGATTTTAGCTGTAGGCCTGGATAGTCATCTCTCTGAGCTGATACATTCACAGTTTTGCATGAATATAGGTGCTAGGTGCTGTTGCTTTTGACAAGAGGGGGCAACATGTACCAGAGGTGGATTTAGGGGAGCACAATCAAGACAAAAGGGTGCCCCAGGGGGCACCAGAACAACGACGGAGAACAAAAGGCAAGAGGCGGCAGGCACTGCATATTTGTGTTGCACAGGGCGCCACTGAAATTTGAAAACCCAAATGGGCAACGTAACTCTTTGTGTAAGTTCCCTACCAAGGGGGCATTTTGAGTACAAGAAACATCCTAGGACTAGGGACAGGAATAGAGCCAACACCCTTCCTCATGAGGAATTTTTGTCATGGTGTTCCATTGCACCAGAAGCGGTTTAGTCATGCTGGCCACATGACCTGGAAAGCTGGCAAATACCAGCTCCCTTGGCCTGAAAACGGAGATGAGCGTTGCAACCCCAGAGTCGTCTGCGACTGGACTGGGGTCCTTTACCTTTTTTTTACCTCAGCTTAAAGCTTTCATACTTGTTTGTGTAGCACATTGGCTCAAGCGGCATAACTAGGGTCTGGCAATACCAGCCCCAGCTTTGGAGTGGGGCAGCCGGCCCAAAAATCACCTAAACGGCCTTGGTCCTGTATACCTGAAGGAGCATCTCCACCCCCATCATTCAGCCTGGACACTGAGATTCAGCACCGAGGGCCTTCTGGCAGTTCCCTCATTGCGAGAAGTGAGGTTACAGGGAACCAGGCAGAGGGCCTTCTCAGTAGTGGCACCTGCCCTGTGGAACGCCCTCCCAGCAGATGTCAGGGCAATAAGCAACTATTTTACTTTTAGAAGACAACTGAAGGTGGCCCTGTTTAGGGAAGTTTTTAATGTTTGATGCTGTACTGTTTTAAATATTTGGTTGGAAGCCGCCCAGAGTGGCTGGGGAAACCCAGCTAGATGGGCGGGGTATAAATAATATGTTGTTGTTGTTGTTGTTGTTGTTGTTGTTGTTGTTGTTATTATTATTATTAGGCATTGAAGTCCTCCCGTGACACTCCCTGCCCAGAGTCAGCACTCCAGCACCTGCTTTGGCCTCAGAATGAATCTCTTGGGATCTCAGGCAGGAAAAGCTGCTGCTGCTGCTGCTGCTGCTGCTGCTGCTGCTGCTGCTGCTGCTGCTGCTGCTGCTGCTGCTGCTGCTGCTGCAGGAGGGGGTGCAAGGGGTTCTCAAAGATGCTTCCAGGCAGACAGCAGTGTGGACACCCCATCCAGTCCCAAGCAGGTACATTCCTCCTGTTCAGGCAACCTCACCTGTGTCTCAGATTTTTTTCGAGGGTGGGGGTGGCAATACAGTGCCTTGCCCAGGGTGCAAGGGACTCTAGGCATGCCTCTCATAATAATAATAATAATAATAATAATAATAATAATAATAATAATAATAATATATTTATACTCTGGGTGACTACCAACAAAATATTAAAATACAATGGTCTGTTAAACATTAAAAGCTTCCCTAAACAGGGCTGCCTTCAGATGTCTGCTGAACAGACACTCCCCAAAAAATGGTGAATTCACTGTCTCTGGAATTAAGTGTCTTAGATATTGTTCTGGATAACATTGAAACAGAAGTCAGATACTTTCAGAGGTACACATTTTTTGACAGCCTTCCCACTTTACCCAACAAATCAGAAGAACCTTAAAGGCATCTCTGTTTTGGCAAACCATCCACACACACACACACACACACACACACACACACACACACACTTTGCTTTAATGTGGAAGATTTGCAACAGAGCTACAGTATTTGCAACAGAGCTATGAAAACATCCTGTTTCAGATTTTGAACAAGGAAGGAAACTAATGACATGCTAATAATATTTCTTACTCTGTTGAAAGCTGCTCATCCAAAACACATTTTCTAAAAAGTACATTTCTGATGCCTTTTTAGGGGTAGTAGTTTTGCTTCTGAGAAGATATAGATTGGATTGCACCAAATAATAATAATAATAATTTTTGTTTAAGAATGGATTTGTCACATGCCTCAAAAAGGATCAGAAACTGTTTTTTATTCATATTTTATTATTCTGCATCCCTATTATTTCAATTATTGCCTACAACATAGGCAAGTCATTGAGAGTAAGGCAAAATGGGACCATTTTGATATATGGTTAGTTATATCACTAAATCTCACAGTCACACTAGGTCATTTGCATCCAAAACAGCAATGTGGGGCTACCTCAAATAATGAGAATGATTACGGTAGAAATTCTTTTTATGTTTATTGACAATGTATCTTATCCAGCAAAGTTGTTGTTTTCATGCTTGGTGGTGGTATTTTGTTATGGTTTTATACGTACAGTATATTTGTTTTGTGGCATTAGGTGAAATTTTCTAATGTAATTCTACAAAAAATTCAATAAATGTGCTTTTTATATTAAAAAAAAAAGTAAGTGACGTCACAATGAGTCATGGCTCCTTGTAAATCTTAGAACTTAACCTACATGTTCCATGCTCTTGTCAGGAATGTACAAAAATGAAACAACTTATTTTCAGTCATCACCATAGCAACGCTAGGCAAAGGGAACGAGGTAGAGGCACTGAGTCAGGGCAGGAATCTTGTATTGTGATATGATTTGTGTAAATCCTGATTTGTATTAAAGCTCACAATCCTTCTTTTTGGCTGGTAGGCTATTTACCCTTTTCAAACCTTCTATTTTCCACTCTTGATAATGGGGAAAGAACAAGGATTAACCACATTTGTGTCGTGTTGCGTTAATCCGCGGAAAGGCAATAAGGAGAGCAAATCCAATTGGAACTCCACATGCTTTTATTGGAATAGCATGGTGGCATCTTTCTGCTCCAAGCATGTGAGAATCTCTTTGGCATGACATCCAGATAGATGCTGATTGTACTTTTTATGCATTGATTTCATAATACATTGGGAATGTCAGGATAGTGCAGCCAGTGGAGCATGAGTCTCTTAAACTCAGGATCATGGGTCAGAGCCCCCTGTTGGGAAAAAGATTCCTGCATTGCAGGGGGTTGGACTAGATGGCCCCTTCCAAATTCTACAATTCTGTGATAATTTGCACTAAAGGGTTGCATTTTCAGAACCATTGTCATCATAAGTATGTGTGCTATATAAAAACAATTACAACAATTACATATATGTAACTGTTCTATAGATGTTTTAATTATATTGTATATTTGGGGGTGCCTCATGGGAAGTTAATAATAAATGAAATACAGTAACAAGAAATCATTCACATCATTTTCAGAATTTTCTTTTTCTTTTTTTAAATTATATTTATTGAAATTTTCAGCTTAATATTACATTCACTTCATGATATCATAATACCATCATAATACCATATAACCAAGAAAAGATACAAAAAAGTAAAAAGAAAATAATAAAAAGAGAAAATAGGGAGAGAGAGAAAATGGGAAAAATCCAGAAAAAGAAAAAGAAAACAGAAAGAAAAAACCAATCTTATATTAATAACACTGTCATGACTTCGACTTCCCCGTTCCTCCCTTCCCGAGTCTACTTATATCCCATTTTGGCAATTTTCATACTTATACAATTCCAAAACTAACAATTTAAATCTTAAAATAATACCTTAAATAAAATCCTTTATCCAAATAATAAACAACTTATTCCTCTAATTATTCCTTGGCCTGTTAATTTTCACTAAAAATATTCTTTCTGCTCCATTCTAACAAATCACTTCAAAGTAATTTAAATTCTAGCTCCCCCCCTCCTTCTCCCGGATGACATTTCCCTGGATATCCCAACCAGCTCCTATAAACAATCCAGTTTCAAGCCATTTAATCCGTCCCTTAATTACCCTAAAAATCAACCCACTCCGTCTCTCGACCACTCCAGCCCAACCCCCTCTCCTCTACAGCTCTTTTGTCGACCCTGCTCCAGTTTTTCCTTTTTCTTGTCCCCCCCTTTTAGCAAGTCCTTCGCCTGGTTCTTGCCTCCCTTCTCTCACTAGGGAGGTTCGAATCCAGGCCACCTCTTTGTTCCTTGTCACAGCATGATCATTTTTACCAAGAACCTGCTCTCCCTCTCTCACTGGGAGATGCGGTTCTTGGAAGTCCCCGCGCGTTGAAGCTCCTTTGTCATAACGCATGTCCTGTGCAACCTCTCTCACCGCTTGCACTTCATTCAAAGTCTGTAGCTCCTCTTGGTTTTCCTCATTTAAAACTTTAATGCTTTTATCTTCTAAAGTCTCAATCTGTGACTCAAAATTGTCCGTGGGGAGAAGTTGATGCTGGGTTTCAATCCATAACTTTGTAAGTCTTTTGTATTCTTTTACTCCCGTCATCACTTCTTGAACTTTTTCCCAGACACTTTGTATCCCATTCTCACACATCTTGTAAGATTGTTTTGACTGTCTGTATCCTTTGTCTTCTCAAGTTACAATATGGCGCATAGGCTGTTGTGCCAGAGATGAATCCTGATATTGGCTAGTCGGAACCTCCAGTTTCCCGTCACCCGGTTACCAGAGAGCTCGTTAATAAATCAGTTCCAATTTTTGCAGAAATCCACACAAAGAAAGTAAATCACCTCCCCTTGGCTCTGCTACCACAGGGAAGGGGTCCAACTTAATTCTTAGCGAAATTCAGAGCCCCGTTCCAGCGTAATGGCTGCAGGCTCAGTACCGTGTTTCCCCTTTTTTAAGACACCGCCTTATAACTTTTTTTCCTCAAAAAAACACACGGTGGCTTATTTTCAGGGGGTGTCTTTTTTTTAAAAGTGCTGGTACAACTGGGTCCCACTGGCTCAGGACACTCGGTGCTACACACATTATAAACACCACTCTAGCCTACTGAGCTATCCAGGTTTTACTGTCAACCAGGCTGGCAGCAGCTCTCCAGGATTTCAAACTTGGGGGTACCTGGGGGTTAAACCTGGGATCCTTCTGCATACAGAGCACAGGGTGCTCTGCCACTCTGTTATGGTCTTTTCCATTTTCTGCCTCTTCTATTTTTTCCCTTTCCCCTCCTACCCATCCTGAGTCAAGGGCTTTCCTTCTATGGAGGCTTTTAAGCAGAGGCTGGATGGCCACCTGCCTCGGAGACAGATGTGCACAAAGGGGGGGGACTTTGTGAGGTGGATTTAAACCTTGTAGGATGCCGGAGCAGGAGGTACACACAAAGCTGCCCACCGTCATGTCGGTGTAGGTAGGACCGCGTTGGTTACAGTCGAAGCACTTGCGGTTGGGCGGGAGGCTGCTCATCTCCCTCAGCAGCTTCTGGTGCTTCTCCTCCTGCTTCCATGGCTTTGGAGGCGGCTGGGTGTGTGTGCGCATGGAGGTATAGAGGCTGCTCCCCGGGCTCTCTCACGCCGGCCGGGGAATGAGGAGGGAGGCCGTGACCCGTCCCGCTCTGAGACGCTTGTGAGGGAAGCGCGAGGGGGACGAGGCTTGGGCCCATGCCCCTGGCGCGCGCACGCGCGGCTGAATGACAAGCCGAAGCGGAACCTTTTCTCTGTGGGGGGGGGGGAGACGCGCGCGCAAACACACACACACACCGAGAGAGAGACACGCACAGGGAGAGAGAGAAAGAGACGCGCGCACACACACACAGAGACGCACGGGGGAGAGAGAGAAAGAGACGTGCACACACACACACACACAGACGGACGCACGGGGAGAGAAAGAAAGAGACGCGCACAAACACACACAGAGAGACGCACGGGGGAGAGAGAGAGAGACGCGCGCGCACACACGCACACACACACACACAGAGACGGACGCACAGGGAGAGAAAGAAAGAGACGCGCACACAGAGAGAAAGAGAGAGAGACGGACGCACAGGGAGAGAAAGAAAGAGACGCGCGCGCACACACACACAGAGAGAGAGACGCACTGGGGAGAGAGAGAAAGAGACGCGCGCACACACACACACACACAGAGAGAGAGAGGCGGCTGCACGGGGAGAGAAAGAAAGAGACGCGCACAAACACACACAGAGAGAGAGAGACGCACGGGGGAGAGAGACGCGCGCACACAGAGAGAGAGAGAGACGGACGCACAGGGAGAAAAAGAAAGAGACGCGCGCGCACACAGAGAGCGTGCGGCTGCAGCGCTGACAAAGCACGAAGCAGCGCTGCACTTAGGGGAAGATGGCCAGGGAGGGGGGCTGCGGGGTCAAGGCAACGCGTGAAAGGGAGGGATGGCGAGGAAGAAGTGGGGAGTGAACTGATCGGGGCTTTAACATGCCCGCACGCGCAAAAGGGAGGCTCGGAATGTGCAGATCGGTTTTGGCTGCTTCTCTTAAAGTGCGCAAGCAACGAGCCTCTCTCTCTTTCCTCCTGCCGCTCGTGCCCTTGGTGCTCCGTGCGGCGCTGCTTCACGCTTTGTCAGCGCTGCAGCCGCCACCGCTTCCGGGCACCGACCCAACCCCGCAGGCTTCCTCCTCCTGCCGCGGCCGGCATTGCAGGAGCTGGGTCCTTCTGGCTGGTGCTCCGTGCGGCACTGCTGCACGCTTTATTGGCACTACAGCAGCCACCGCCGCTTCCGGGCACTGACCCGACCCGGCAGGCTTCCTCCTCCTGTCGCGGCCGGCATGCTGGGTCCTGCTAGCTGGTGCGGAAGTATGGCTTATTTTCGGGGTATGTCTTATAGCTCTCAAATGGTTAAAAACCCTGCCATGGCTTACTTTCTGACTACGTATTAAAAAAGGGGAAACACGGTAATTGCTATAGGTTTCTCATGGGGGGGGGGAACGAACTCCGTTTTCTTTTAAATTCCCCTCCCAGGTCCAAATTCTTTTCCAGATTAATTAAATATCTTTACTCACAAGTCCAAATCAATTTTTTGGAGGCATCTGGCGCTCGTTGTCACCAGCACGGAGCTTTGCGCCTCAGAGTAAGTGAATCAACCCAAGGCTCCATCCCGCTCAGCCTGCTCACATCGCCCCCGAAAAAGGGGCTTACTGGGCGGCGAACGGGACTCCAAGGAGCTCTGCTGGGTATCCACGGCCCCGAAAAGCACAATTCGGGGGTTCTCCCGACTCTCCCCCTCCCTCTGGGGCGCTGGGAACCTCGGAGCTCGAGGATTCCCTCGCCGATTTTCCAATGGCGCCAGACCGGAAGCCCGTTTTCAGAATTTTCAGTGGGCATCCAAGGACTTTCTCTCTTTAGTCATCCCAGTTAGTAATTGTGGAAATATAGGACCTTTTCCTTTGTAAAGCTGATGTGACAAACACATAATGTTAACAAAGGGAAATGCACTTTTAGGGACACAATAATGGTACTAAAACAAAGAGAGAATCCCTCTAGAAATATGCTGCTACTTGTCCAAATCTTTATGCAAATACTTTTCAGCTTTATGCACAAGCAGGCTGTAGCCACATCTTTAAAAAAAGGGAAAAACAATACAACCCTAAAAAAAAAGGGAAAAACAATACAACCCTTCTTTCAGTCTCAGTAACTAAATCACTAGCTGGAAAATCCCTGCAGGCCAAATATAAAACCTTTATTCAAATTATTGATGAAACTGACAAGGGAAGATTCCTTTTAGTTTAATCAGAATGGATTACAATGAGCCTATCTCATTACACCTCTATTTGGATTTCAAAGTTCCACCTTCGAAAATAGGTGTCTGCACCAGCAGCCCTTGCAACTTTTCATTTCAACTTGTATCTTGTGCTAAAAGATGAACCACAGATTTCCCATACATACTCACGTCATTCTCTCAGTATTTTGGCAAGGTATGCTTGTTTCAAAACATAATTAATTACCATATTTTTCCGTGTATAACACGCACCTGTGTATAAGATGACCCCAATTTTTAAACATTATTTTAACATAAAAAAACCTTGCCTTATACACGGAAAAGTACTGTAACTGAAACATTTTTGGACCCTATGCATGGAATGAGTGGGTGGTATCTCATAGGTGCAGTCACAAGTTGAACATGGACATAAATAGTACACTATCCCTTTCTCCTTGACAAAATGACTGAAGGGCTTATGAAGAATTGTGAACAGCACCAGCTTTTTTCAGTGCTCCATGATTTTGTAGGCGCCCTCTGACACAGCACCTTCAGTAGGCCTGCTAACCTTGAAGAAATGAGGTAGGCAAACTAAATGTTTCTCTTCGGGTGCATCTGATCTTCCACTTTGTGCAAAGTGGAAATGGTAGCTCTGTTAGGGCAGCGGGCCTTCTGTCAATCATGAGGCCCTGACAAATGCCAGTGTTATTTTTCTAGAAAAAGAGGTGCCGGAACTCACCACGAATGCCTCCCTTGTTCTTTTATAATGGCAATGGCGCCCATCTGAGAGGTGCTGGAACTGAATTCCGGCACATTCCGGTTAAAAAACAGCCCTCTAATGCCCAACCATTCCACCCTCTGTATTTTATTTTTTTTAAAGAAGGGTAAAATGCCAGAAGTGAAGGAGGAGAGAGTGGATGGATGGATACAGGAAAGAGAACTTTAGTTCATTATGAAGGCAGAGGGAGACAACTGGATGTCTCATATTATGAGGAACATAAGCAAACTGGGCCATTAGTATGACTTTCTGTGAGCTCCTTCCGAAGGAAATCCAACCTGAATAAAAACATACCCCAGAACATCATTTAACATCATGTTAAATTGCATTTAATTAATTTTCTTGAATATCATACCCTTAAGATACTTAATAAAAACAAGCTTACGCATTGTGTTGGAGAATTAAAATCTACCTTTAGGGTCTATTCTAATTACAGGATTACAAAAAAAAAAAGCCAAATCATTTCACAATATTTACAACACAAATCCCCAGAGCGACCATCCATATTGCCAGCATGGTTTAATGGTTGTATATTCACTTGCTCAGCTTTAGATTTTGACATGAGACTATTTAATTGGTGGATTTTCTAGGAAGGGTTCCTAGAAAAGTGGCTCGTAGACTATGTTCTGCTTCAGAGGCTGCATTCTTTAGCCATCTGCACAATATTTAAACACCGAATCCCATGCATAGTCTCAAACCATTCATTCAATTCATGCATAGTCTCAAGCCATTTTGAAAATTTATTCATAAATTTCAGTAGTTACACATTCAGCGCAAACTAAGGCTAATGGAATTTTGAGAGGAAGTTCCTTAAGCTTCTGAAATGATTTAATTGAATATGCCTCTTGGAGTTCTTTCCCAGGTACAGCAAGTGACAAAATGACCTTTACCACAAGCCAGTGTCCAAGGACCTAGCGACTTCCTTCACCTGAGTACTTCACTGAATTCACTCTGTATGTCAGACTTTCTATGGGCACAGTGGGCTTGGGTCAGGAAGGGTGGGAGAGGTACCCCAGTGATCAATGAACCCATGCAAAGGATCCCAGGTTCAATCTCCTAGGTAAGACTGGGAGAGACTCCCACCTGAATCTCCAGCGAGCCACCGCCAGACAATACTGAGCTAGATGTATTCATGGCATGTCTAGTCTCAGGATAAGGCGGCTTCCTATGTTCCTATGAAAACGAAATAAAATGCTCTGACGTCAGGTCAGACTAAATTTTGTCTGGACCAAACTCAGTGTGACAGTAAATACACACATGCAGTTCCATTTGTTTGTGCATATGTGTGAATGTTGGTGCAGGAGAGCAATTACATGGGGAGCTGTGATTAACCCTGAAAGGGAAGCTTCCATTGGAACTAATGGGAACTCCCCAACCCCCTATGCAAAATTAATTTATAACTAATTTATAATTATAACCAGGGTGTCGTTTTTTTCCCAGCAGGACCTTGCCACGATTCAGCTTCAGCACCTTTCAGGTGGGTGCCATTGCCATTATAAAAGAAAGGAGGTGTTCAAGGTGAGTTCTGGCACCTCTTTTTCTAGAAAGATAGCACTGATTATAACTATAATTTATAGCTTAGGCAACAAAGATGGGAGCCTCCCAAAGTGCTTAACTGAAAAATCCAAGAATCCAAGTCATAATAAAGCAAGTACACGGACAAGTGGTTGGTGCCCAGCTTCCCTTAAGGCCTGGATTGTTGCTGAAAGGGGGGGGGGAGGGACAACTCCTGGCAATTGTTTTTCTGCTCAATAACAGTGGGGGGGGGCACTGGCTGCCTTGTCTCTTGCTTCTATAGGGCAACTGCCAAGTCTGGTGGAGTTTTATGTAGGAGGGAAAAGGAGAAAACTTCCAACAGCTGTTGGTCCTTTGGTCAATGAGAAGCATAGGAGCCAACTACTAGGGGCCAAGACCCCTTCAGCCCTCTGATAAAATATTTGAGGGGCCAGGGGTCCCCCAAAGTTGGTAGGAATTCCCATTCAAATCATAACTGCCAAGTTCTCCCTTTTTTAAGGGAAATTCCCTTATGCTGAATAGGCTTCCTCGCGAGAAAAGGGAAAACTTGGCAGCTATGATTCAAATGGTGTGTGTGTGCACCACATCTTGTGATCCATTATACAGTGTGAGGCTTACCTGCCCTCCCCAATTTATTCAGGTTGGCCTCCCTGATGAGAATTGTGATGCTCTCCCATCCCCTAGCTTAAAAAGCTACAACTGAATCCTTTTTGGTGTGAGGAAGATTCTTATTACTCACTTTTTCTAGAGGAGAAACAAAAGCAGAGGCAGCAAACTTGCTCAAAGATACCTTTGAGTCCATGTCTCCGCTGAGATTTGACTCCAGGTGTTTTGTGTCTTTGTCATGCATTTATTCTTCTGTGCTCACAGAAGCCAGAATGTCTATCAGCGATTTCAGATGGAAAAAATAGCATTTTCAAAGAATTGCTTCTGCTCTAATATATAAGCATTTCATGAATATTTTACCATTTAGAAAAGACACAAGAGAACACATGGCAAGAAAACCTTGAATAACAACATAAGGAATCCATTACAAACCTAATTAAAGTGCATTTTGTTTAATGGACAATGGAACACTACTAAATGCATCTGAGAATTGGGATGCAGACCTGGAGTCCTTAAGAAAAAATCAGAATATAATTTAATTGAAGTCGGAGTGAGATGGGTGGGGAAATCAACAAAATTTTACAAACCCAGTAATTATTGGGTCCTAAATTTATGTAACTGCTGTTGAGCAGTAGATATAAGGTGGTATACAAAACCTCCAGGCAGATCGGATGCAACTCTGCCAAGCACTATACCAGCGGGTCGCCAACATTTTTGCACTCACTAGCCCATTTGCAAACTGGAGAAACAGTTGTGGGCACTAAGCACACTGCAACCAAGCACACACCACAACCTACTCTATTGGTTATAACAGAATGTTTGTTTGTTTCAAGACTAATTTCAGAGGAGGAGTGGGGGAGGTGACCCTGTGAGTGCTAAGGAACATATTTGCTGGTGGCAAGTGAGTCTGTGATCACCATGTTAGCAATTCCTACATTGTACATATGGACATGGAGACATGATACTTGTTTTTAAGCTCTTCACTATGATTCCAAAAAGATGGGTAAGGTAGTTCAAAGGCCATGGGGACCCTCTTGCTAACACAGCTACCTTGGGCCCCCCCCTTTTTTTTACTCATCCAATGATCACCATGCAGCCACAACTGTAATTGCCCACAATACTCTACACCAATCATTCTTAAACTACAACTCCCATCATACCTGAGGGTTGGCCATGCTGGCTGAACTGGAGGGCCACAGGTTCCCCATCCCTGATCTATGGCAACACTGTGGACAATTACAATGGCAGCTGCCTCATGTTCATCAGAGGAGTGATGCTGTGTGGTCATCCTTAATATGCCCCTCCTCCTTCTCCTCTGGCACTAAGTCTTAGGGCAGTTGTCCATTAGATTGTCCCATTTTTCTTCATCTTTGGCTATCACTCATAGCCAAGTAAGATTGTCTTCCATGAACACAGTCTTAATGATGTGTCCATAAGTGACTGTGGAGGCCAATTCTGGATTCACACGTCCTTCCACAGTGGGGACATCGGTTTCCAGGTGGGGATTAATCACGGTGAGGATTTGCCAAATGTCCCACACCAAAGGTCCGCTCAGTTCTAGAGTCAGCAGTGCTGCTAGCACTAGAACAATATCAGCTTAATGTACTTCATTCAGGGTGTGCTACTAGATGACCTGTTTAATGAGCATTCATCCTGATTTGGTTTTCCCCCCCAGTGCCACACGAAAGCTGCTTGGGTCTCTCAGATGTAAAGGAGCAACGTCAAATGGGTGTTTGGTTTATGAAACTGTGGATTCAACCGTAAATTGAATTTGGGGTCCTGCCCTTTTGTGGACCTGCCCAGAACCTGTGTGTCCACTCCCATTTACTCTGCATCCTGTGTGCTTCCATCGTTGGGTTGGGAAGCAGCACACCCACATTAACCACCATCTATATCTATCCTACTGTTTCTTAAGAAATGCTGCATTTGACGCATTTTCCTCAAAACCATCTTTCATCCAATTTGAGGGAAAGAATGACCTAGCTATGTTTTAAGGTGGTGATGCATAAGCCCAAAGAATGCATCCACTATTTGAGCTATACTCAGAAAAATATAAAAACATGAAAAATTTAGAATGGCTATATACTGTAACTTTATCTGGTTTTCTTAAGTGTCATTTTTCAGAATGCCTTAAGAAATAAGATCCGTAGTTTTCAAGGGCAGATTTGGCAATACAGATGAACAGGAAATGTAAGTCCTTCCTTCCAAGGACCTTAATTGCCAGTAGATATTTGAACCTACAGCCTTGAATTTGCTGAATGCAAAGTACAAGAGGATCAAAAACACGATTAAGATACAGCGGACTATAAACAGATGAGTATGTGTTCACATATAAGTAGATAATTGCCTGTACTGGCATACTCAAGGTTATTCCATTGTGTTTAATGAAAAACTGTGCTTTTATACAATTATGCCAAAAACACAGTGATGCAGTGACAATGTCAGGCTTTTACCCCATAACATGTGCACCAAGGCTTATCAACCCATACTTATTGACATGAAATCTCCATTTCCTTGCTCTAATCTAAAAAGAGCGAAGAATATATGCATCTTGTCCAAGGTTGCATGGTTAAGCTGAACATTGTCAAACTTTTCAGTTTTTCAGCTTTTCTGTCTCATGTTGCCTGCTCAAAGATGAAGAAAGATGCTAATCCTTTATGTTCACAGCACTTGGATTAGGAGAATATACCTGGAAATGGGGTGCTGAAAAGAGTATATTGGTCCCTGAGCAAATATGATGACCCATCCCCATTCTGGAAGCTGATGTTCTCGACATTTGTTCTTTACATTCCTCCCCTTGCCCAGATACCCGGTCCTAATGCAGATTGCATTCTTTTGTCCCTTCCTTGCACCCAGCTTCCTCATCATATCACACCTTTGTTTCTGCCAGCACAGACAGGAGTGCCACTGAAGGAAAACTAGTGTACGGTTCCTTCAAGTCAACATTTGAACTAGTATTGCACAAGGACATGGAAGATCAGAAATCAAATCCCCACTGAGGCACAAAGCTTACCTTGGGCCAGTCTCTTAACTTAATCTTCCATGTGACCCACCCTAAGTTCCTTACATGAAAAGTAGGATATAAATAGAATAATTGAATACTCAAATATTACACCTTACCAAGTACGGCTTCTGATTCTGTGTTCCCTTTGGCTGAACAAGAGATTCACACATTTGCTTTGAGCATTCCCTGTGCATCACCTAAAGAGAGAACTCTGTAGAAGAGATGCATGGCTTTGTTTTGAAGTTACACCAGAAGCCTAGACTGCTGAGGTACCATCCTCTCTCTCTCTCTCTCTCTCTCTCTCTCTCTCTCTCTCTCTCTCTCTCTCTCTCTCACACACACACACACACACACACATTTTCCTTATTTGACCATACAGTACTATCTAAAGTCACACAGAGTATAATTATTAAACTGAACCTGTAGAGTGTCATAAAGTTAACGACATCTGTGATGCACAGCAGGAAAAGGTCACCATGTACCTCAAGGAAAGTTTCATCAAGGTTGTGTCAGCACTTTCTGCAAAGATCTAACCACATGGCATCAGTATTATTTGGCCCCAGGAAAAAGTTAGAAATGTAAAAGCTTTGAAAGGATTCACAAATGTCTAACAGTTGTGTTGTTGTTTACATAACCCCTTTTAAGACCAACTGGTTGCCTCAGCTCAGCAATGATATTGTGCAACTGGAAAAGGCATATGCAATGATCAAGGAGATGAAGCAACCCCACCCCATGAAGAAACATTGCAACATCTGGGGAGGCGGGTTAGTTTAGAGAAAAGGGAAGTAAGAACAGGGAAAATTACAGTGGTGCCTCAGGTTACAAACACTTCAGGTTACAGACTCTTCTAACTCGGAAGTAGTACCTCGGGTTAAGAACTTTACCTCAGGATGAGAACAGATATCACGTGGTGGTGGTGCAGCGGCAGCGGGAGGCCCCATTACCTAAAGTGGTACCTCAGGTTAAGAACGGTTTCGGGTTAAGAACGGACCAGAGATACCACTGTATGCGTATCATGGAAAAGGAAGATAAAGAACAGCACCACCAGTCCTCCACCTCAGCGTTAGAAATCAGGACCATCCAATGAAGCTGAATGTTGGAAGGTTCAAGAAAGACACAGCTAGAATATTTGTGCTTCTTCACACAATGCATAGTTCAGCCATGGAGTTCACTTCCATAAGAGGTCGTCATGGCCCTCAACTTGGATGGCTTTTAAAAAAGATTAGACAAGCTCCTAGAAGTTAAGGCTATCAGTGTCTACTAGCCACAGTGGTTAGGCTCCACTTTTGGGAGCCGTGTGCTTCTGAATACCAATTGTAGGATATCAGCTGCCTCATGTGAGAGAGATAAAGGAGGTGGAACCCTCGCATATTTCATAGTGCCTGCCTTCACACAATGCATTACGCTCTTGGCACCCTTTACTATCTTTAACACCAAGTTCTAGATTGAATGTAGTAATGTAGAACAGGCATTTTATGAACAAGCAAACACCCAGATACATAAAACGCCCATCAGTTGAACAGAACCTTCTCTAACATCAGCTTGCTCTTAGATTCTATTCATCTTAAAGATACAGTAGATCTAGCGGTATAGATATATCAGTTGGAGGTGTGTGCACAAAGAGGACCATGGAATAGGAGAGAGGAGGAGTCGACATGGAAATGGGAGGTGGTGGTCTGTGTGCAAGGGACAGCTGAAAAAGGAGTGATGGAGAAGCAGAGAAAAGGAGGTGAATGTGAAAATGGGGTGCAAAGGGAGTTGCAAAAAAGGACGTAGGAGGCCTGGGGGTTGAAGATGAAAGCAGTGCGTGGAAGTGTCTGCAGAATGGGAGGAGATGGTCGCTTCAAAACTGGAAGGAAAGTGGGGAGGAAAGTGGGAAGTGGAAAGGTTTGTGTGCAAAGTGGATGCACAGAAGCATGGACATGGGGGTGAAGGCGAAAATGGGTATAAAGTGGGCTGCAGAATAGAAAAGTGGCTTCAGAAATAGGGATGGGAGATACAAAATGAGCTTTGTAGTTCCATGGGGTGGGAAGGGGAAGCTCTGGGTTGTTATTGTTGCGGGGATGGCAGAGGGGTTGGCAAGTGGAATGAGCAAGGGCACAATCCCGTTAATAATAAATATTCACTTATTAAGACCTCACTATGTCACTAGAAATGCATAAGTAAAGGTTGATAAATGGAAACTTATTCAATTATCCATGGAACAGAATAGGGTATTATTCTATTTTCATCTTGTAAAAGATTGAAATAACAGAATCAACTAATTTTTATAGCTCCTTGTACTGAATATTTAGTTTCCATTTTATTTGAGCATCATACATACTTTATTATTATTTGTACCCCATCCATCTGACTGGGTTGCCCATTATATAAAAACATATTGACAGTATAATGCTATACATCTACTCAGAGTTCATTGCATATAGGATTCCAGCCCATAGTGCTTTCCCAATATTCCTTTTGCTTGTTGAGAATCTGCCACTGCTACAATCTACAGGCAAGGTTTTGAGGGACAGGGTGTGGCAAAATTTGCTCCCTAACTCCTCCTTCTATGCTTTTCAGGACCAGTGCTATTATTAGACAGAGCAGTAGAGAGCAATAGCATTCAGATGTTGGAGGACAGATATTGGTATGCCACAGGGCCTGGCCTGGCCTGGCCTTTGCCCCCAAGGTAGCCTGATCATCTGTTCTGTAGTCAGTGATAAAGTCAAATTGAATTGCCAAGCCCAGTCAGCTTCTGTGAGTGAAAGGAGGAGGGGGTGGCTTGCCATCTAACCAACAAGATTTCCTGGGCTGAAGGGTATTGCTGACCCCAAGTAATCTATGAATTAAAACAGGAGCATGTATATCACACTAAGGAACAATTTATATGTCAGTTTTACTTCTACTATTACGGGTCTTTGAAAATACCTTTAGTATCTTATCCATTGTATTCTAAAAGTACTGTGGATCCAATTAAAGCTGGGGTTTTTTAAAGGCTACAAAGAGAAATTAGGGTGATAAAACATTAGAAACAGAGATGAAATGTGCCATAAGAAGAGTTGTGATGGAGAATGATCAATATGCTCTGCCACAGGAGCTAAAGGGATTAAAGCAAACCACTGCAGCAAAACGTTACCAATAATGATAAAAGGAGAATGATGCTTCTCACAGACATAAGAGACAAATCAAGATGAGAAAGTGTTGTAGAAATATCACTCATGAATGTGAAACTCAGTACTGCCATCACCAAGTGTATATTTTAAAATAAAAATGTGAAATAACTGTGGAAAGGACTATGGATTGTATTGCAGAGAAGAGTGAAAGTTAGAGTATCATTCAATGGCTTTCTAAAGAAATCTACTAGCTGCTTCCCTCCACTTCAAAGATCTTTCTTGGTGTTTTGAATGTCTTAACTGAACTCCCCCCCTGGTGTGTGTGTGTGTGTGTGTGTGTGTGTGTGTGTTTGTGTGTGTGTGTAGACAGTAAATTGCATAAGGGCCATTTAGATCTGTACTGATTTGATATTATAACTTACAGTAATTGATGTTTTGGGTTTTGCACAAAGCACTTGCAGAACTTTGTTTCCATGACAACATTTAATGGCTTCTACATTGTTTTAGAGCCACAAAAAGAAGATCCTAGAGCCAAATATTTCATTAAGAATGTATTTAGACAATGTATTCTTCACCTGGCAGCATCACAACTGGATTGTAGAATGGTCAAAAAATGAAGCAGAGTACTTAACTTTTTAGAGTTTGGGGCAGCATCTACTACAACAGGAATCTGTGGCTCTCTATATTATTCTTTATTATTATTACTATTTACACAATTTATTTCCTGCCCTTATGCCCGAAGGAGCCCAGGGCAGCAAACACACCAATAATATGAAACATTCTGAAAAGCATTCTGAAAACAGTTAAAGAAACATTCAACCAGTAGTTTCTGAGTTGCCAGAAATACAGTGGTCCCTTGACTTACGAATTACTCGACATCCGTAGTTTTCGACTTACGAATGGGACAAATGGCTGCACGCTTACAAATTTTTCTACATCCGAACAGAAACCGCTGGCAGTTTTAAATGCGGTTTCCTCAACTTACGAATTTTTACATGCGGTTTACTCGACTTACGAATTTTTTCGAATGTGTTTTTTTCCTATGGGAAACCGCGTTTTGACTTACAAACTTTCCGACCTACGAATGTGCATTCGGAACGGGTTAAGTTCGTAAGTCGAGGGACCACTGTAATATCTTTCGGTCATCAAATGCCTAGATAAAGAGAAATGCTTTCAGGTGCCTCTTAAAGGAAGATGTATAGGTTCTAAACCAGTGTCTGTTAACAGCAATGGTAAGTCAGAAGGCAGAACAAGTAATAGGGATTCAGCCTTTGCTGGATGGGCTAACACTCCACCAGAAGACACAGGTTCAGTTTGGGCATGCTCCAGCACCAGCTCCACCCATTCCTTGAAATGTCCTATTGGCTGCAGTGTCACATGTCTTAGTTACATCCTGTTTGGATCTACTGCAACACGCTCTATTTGGGGCTCCCCAAACCTCTTCAGAAAACATTTTTAAAACATTGTTTGACGAATCTGATCCATTGAAGAAAGGGAACTATATTGTTACAGTTGTACCTTGGAAGTCGAACGGAATCCGTTCTGGAAGTCTGCTCGACTTCCGAAACGTTCGGAAACCAAAGTGCGGCTTCTGATTTGGCTGCAGGAAGCTCCTGAAGCCAATAGGAAGCCGTGGAAGCCCCGTCGAACGTTCGGGTTCCAAAAGAATGTTCACAAACTGGAGCAATTTCTTCCGGGTTTGCAGCATTCGGGAGCCAAAACGTCCGAGTTCCAAGGCGTTCGGGATCCAGGGTACGACTGTGTTAATTTGGGGCAGAGGGAGTAGGCTGTATGCAAAATCCTTCTAAACCCTGGATTCAGCAAGTGTTAAAATATAAGCCAGGCTGATTTCCTGTGTTGAGGTGATAGGCTGGGTGAAGGGCCATTAAGGGAAACAAAAGAAAGGGGTTCTGTGCTAGATTGCATGTGGGTGGGTCCCCTCCCCAGCTCACAGCTAGTTACAAGAATGAAGCAAAGTTTAGAGTTTAGAGTTTGCAGGGATGGATCTAGAAGTAAAGCAGCAAGCTGTAGAAAGAGGGGAGAGCAACATTTGAGAGCAATGCTTGATTACTGTTTGGATCCAAGGCTATGGCTCTGGAACAAGACCCTTTTGGGGTCTTAATGCTGTGAACCCCTCCATCATAGGCTCAGGTTGTATACATGTGTAAATAAACCATATACCAAAAAGACACCATAGTCTCTGCTGTGCCTCATTTCCAAAAGGAAACATGTAAGTGCTTGGAACTCCTGAATCTCATACCGCTCAGAGATTGGGGTGGCACACGGCAATATTATAGCCCTATTTATTTAAAGGATTTCTAGCCCACCTTTTTGTGGGATGTGAAACACATAGCAGTCAAGTACAACATTCCTAGAGTGGACATGCTAGGGGATGCTTTGTACCAGCCAGGATAAAACTTCCTGTTTCCTCCTGAGCTGGGCCAAACTTCCTCTGCATGTGACTAGAGTATGGTCTAATCTGGCCCTCTCTCTGCCTGGGAACAAGAGCAAGGCAGGGAGCACACCTCTCTCTCTTTCTGCTCTTTTCCATTTTGTTTTTCTATGTGTGGGGAGAAGTGACTGCTTGTTCAAAGTCACTTAGAAACTAACTCCCTTAAGGGATAGTTCCACATGTGTATATACTTTTGTAACATAAGTCTGCCTTCAGGGATCCAACTGTAAACTGAATGAATGTGAGTAAACTACTTTTATATTTACAAATAAGATTGTCGTGTTTATTCTTTTTAAGAGGGACAAGAAGGGATCTTACCAGGTATCCTATATTTAGAGGCTAAAACTAGCCTGCAACAAGCAAACTTTTGCGTGTTTAAAGGAGAATGTTTAAACTCTGCTTAGATATAGAACTTGCTAACACAGGTTAGGAAGGATATCATTAAACAATATATCCTCTCCTGCCTCCCTGAACATTCCCAGACTTTTCATCTGTACAAAAAGATAGTTTACAGGCAAGTCCATACAGTAGATGATGCAAAACAACACAATAGATATCAAAACTGTGCTAAAATGGCAGGAAAATGTCAAACTGAAACTCAAAAAGGCTCTAAAAGTGTGCTGTCAATTAAAAGCTGTAGTTTACTGTGTTTTTCCACATGATTTGTAAGCAAATATGATGCGCGTCTAGGGCACTCTCACATGCTTATTCATTAGAGTATTTGTGCAAATTTGAAAAGCCATTTATATGAATTTCAATTCAAAGTAAGAATAACTTTTGCAAAGCTATTTGAGTTTCTATAAGGAATAAGGAAAACATTTGTTAGCATCATCAATTTTTTATTTTGTCTTTGCCATACGCCATAGCAAGGACTTCAAAAATAAATATGAAAGCAAACATTTGTACTTATAATCTTATCTGATTCATCAGCTTTACCCTCAAGAATGATTCCCTCAGCTAATGTCATAAATGGAATTGGGCTGCATGCCTCCCTTCAAAACCTGTGTAGTCCCCTTGACATGCTATTATTAATGGAGCTCTTTTTATCTACCAATGCACATCTCTCTCAGAGTGCTTAAACATATTTTCCACCCTGTGAAGCAACTATCTTCCTCTCGAAATCTCTCTCGCTCATCAGACTTGATGACACCCCCAGTTTTTTGGTTTTTTTACATATACAAAGCAACAGGCAATTCTAGACCTTATTTACAGCTTTGGATTCCTTGGTGAAGTCAAAGAGTTCTGCTCTCTGGGGCGGCAGTTCACAAGGACCAGCATGGTGTTGTGCAAATGAGAGATAAAAATATACTAACACTATGGAACAATTTTTCAGGGGCAATCCAGCTGAAGGCTAAAGAAAAAAGACAGGACTGCCATCACAGTAGGTAGTAATCCTCATCTTTCCATCTTTCCATGATAACTGAAGGCAAGAAATTGTTGTCAATAAACTGTCAGAGGAAAAAAAGCCATTAATTAAACCAATAAATAGAGGCAAAGGGGTTTTTCCCGTGTGTGTGTGTTGGCAGTTCCAACCCATAGATGGTTAGAGATAGAGAAGGAGGATTTTTTTTACACAATCCATGAACCAAAGCACAGCCATCCTTCAAAATTTCTCCAAATTTTGTGCTCACTTCAGCAGCACATATATACAAAAATTGGAACAATACATAGAAGATTAGCATGGCCCCCGTGCAAGGATGGCATGCAAATTCGTGAAGCGTTCCATATTAAAATAAAAAATTATCCCAATTTTGAAATGCAGTTCTCGAGCCAAGTAATGAGTGTGAAGTTGCATTATACTAGGGTGGGCTTAAAGGGCACAACAGTCTGGAAGGTATACAAGAATGTTACCATCTTTTCCCAACAAGAACAGAACAGGAACAGGAAAGTCCTGACCACCCTGATACAATTAACTCTAGTGCCACCTAGTGACTAAAACTATATAATGATACTATCCACAAAATCTCTACCCATGGTGAGGCAGGAGCATAGCTGCCAAGTCTCCCGTTTTTTGCGGGAAACCCCCGGATTTTAATTCGTTTCCCGCTGTTATCCCGAATAGGAAAAAAAAATCCCGGAAATCCCCCAGATTTCCTACCTGCCAGGGAGGCTCCATTTCGGGTGCCGCTCTGCCCATTTTCTGGGCACCGGAAGTTGCTTCTACGCATGTCCAGACATGCGTAGAAGCGACTTCCAGTGCCGCGCCGCTGCAGATCTTGCATTTTTCAGTGGGAGACTTGGCAGCTGAGACTTGGCAGGAGAGAAAAAGTGTGCAGTGTTTGGTCCTGTCCTAATCTGTTTCTGAGGAGATACCCAGGAGTGGGAGCTGTAGCATTTAAACAGATCCTAAAAATGGAAAAGGAATAGTGATTGCTCCTCCCGTAATAAAGAAACTATCTCCAAATACAGTATAGTTTGCCTTTGGTTTTGTGTCTTATTTCTCATTTGGGAAGAAGACATGTCTCTTCTATAAACAGCAGTTGTTGCGAAGCAGGGTGGATGTGTGTGGAATTTTACAATGAACCATTTTGAGTTTCAGCCTAAGTTCTAGTAAACTGGCACAGTTTCAATGATGTCATTATAGTTTTTGGCATTTTATATTAACTAAGAAATACACACACACACCAAGCCTTACTGCTTTATCACTAGAATGAATCCAGTAATGTATTCAGTATTGCTGAATACATCTAGCAATGTATTCCTTCCGAATAGCTGCTAATGTAACTACTGTTTGCCTTCATTTTCAGACATTAACGTTATGAAAAATGCTAAGCACAGTTTGCTAATCACTACCCATTGCAAATGAAGATATA
Source organism: Zootoca vivipara (assembly GCF_963506605.1). Classification (NCBI taxonomy): domain Eukaryota; kingdom Metazoa; phylum Chordata; class Lepidosauria; order Squamata; family Lacertidae; genus Zootoca; species Zootoca vivipara. Next base: position 46,227,280 of record NC_083283.1, read on the forward strand.
AGTAATCTTCCTTAATCAGGTCTTTATGATGTCTCTAGCCCCCCCCTCCCCCCATAAAACATTTATATTACAGATGCCTGGACATATTTTACTATGTAGCCATTTTATTGATTCATAAATAGGGAAGTTATCAGACTTCTGACTGCTTCTCATGGGGGGACTAATTAGATGATTTGATTGTCTGGTTCATCAGAGTAGGAAATACTTAAGTGTCACAGCTGGTCTCAGACTCAATGTCTTGTGCCATGATTTTTAAATGAAAACAATTATATCTTCACTGGGAAAACATTTTATAAATGACTGGACAGTAAAAATGATCTAGGCAACAGATAATATCCTATTGTACTTGCTTAGGGAGACTCAACATCTGTAGTGCCTTTGAATTTATTTACAATGGTTCTTTTTTCCATTTTGGCTCAAAGAGGCTTCATTGCAACAAGGAGCTGCTTAAGAACCAAACACCTAATTAGGTTGCCTGTAAAGACCTAAGGCTGACATTTCAGGAGTAAGAAACAGGCAAGTTCTCCATTTTAACAGAGCCCCCAACATCTGTTACTGATGTAACCTTTCCAAATGGTGTATTTGTTGCTACAAATTGCTGTGCCAATGAGACTTTTAAGGAGACAGGAAAATGACGTCAGTCTATTGAATTGGCTTTACTCGTCTTCCATTCTGTACCATCTCTCTTGACCTCACCAGGTTTTTAAAAGTCCTTTCACAAGCACAGGCAAGGAATGTTGGGTTCAGGAGCACGCTGAGCTTATTTAAAACAATGGCAGTGAAATGTATGGGGAGAGAGAGGCAGAATTATATAACTAACTACAATCCATAACATGTGCTAAGAAGAATCACTTCTCCATAACAGAACGCAAGACACTCCTTCTGTGTTCTCAGCTGACCTCTAACTAGCACATTTGGGTGATAGCACGTTTGGGTGAATCTCCTGCTGGTCTGTGGCAAGGCATAACTAGATACCCCCTACTCGATGCAGGAGCCCCCTCCCCAATGCAGGTGTGTTGCCTACCCATGTTTACAAGTGATTTAAGCTGTCTGATATGACTTTTTGAACAGGCCTGGCCCAGGATACTGTTCCGCTTGAGGCAGAACATCCTGCTACCCCGCTCCCCATAGACACATGCCCATGACCCTGTGCCTTCCTTGCTTCCATTCTGCTGCTGTGCCCTGCATGCAGCTGAGGGAAGCACAGCATGGCAGCAGCCACCATAGCAACCAGGTACAAAGGAGGTGATGGCAAGAAGCATATTCCTCAGGTGTGGCTCTGCCACCTGAAGCAACAATCTCAGCTCACCTCATGGGCAGGCTGCCCTGCATTTGAAATATGTAAAGTAATGCCTAACAAGGACTACTCCCAATCTTAAGACCAGGCATCCCCAAACTGCGGCCCTCCAGATGTTTTGGCCTACAACTCCCATGATCCCTAGCTAAGAGGACCAGTGGTCAGGGATGATGGGAATTGTAGTCCAAAGCATCTGGAGGGCCAAAGTTTGGGGATGCCTGCTTAAGACCATTAAGTCCAGTGTTTTCCTAATGGCCACACTGAGTTTACCCAATGGATATATGCAGATAAGTCACTGCTCTAGGGGACCTCACAGAGCTAGAGCAGGCACGTTGCTATGAGAGTACATTGAAATATTGGTTCATATGGTACAATTTGTTAATTCAATAACTCTCCATGCAGAAACATGGCAGAATCATTTATCCTCCTAGACCAGGAATGGCAAAACTGTGGCCTTCCAGCATAGCTGTCAAGTTTTCCCTTTTCTCACGAGGAAGCCTATTCAGCATAAGGGAATTTCCCTTTAAAAAAGGGAGAACTTGACAGCTATGCCCTCCAGATATTCCATCAATAATCCATGCCATCGTTATCCCCGACTGTTGCCCATTTGAGTCCTGGCTGATGGGAATTGAAGTCCAACATCTGGAAAGCTTCTAGTTTCCCGTCCCTAGGCTGCTGTGGGGCTGCCTTAAGTATTTATTTCTCTAGCACGTCCCAGCCCACAGTTTGGGAAATACTGTTCAGTTGAAAGTCACTTTTAGAGAAAGTCAAGCCTGACTGTGCAAGCAATGCACACAAGTTAAAAGATCTGTAAAATGAGTCATCACCATGAGTCTTCTTTGAACAATGTGAATAAATACTGCATGCCCCCATATCTTCCAGCATTCCATCTATTAATAGTGAGGTAAGATTACTCCTAATTTGTATTTCACATCTATCTCAAAATAATGGTTGAAGGGTGGTGATGAACATAGAGATGTCAAGCCTATCTCCTGAGCATCACAGCAATGTCCTCGGGAGGTTTCCCCCCTACCACAATTTCTGCTATTTATTATCACTGACATTCAGTTAGGCTGCAGGCAATGCAGCTGCAGAAGAAGAACTGACCACACATTAGGTACTTTCTTTTTGCATCCAGTTTAACCTTCTCAAACCAAGGGTTGCTGGCAGATTTCTGTTCAAGCCCAATTCCATCATTTGCCTCCATCAATTTACCTATTCCAAAAATATCTCACAAAAGCATTACCAGTCTTATTTTTGCTTATTAGACTATAAAGATAAGTAAAGGTCATATGCTAATTTGACATTTTAAAATCAAACTCAATCCTTCACTTTCATTTTTAAAGAGTTTGATTATAACATTCATTGAGTTAATCTAAATATGAGATTAGAATATATTCTTACAGGACGTTGTCTTTTCTAATCAGAGACAACCGCAACACCTGTCATAGCCTTAAATTGTTTACTGTCAGGCCCCAGACCTCATTTTCTGTGCCAAGCTGCAGCCGTTAACGTTTAAAGTAATAATTAAAGAGCACATTGGAGCATATGTGTAATGCCTTTTTTCCAGACCAGAAACAGCACCTACCTATCTGCATATAGATGAAAAGCATTCTAGATCAGTGACAAGTGCATAATTCCAGGCTGGTTTAAGCCCCAGAACCTCCTATGGAGACGGTGCCTGGAGAGATTGTGGTCACTGTGCTACTCTCCTGCTGTAAACTAAGCTATACTTTGTCATCCAAATATGGGTTGCTTGCCTTCTCCAGACAAGCCATGAGCTCTAAACCCAAGAACAAACCTTGGCTACAACTCCTAGTTTGGAGTGAGACAAACCATGAGCCACTAAGTTCGGATGACCCACTAAGCTAAACCTCATACTCTTGCACTAAGTTATAGGTTGGCTTAAGTGTTGTGTGTAAACCATGTTACTGTAAAAAATAAATACTATCAGCTGTCACACACTGAATTAGTAACAGTTTGTGGGCTCTGCCTCGAAGACCAGGACATTCATGCCCTGCTGCCTTATTCGTCTTGCTTTAGGGAAGCCAAGGGGCCATCTTTGCAGGCCCATCTATGGGATTCTGTGCCTAAGCATCATTTTAGAACTCAGATAGCATGGCTGGCCCACTTCTTCTTAGGATCTGTGAGCTTCGATGAAGCAGATTGTTTTGATTAGACTACTACTGAAGGTTGCATCGAACCCAGCCTCACTTATGGATTTGGTGGTGCTACTAAGACAAATGAGAGTCCAGGGGATTTTAGGTATGCCTTCAGACCTGAGACGGACATGGAGGACATCAGTACTGAGAGGGCCTCCAATGCTGGGCTTTCTGCTGCACTGGTTGGTTTCATTTCCATGCCTGAAGAGCCTGTCAATAGGCCATCATCAACATTGTGTCACGACAGGTTGGCCAACTATGAAAAGGGCAGCTCGGCAGCGTTGGGACGGGAATGCTGTAGTGGAGGGTCTTTGCTTTGGTATCTGCTGTCAGAAATACCTCTTATCTATATGAAGATTAAAGCAGCAATCCTACACTCACTTACCTGGGAGTAAGCCCTGTTGGAACTCAATGAAACCTGCTTCTGAGTACACATATATTTTGCACTGTTACTTCTCTTTTAGGTTTGCACCATTCCGCAGACTAAACAAAAAGGTGTTGTTTTCGCCTAGTTTATCTCAAAGTACAAAAGGAAAAAGGCAAGTCTTTTAAATACTTTAACTTGAAAAACAAGAAGCCTGTAAATAATGTATCAAGAAAAACATCTCTGAAATTGATTTTTTATTATTAAAGTACAAAAAAATCCAGTCAACTTGTGAACATCCAGAGCTTATTAAAAAATTTAACAGCACGTTGAACAATCCGAAGTTTATTTAATTTGTAGCAGAGTCACATTTATTCTGCACTCTTTTAAATAATGGTTACTCCTTCTTAAGATATACTCCTTTTCTTAGAGTCTTGCATACAAACATATGGTAATTTTTATTAGAGCACCCCCCCCCCAAAGTAAACCCTAAGGGGGAAAGAAAGGAACATAAGCAGTTTATCATTCAAAAAAATATTTAATTATTGCAGTAACCATTTTAAAACATCTTTTTAAGAGCTAATGTCAGAATAAATATTCAGGGAAATTCTGGTCCTGTATATTTGAGAAAGAGGAATCATTAGAATATGGACAGAGACCTAAATCAAGCTGAAGTTAATCTTGATGAAAACCCACAGAAACCAAATAAGCCATGATTATTGCTTTTGTTGTGACAAGAACACTGTTGACTTTGGGCTCTTTACATTCTCTCACACTCTTTGTGTCTCTCTCTCTCTTTCTCAGGACAGACTCTACTGGACAAGGAAGGGATAACATTTCTACCTGCCCTGCCCTGTGACATTTTGTGGGTGGCTGACCTTTATCCTTTTGGCTGTAATACAGATGTATTTGGAGATTTTGTTGTCTTAATTTTTTTTTTATAAATTGCATCCTGTATTTGTGCATGAATCTAAGTTGCCTTAGGGGACAACTTAGGTATAGCAATCATCATTACCATCATCTCCATGAGATAGGATTCAACGTACAGACGCACCTTGGAGCCCAACTGCAAAGGGCATGGCTAATTTTTGAAGGCTGCTGTTTATATGGTGGCTCAAACAACGAAAACTCCAGAAGATGATTGCAAAAGTCACCCAACCACAGCAGAGAACATATATGATGAACCCGGGAGCAAATTATATACCTGAAGGCATCACTGTTATGCTCATCACACAGATTTCAAAAACACCATGCAGACTTACAGTTAATTCATACTGCTTCCCATTGATGTCAAGGACAAAATCTAGAGCGCTCGCAAGAACCCCAGCCTACAGTTACTTGTCACTTTTGTTCTGGAATGCAGTGAAGTAATCTATGTGCTGGAATTTGAGAACTTCATTGCCCCAGCTGGTCCATCCAGGCTGCAAATTCCGAGCAAACAGCTCCATACATTCCACATCCAGTTTGGTATATCCTTTTAGGATCTCTGGGGAGGAAAAATCATGAGATTGATTTTTTAAAAATTAAAAAAAAAACACCTCTGTTTCTTCAACTTCCTCAAAGCTGTTGGAAGGTGGGGGTGGGGAAGAATGTTTCAATGAGAGAGAGAGAGAGAGAGAGAGAGAGAGAGAGAGAGAGAGCGCAAATTAATTTTAAGGATCTCATCAGCCAGCTTTACTATTTATAGCCAGAAAGGAATATGAAATAAACGACCTTGAGAGTATGAACAATACTGTCAAAGCTTCCAGTCACTCTAATTTATCAGTATTCATTTGGAGACAGGGAATGAGAGCTTCAGCACCGCCATAGTATTTTCAGAATTGTCACCATAACATCTCTCAAATGGGAGTGCTTTTTTTGAGGGGGGGGGGCAAACAACAACACTTGGACAGCTATATTCAATGTGTTTTAAAATTTATTCATTAAAAACTTAAGCTTGGAAACAGAAACTTAAAAGGAGTAGACACATCAGGCACCAATTGATTTCACTGGTTAATATACAGGTGAAACTCGGAAAATTAGATTATCGTCGAAAAGTGCATTTATTTCAGTAATGCAATTTAAAACGTGAAACCAATATATGAGATAGATGCATGACATGCAAAGCAAGAATATGTCAAGCCTTTATTTGTTGTAATTGTAATTATTTGTCGTTAGGCGGGTCAATTATAAATGGAATGTAATTAATGAAATGTAATAGTGATGTTTATTTTTGTTTATTTTTGTATTATTGTAACTATTTGTTTTATTACTGTGGAATTTCCAAAAGAAAGCAAAAAATAATAAGTTGCATTACTGAAATAAATGCACTTTTTGATGATGTTCTAATTTTCCAAGTTTCACCTGTATTCCCTCGGTTTACAGCCCAATCCTATTAATGCTTACCCAGAAGCCTCACTCATTTCAATGGTACTTATTCCCAGCATGTGCAAGATTGAAACCACAGATTTGCAAGCTTAGTAGCTTGCAGTAGTTTTGTTGTGGGGCATATCTCTTCTTAAGCCATTCCGATTCTTGTGCTTTCCTTCCGAGGATCCCTGGAGACTGTAGTTTATTAAGCATGCTGCAGATCATTACCTCCTTCACAGAACTCCACTTCCTTGGAATTTGTTAGGAGGAAGCTACTATCTAAAGCAGTTTTGTACTTAAGACACACACTTAAGATGCTGCACAGAGCAATCCTATATTCGCATTATGAACTGGAGACATGCCTCTGCTATACTCGCAAGACAGCAGAACTTTGTTATAGGATTGCACCTAAATAACCGATTAACTGTTTATATAGTGATTTGTGTGGGTGGAATCCAATGCTATGTGAGTGAAATCTCACTTACGAAGCAAGGGCCCTCCTTCCCCTGCACCCCACAAAATCTGCACTATACTATCAGGTGTTATTATCCCTCTTCATTAACATTCAGCACAGTCAGGACAGACCAACATTTCCTCTCCTTGCTTAGTGGAGACACAGCACCATTCAGGAATACAGACATATCTGAAAACATGATGACAGAAATGCTAAAAGGCTTGGAAACAAAATGAAGGTTCATTTGATTCTCCCCAAACCGAGCGCCCCTAAAAAACACCATCAATCATTTATCAATGAAGGTCCTATCCATAAAGGTCAATAAAGGTATGTTCCTCTCTCCCTCCCTCCCTCCCTTCCTTTACATTTCACAGTCAATCCTATTCTTCTGTTTCTAAAATTTTATCTGCAACTTTAACAGCTGCACAGTAGACAAAAATTCAGCTGCTGCATTTTTCTCCACCAATGACTCTCCTTAGCAACCTGCTTGAATTTCAGCCTGTTTTACAGCTGTTGTATGTCCTTGCTAACATTTTGAGTTCAACTGTTTCAAAATAATAAAAAAATTACCATCCAGATTAACTACAAATGGTTTCATATGTACATTAACGCCAGTCCACATGTTCTGAATCTGGTCCTCTCTGCCTACCTCGTTTTCATAATTTCTGGAAAACTTAACTAGAAATGAATGAAATAATAATATACAAGAAGTTAGAATGCATGTCTGGAATAACAAGCTTTTTTGTTGCCACAGGCACACCTAGGGTCCATTGAGCTCTTGGTAAGGAGCTGTATTGCTCTCTGCCTGGAAGTCACTCCAAGGACCCTTTCCATCCTCTCCTATAGCACCACCAGCAGCATTTTTTTCTGCTGGAGATCCCAGCGAATTCCTTCTATGGGCAAGCAGGTGCTAAGCTCGGGGGGGGGGGGGAAACGCTGTCGCCAGGTGTCACAGGAGAACTTCCAATGCCTGATAGGGGATTTTTGAGGGGGTTGGGTCTGTGCCCCTAGCGGGGGCCACTTTTACCACCCCCTAGGTTCGCCTCTGTTTGTTGCAAATGTTAGCCTTACCCATCACAGAATTAACTGCTTACAAAAGATGGGTAGTGGGAAAATTCCCCCATGTTTCACCCTAAATTTCCACTGAAAGGGCAGTCAGGAAAAGCTCTAGTGGGTGCTAACTTTGGCACTGTCTTGTGCCCCCCCCCCAACTCTCTCTTCTAGATGCCTCCACCAGATTTTGTTTCTCGCTTCCCTTCAGACTCCTCCACTTTTATCTGCACAAACAGAGCATTTAATCTCCTTTGCTACCAATGCTGTAACAACACAGAAACTATGAAACTGTGTTAAGATGTTATTGTTGAAGTTTGCTTCTTCGCATAAAATGTCACCGTTGCCGGAAAAGGGAATCTCTTCAGCAGGAAGGTGAGACAATTTAATAAAAATTTAACATTTGCACAAGTCTTAGCTGGTTTAGAAGAGCCTTGCACATAATAATTTAAGATGTGGCTGCTCAACCTCTGCTATGTGTTACTGATCATGCTTCACTCTTCACCTAAAGTGAATTGAAGGAGAAGACTGGCATCTTTTACAGCTTTGGAATACAAGTATACTTTCACAGTTTGAAGACAGATACATTTAATGAACTACAGATTCAATAAGATGTGCATATGAAAAGGCAACTAAATAACTTGTTAAACCAATTAATGTTATTTCAGAACAGTGATGTTTTGGCCATTTTTGTTAGCATCTTACAGTCTTTCAATTAAAACATTTATATCCCATCTTCCCAATGTAAAACTAATGGTTAGAGCAGAGGACAGATTCAAAATAATTACTGACACATTATAAACTACTTATATTTCCAAATACTGGGTTTTATCCAATTTAGCCTTACTGAAAGAAGACCCAGTGAAATCAGTAGACGTAACTAACATAAACTCACTAATTTCAGTGGGTCTGCTTTGAGTAACTTATTTGGATACAACCCTCTATGTTGTGAAACCTCTGGAAAGAAGGAAGACTAAAGGATAAAGCAGGGTTCAGCAACCTTTTTCAGCCGTGGTCCGGTCCCCCATGTTGCTAATGCGATAAACAAACCAGCAAACCTTGGGTTCCTATTATTGCTGAACCGGGTGTTATGGTTTGTAGGTCCCCAGCAATAATTGATCCATAAGCCAATAATAAAACCCTGTCTTAATGCTACTTATAATAGTATTTATATACTACTGCTCATAAAAAGCCCACCATGCACTTTACAATAGTCACACATAAAACCATACAGTATGAACCATATGTAAGTTGAAATCAGCTAACTATTACCGTATGTCCAAACATACCCACTATATGTAACAAGCGCTCGGTCTTGCTTGGTTTTAGCAGATAGAGCAAAGCAAAGGCAAGACCAGCTGAACTAGCTCTTCATTTCTACTGAAATGAGCTCGCTGGTGGGGGCTCTTCTTACAAGACAGACAACTAATATGGGACCTTGCAAATCAATGTAGGCAGTAATCCAAGCCATGTCTACTCAGAAGTAAGTCCCATTGAATTCAATGGGGCTCACTCCTAGATAAACGGAGTTGATGTGGGGTGATGCCTTCATGCATAGCTTCCTGGATTAACTGAGCTGCACACATGCAGCGAGGGGGGAAAGTATGTGATCCCCTGCTAAATTTGTCCGTTTCCCCTCTGACGAAGAAATGACCAGTCCATAATTTTAATGGTAGGTTTATTGTAACTGTGAGAGACAGAACAAGAACAAGAACAACAACAACAACAACAGGAAAAACCCCAGAAACCCAGAATACAAAAGTCAGAGATTGATGTGCTTTATAATGAGTGAAATAAGTATTTGATCCCCTATCAACCAGCAAGATGGCAGGCTACCTGGTATCCTCACTGTATGTAATGAGCTGAGATTAGAAGCACCTGCTGTAAGGGAGAGGTCTTATCTGTAATCCCATCTTGTTACAGTACCTTACAAAAGACCCCTATCAACAGAAGCAATCAATCCAGCAGATTCCAAAGTAGCCACCATGACCAAGACCAAAGAGCTGTCCAAGGATGTCAGGGACAAGATTGTAGACCTGCACAAGGCTGAACTGGGCTACAAGACTATTGCCAAGCAGCTTGGTGAGAAGGTGACAACAGTTGGTGCAATAATTCGCAAATGGAAGAAACACAAAATAACTGTCAACCTCCCTCGGTCCATGCAAGATCTCATCTCGTGGAGTTGCGATGATCAGGAGAACGGTGATGAAGCAGCCCAGAACTACAAGGGGGGAACTTGGTCAATGATCTCAGGGCGGCTGGGACCATAGTCACCATGAAAACAGTTGGTAACACACTACACCGTGAAGGACTGAGATCATGCAGAGCCCGCAAGGTCCCCTTGCTCAAGACAGCACATGTACAGGCCCGTCTGCAGTTTCCCAATGCACATCTGAATGACCCAGAGGAGAACTGGGTGAAAGTGCTGTGGTCAGATGAGACCAAAGTCGAGCTCTTTGGCATCAACTCAAGTCGCCGTGTTTGGAGGAGGAGGAATGCTGCCTACGACCCCAAGAACACCACCCCCACCGTCAAACATGGAAGGGGACATATTATGCTTTGGGGGTGTTTTACTTTTTCCCATCACTGTAGACCACTAACCAGTGCAACCAAAAATGGAAGTTCAAAGGTGCATTTCTTATTTTTATCTGAGTCCCTGACAGGGGAAAAGGCAGGGTATAAATAAATATATGACACAAATGATATTTGGATGGCATGGGGGGTATTAAGAAAGATCTTGCTATCTGTCATATTATAAACAAAAGTTCTGCAAGTGGGCAGTCAAAAACAGTGAGTGAAAGGGATTGAGCAAATGGTAGGTGGAGGCTTCATATTCATTTTCCTCTACCTCCCCATATTCCTCTCAAAAAGCATTGTTGCTGCCTCTACAAGCTCAGTAAGTAACTTCCTTGACTCAAAGTGAACTTGCTTGCTATGACGACGATAAAAGTTTCAGTCTTTCAAAGTAGCCACCCAAGGTCCAGGTTAGTAGAAGCACAGGTATGAATCAGCACCTTTAATTATATCAGAGGAATTTTATAACCAAAGAATATCTACCTGAATTCCTCAAACTGGCAGCAACATGCATGCTACAGTGCTCTAGCTGGAACACAAATGCAGCATGCTAAGAAATGCACTGGGTTGGATCCCAACCCTCCGTAACAGCTTCCCAGAGGGCACAAAGAAGGCAATTAGCTAAAATTGCCTCTCCCTCCCCTCACTTCCTTTAGCAGGAATATCCCTTGAATGTACAGGAACTCTGCATTCAACCAATCAACTGCAATCTACCGGCTATTCACCTCTTCAAGATCAAGGTTATTTCTAAAGTGGTTATGCTAGTTGTAAAGCCAAGTATGAAAGACGAAACCTGTCCCACTTAAAATGCCTTATTTGTGCCTAACTGAATCCACAATTAGAACCCAATGAAAATATCAAAATTTTCAGTAAGTTTTTAACCTCAGTTGTTCGTTGTTGATGGTCAGAAACTAACAATACAAACAAATGAGCAGAGGTACTCAAGCCATTAACCCGTCTCAAAGGTATCAATAGTTGAAAATATCAAAAATGTTTAGCTTTATAGAACTATTTCAGGAACATACCTGTCAGAGGTGGTTTGTGTGAATGAAGGTTGCAAGGTACACTCACAATTAATTTCTGATCAGGAATTTGAGGCATGTCATCTTCTGAAATCCTATTGTATAGATCAAAACAAAATAAATGGTGAGAGCACAAATGAGAATATCTTGCTAAAGATCCAAACCTTCATTGGTCCCTTTCCCCCTCTAAACAGAATAATTATAATATGAAAAAGTCATTCTCTCACTGTCATACTAGCCTCTGGGAAGCTAAATATCTAAATGCTGAGTGCATTTGTTTTCTTGAAAGATAAAGGGCAGCTTATGAAATTTCTTAAGCTTCTTCAAAAACCAAGCCAATAAAGAAATATGACAAGAAGACAAATATAGTGCAGCCAATATATGTTTCAACTGTAGAATATTGTTTGCCCTTAACAAAACAGATCTATATTTAATACAGGTGGTCTACTTGGCAGCAGAATCCAATAGCTCTGCAGGGCTAACATGGATGACATGGAGAAGATCTGGTTTGGGCTAGCCAAAGAAGGAAGATGTGGAGTTACCCACTTCATATAATATCACTAGGAGAATTCCTGTTTCGGCAAGACTTTCCTGTATAGGTTAATGTTTGCTATTTTAACCACATACATAAAAGTCCAAGCAGCTGTACTAAATCACCAATTCAAAACCTCTTCAAAGAGACTTCGGCAAGGGACCAAAGAATTATGAAAGTAGTTCTGCAAGCCCAAAGAGGCTTTAACCTTGCTTATAGCAGGCACTACACTACACTTCCTTATAGCAGGCACTACATTGAAAGTTATGTGGAGGTTGTGCTATGGCGTGGCGATTGCCTGTTGAAAGAAAGAAGGTAAGAAAAAGGAAATATTCCACTGGGGTTGCATAAGCCCCTCACATTAGGCTAAGTGGCTCTTTGGATCCCAGCCCCAATATTCACATAAACCGATTACACTTTGCTAAAGGGGAAGAGACACCGTTGCTTTGGGATCCCCCTCCTCCTATTCCAATTCCAGTGCTCAAGGCAGCTAATGATCTTGGCTCTGCAATGACATCCCACCCATTTTCGTGATAATTGGTCATCAGTTAAAGGCATCTGCTTCCAAGATTTCCCAGTGTCATATCTTGAGAAATTGAATTTCACAGCACTGTAAGAAACAGACAACTAAATATCTAAAGTGAATAGCAGAAAGAGTCTGGTGTATTTTACAGCTTTCTTGAAAGCTAGTCTTTCAAGGGAATTGGAGTACAAGCATACTTCAGTCTTCATATCATTTTGTTAAAAAGGCCATTGTGCCCTCCGTTGAACCGCAGCTGAGCATTCCTAATGAATGCCTTATAATAATAATTCCCATTAATAATATAGAGAAATCAATGGACTCATACCTTAATGGCACATCTGTATTTCGCTGGACTCTTCCCAATACAAGAACTTCATAAGGCTTCTTGTGAAAAGAGTCTAATGGAAATACAAACTCTCCAGACCTTGTAATCTGATAGAAAGGAATTGGAAATCAATGCTGCAATTTACAAATCAATGTTACAATATTTTATTTTCTATTCATCTATCCTAAGGATGTTTTCTCATTATACCCAAATCCAGTTCAGAGATGGGTAGTCTTCAGGCTTGTATAATCCACTTTCTTTTTCATTTACACCCTGAAGTCTATCAATGGTGGCTTGGGGGTAGACCACTGAACCCAATGAGCCTTAACACTGCTGTGGCTACATAGAGAATTATAAATCCTCATCTGAATTACTTCAGATCAAGGATTCCAATGTCAAATTCGAAATATGATCAGCAGGGCAGCCCAAGACTGGTCAAAGCAAAGTAGGTTTCCAAAGCCGTTTGGGGGGAAATGGAAAAACCTGTCCCGTCGCCCCATTTTCCAGGTTTTTTTTCCAGGCCTTCCCATCTCTACTTATGGGGGAAATAGTGAAATAAATTGACAGATTAAAAATATTTTGATTTAAGAAAAAAAGAAGCAACATCAGATTAACCAGGAAGATTTTTTGAAAAAAGTGGGGGGGGGGAGAAAAGGCTATTTACAAATTCTTCCCAGGAAGGATTGCCTCCTTCTGCTACTTGCTCAACAAAAAATAATGTTTCCTCCCTTTTTTCATACATGTACAAATGTAAATGATTAGAACTTATGCTGTTAACATAGTAAGGCTGCAATCCTATATAGACCTGGGAGTAAGCCCGATTGAAGTCAGTGGGACTTACTACTGAGTAGATATGTATAGGATTGTGCTGAGCAAGTTCCTTAATTGGGTGTCATCCCTAACCGTAACTTCCCTTGGGAGATTATATATATATATATATATATATATATATATATATATATATATGCATACATTAGAAAAATTTGCTTCAAAAATGTTAATATTCAAATAATTTAAATGCTACCCATAAAAACAGTTATTGGGAAATAATTTTAAAACTAAACATATATAAAAGTAAGCCCAAATCTTCCAGCAAACTTACTTTCACCCAGAACCACTCCGCTACTCCATGCACAGACCAGTGGGGATAGAGTTCATTCTTCACAAAACATAAATGCTTCTGTCGGTTAGTCACCCAAGTGACCACAAGACAACCTGGGGCTGCCAGCGCTGGCACAGGAATTTGCTTGATTTGCCAATGGGACAAGTAATTGTACCTACACATGAATAAAGTCAGAAAGTCTGAGCTGGACCAAAGCTAGAAAGGAAAAAAAGCAGGCCTTTACAAAGCAATGGCAATCTTTTGCAAACTTTTTTCCAATACTAACAACATTTAGATAGATTAAAACTGAGCCAAGAGTGACATCCAGTGGTGAAATCTGTTTCCACTGGGTGAAACAATAAATATCCCCCCATTTCCAAATTACGGTATGTTATGAATAGAAACTGAACTTAGGGCCATTAAAAGTTACATATTACATTAAAGCAATTCTCTGCAATGCAGAATATCTAATACTTTATTTTCCCCCACTTTAATCTACAGCAGAGTCATACAGTATTTAAAAGCGAGTGGACTTAAAACTGTCAGGGGTCCCTTTACCTTTTTAATTAAGTTAAACAATGGAATTTGCTACCACCAGATGTGGTGATGGCCACAAACTTTAAAAGGAAATTACAATAATTCATAGAAGATCATGTTAGCAATAGTACTGATAGCTATATGCTACCTGAAGTATTAGGGTTATCAGTTGCTGTGGTTTACAGGATGCTGGCCTAGATGGGCTTTTGCTCTGATTCTGCAATGCTCTTCTTCTAGAATTAAAACTGCAGTAATACAAATTTGCACTAATTCAAGTAGAAAAATACTGACATGAAAATCTACGACTTCGTATTAGTGAAATGCCCATCACCCAGATATCTGTCTTTTTTTGGACTGCATTTTAAAGAGGCATGCCTGGTGATCACCTGAGAATCCATCTGGGTGGGTAGACAATTGCAGCCAGAATTATAGACAAAAAGGAAAAGTGATATGCCTCCATGCCTAAGATCTGAACCCTGAGCTTATTTCGATGAATTTGAAATCAGTTAAAAATCAAGCTTACCAATTTCTATAGGCTCAGGCATGCCTCACTCTGCACAGGACCAAATCGTACATTAAATATACATAAACTTTTTATTTTCTTGGAAGCAGTCTCCCCTGATAATTGTTGGGGTATTTGTCCCTGTCTGGTTAACAAGGGGGGGGGGGGAAACCCCACCCCAAGGTAGTATATAAGCTCACAGTGCTGTTATGCTATTCTACGACAACTCTTCCTTCTATTCCTCCCATTCCAGAAGTAACACTTCTTTTCTACTTCTAATGTGAACTTCCTCCATTCATCCCTCCCATGTTGTATCCCAGAATATGATACAAACATTTCCCTTCCTGTCTAGCAAACGGCAGTGGAATCAGAATCCTCCTACGATAGTGGAAACATGTTGCTTTACTAGTCTCAACGCATTGCTTATTTTAAAAGGAATGTACAGCTCTTGACCAGCTTCCCTGTCGGACACTAAGGCCATCCCACCTAGCAGCTTTTGTAAAATATGAATTAATTAGAAGCAAACCAGAGTAGCTTTAACTTCTGAAACGCTCTGCAGGCACAGAAACCATTCATTTTGATTAACCTTGAAATAACAGAGCTCAGAGAGGTATATTGCTCAGAAGTTAATATTTTCAATAATGAAGTATCCTCATTAAGGGGGAGGGATGTTCAGTGTTGTAATCTCATTCCCCAACCCCAGTAGAACTATATTTTCACCTTAGAAAACTATCAAACCAGGTTCCCTACTGCCTCATGTAACTTTCATATTAATTCAGTTTAATTGAAGTTCTACTGACATAAAATTGCAGTTATCCACTGGAGAATTAGATGCATGTATTCTAATGTAGTAATCTGAGTTTACAGAACAGAACCCATTACATTTGAGAAAATCAACCAGAAAAAGAGAAATGAAACAAAGCAACAAATGTGCTAAAATGCCTTTAGTTGCCACCCCCACCCCTCAAGCCTGAACAGTAGATTCTGGCCGCAGTCCCCTATATTCACTTACCTGGGAGTAAATACTTAATGGAACTTATTTCTGAATAGACATGTCCCCTGTTGTAAACAACTCTTAATTGCACTAGTAAAGTCAGAAATTGTCATTCCACATACACCATTAATATCTAAAATAGAGCTGTTTTAATATGTATGTTTAATAAAATATAAGTTTTAGAAGGTAAAAGGCTACCTGTTACTTCTTTTAACAGACTTGTTCTCCCATGGTGGATCTATTATAATTATGCCAAACTTTTTTTTATCTAGAAAACAAAGCAACAAGAATGCACATTTTTCAGTACAGCATTTCAAATTATGTCTATTTTCATTTTATTTTTTGCAATAAAACTAAGTTGCTCACCCAGTTTTAATAAACAATTTTCATACTTTTTAAAAGAACATGGAAATGTGATGTTTTGTCTTTGAAAGTGGTAATGCTACCCTGCTCTGATTACAAATAAAGATATAAACATACTTCTGATCAAACTGAAGCAGCCCCATTTCACGTTCATTCAAACAAATAGGCAGTCATGTCAGTTCCAAAACTAGCATAAAATGCTTCTCGTTTATTAATAGATGTTTCTGTTCCACAAAGGATGTATTAGCCTCTAAATTTTCTAATACTTCGGACTATGCATGCTAGAAATCGAATAACAGGTGAAAATGAATGACTCCCATATAGTATGAATATGTGTTTGTAACAATTACTGATGCTCAAGCATTTCTGCTAATAAGTGTTCTTTAAATTCCTTCCAAAATCTACACAATTTGCTCTGTCAATATATTAATGAAACATTGGACCAAAAGTGGGTAATTTTGCTTGGAAATGTACTTACAGTCCAAGAGCGGCTGCATAACAGAAATATCAGATAAAAGGAAAGCACTTTTGGGAGGAAATAGGTACTTCTGTCCCATTAATGTTATTATCTTTGCATAGTTTGTGGTGTTTTCTGTAATACGGGAAACCTGAACTTGTTCTGGAACACAGGAGTCCTCACTTATCATGCATACAGCTCTTTGTTCTGTTTCATTCGCTGAAGGAAACTGTTTTGCCATCTCACATAATTCAGATAAACTACTGTGTTCTATAACAGGAGTCTTGGCACAAATCTGTTTTGAAGAGCTAGGCTGGAGGAAACCACTTCTAAGCCCCTCCTGGACTAAACTCCTGGTACCATCCAAAATCAAGCCACTGATCTGTGCAGCAAAGAAAAATGGAAAAAAAGAGAGAAAATATCTGAGACGGGTTGTCCATAGAAAAATTACAATTCCACACAGACATATCCACAGACATGCAAATCTTCAGCCTGTGAACAGGATTATCTGAATGAATGACTGAACAGTCCACGCTATAAATCATTCTGACAGTTTTGCATTTTAAATATAAAGCCAAGGAAAGTGCCATTCTAAAACACTGGCATTCATTATCCTACTTTAAATACTGAAATAGTGCTATTTATAGTTCAACTTGCAGCTCTTAGCATAGTGAGCTATCAGTTAATAGTATATGCATATTTAATCATAGAAGTGTGCATTTGAGGTTACTCAAACAAGCAACTCCTCCATCACAATTATTTCTCCAACTTACCTTTAAATGGTATTCTAAAGCATCACGCTCACCATGGTTAAGTTCACTGCTTCTTTTTCGTTTCTAAAGTTAACAACATGCACAAACATCAGCACCTCTATCATTTAAAAATACTGCCATACTCTATGCTTCTTTATACTTAAAAAGATAAAGGTAGATTCTGTGATACTTCTTGCACTCTAGAACTTGATAGAAAGAAATAACCAAAGCCTTGCTGCTATCATGCCCCCAAAGTGATAACACTTTAGCGCTGTCAAAGACAGACATATTATAAGCACACCATGTTAAATAATGTTGCTAATTAGTCGACTCTCTGGAATCAAAGAACCTACATGGTAGTTCAAGTCTAAGACAGATGTTAATTTTATTTATGTTACTCCAAGTAACTAGTGACTATTATAATGGAACTGAAGGAAATGGGACTGTAAATATTTTACGAGGGACGGAGCCTTCGGTTCATTAAAGTACCGTAATCAAACATCAACATGTGCTTATACCCGTGTTTCTCATATTATAAGACACATCTTATATTTATTTTTTCCTCAAAAAAACACACTATGGCTTATTTTCAAGGGATGTCTTATTTTTTTCCTCCTCCTCCTACCGCGGTCGGCATTGCTGCTGCGCCTATCACTATGTCTTATTTTCGGGGTATGGCTTATATTCCTTGAATGCTTAAAAATCCTGCTATGGCTTATTTTATGGGTATGTCTTAAAATATGAGAAACAGGGTAGGAACTTGTGACATATTACAAAGGAGGAAATATTTATGCATCTATAGAGAGGGTTCAACATGTGTGTTTAAAGGTGATCATTGGGCTACAAAAGCAGTATGTAAAATGTTCACACTAAATTAGGGGGTTATGTTTCCCTTTGTAAAACAGTGACAAACAGAACTCTGTTTCATAGGAAGATACTTTGCAGCAATTCCTCTATACTGTACCTTTTTGGCTTTAGCAGTATAGTAAGAGCCATTCGTCTTGACTCTTTCTTGCTGTTCTGATCCGCCATTTCCTTGACCAGCCTCAGATCCCTTTTGCTGGAGTTCCATTTGATTGCTTGCAACTCCATGTGGCTTCAGCACATTAAAAAATTCTTCCCGAAAAACGTATGTATTCTTTACCATTAGACTTGCTTTTTCTTCTGGGGCCTTGATCTCATCAATAGAATCTTTTCTGCAAGAATTTTTAGCATCTAGGCTTACAGCCTCAATGAGAGCCCCATCTGAGGAAGCAGCAGTAGCAGGATCATCAACAAAGGCCAAGCCAGAATGATCATGGGAATGGCATAGCTGGTAGTTAGCTTTGTTTATGAAGGAGAGGTGGTCCAGTAGCCACCCAGCTGATAGATGACAAACAACAGACATTTTCTGCTTTACCTACTGTTTTTGAGTGTACAGTACTGTTCTTCCAAGTGGATTCAACAAAAATGAATAAATCAGTATCTCTGAAAAGTAAAAAAAGTAACCTGTTTATAAGTATTGCAATTTATTATTTTTTTTGGGGGGGGGAGGGGGGTTGAACCAAAAATACCAATATTCTAACAGCATAATTCTATGGAAGTTTACCTGGCAGTAAGTCCCCCTGTATCCAATGAGTCCTAAATGTACTTAGGACTACAGCCAAAGACAGATAAACTTCTTCCAGTATACAGTGTTAAATTATTCAAAGACTTTGGTTTTAAATTCTTTACAAGATTGTAGTTTGATTACAGCAATATAAGTTATTAAATTATAGATAGCAGTGGTATACATTTTATTGCTTCTAAGTGCAACACTGTTACTTAGCCCTTGTTACACAGTTTGTATAACTGTAAATGTAAAGGTAAAGGGGACCGCTGACCATTAGGTCCAGTCGTGACCGACTCTGGGGTTGCAGTGCTCATCTCACGTTATTGGCCAAGGGAGCCGGCGTACAGCTTCCAGGACATGTGGCCAGCATGACAAAGCTGCTTCTGGCGAACCAGAGCAGCACATGGAAACACCGTTTACCTTCCCGCTGTAGCGGTACTTATTTATCTACTTGCACTTTGACATGCTTTCAAACTGCTAGGTTGGCAGGAACTGGGACCGAGCAATAGGAGCTCACCCCGTCGCGGGGATTCGAACCACCGACCTTCTGATCGGCAAGCCCTAGGCTCAGTGGTTTAACCCACAGCGCCACCCGCGTCCCTTCCACATTATTTAAATTTCTGCCTCCTAATGGGATTGCCCAGGCATTACTTGGGTTTTCTACTCAGGTGAGCTTGGAATGGGGTCTGCAGCTCATGAAATTTGCTCTTTTCACCATGGATCGAGAATAATTAACAGTAAAATCCCATAGTGATTTGAAAGGGTTGCCTCACTACCTTGAATATGCAAGAGAGAATGTAATTCTGAGACTAAATCATGTTCTCAACCCATGTAATACAGTGATACCTCTACTTACGAATAACTCTACTTACGAATAATTCTACTTACGAATGGAGCTCTGTCCGCCATCTTGGATGCTGTTTAGATAGGGTTGTTTCTACTTACGATTTTTTTTCTCCCAATGCATTCCTATGGAATTTGACTTACAAATTTTTTCGACTTACGAATGTGCGTTTGGAACGCATTAAATTCGTAAGTACCGGTAGAGGTACCACTGTACATTTGTTTATATCACTAGTTGATGCTCCAATCATAATTGCACCGACTTAAAAGCAATTTAAGTTGCTCGGTCCCAGATCCTGCCAACCTAGCAGTTCGAAAGCACGTCAAAGTGCAAGTAGATAAATAGGTACTGCTCCAAGCGGGAAGGTAAACGGCGTTTTCGTGTGCTGCTCTGGTTCGCCAGAAGCGGCTTTGTCATGCTGGCCACATGACCTGGAAGCTGTACGCCGGCTCCCTCAGCCAATAACGCGAGATGAGCGTGCAACCCCAGAGTCGGTCACGACTGGACCTAATGGTCAGGGGTCCCTTTACCTTTTTAAAAGCAACTATAATTGAAATTAACAGAAGTAAATTGTTTATCGCTTGGATGCCAATTATGTTTAAAAGCCACTGGAGAATGTACCTCATTTATCCAGCTTTATTGCTTTAAGTAAATTTCAAGTTTTTAACCATTTCAGCAAATCGTACTTAAAAGTCAACTTTGTATTCGTAGAAAAAAATGTTCCAAGCTTTTTATGCAACACATTATGCACTATTATGGCAGCAACAATGTGCAAATCTAGTCTGAGAGCAGCACATCATGTTACAAACTCTGACACCTATTTTAGAATAGCTGGAAATGTACATGAAATTTAAACTTAAGCTTTTGCGGGCCTTTCCAGATACCAAAAAACTCCTTGCTCTTTTTCCTGCAAAAGTATTCCCCTCTGGAAGTTGTCCAAAACAAGTCATTCAGACTGCCCCAATACCTTTAAGCAAACTTATCCTTAGCACTTACAAGAATACATTTTAAGGTGTTCTAGTTAACTGCAGTCATCTGTAGCACAGGCAAAGTAAAACTTTCAATGAGGTTGAAAATAGCTTTACTGAAGGACAGAAGGGAAGATATCTGTGACAATTTCACTCTTAACGCACTTTCGAGGGCTTAGATTTTAGAGAGACTAATATACATTATCTTATTCTAATCCCTACCATAAGGTAGAACAGCATTACTGTCACCATTTCGAGAGTGACTTGTCCATGACTGCCTAGCGAGTTCGTGGCTGAGGAGCGATCTGTGGGTGGGAGCTCGTGCAAGAAACCTACAAATACGTTTACAGTACTAGGAAGCCAAATCGCATTGAGCTCAACAGTTTACTTCCGGAAACGAGCGCATTAAAGTCAGAGAGGTCATCAGAGAAGCGCAGCAACCCCACCCACGCCTCCCTGCCACGGCTACAACTCCAGCGCCACAGGGGAGCCCACGACGGACAACAGCACAGCCATGAAACTTCTCTCCCCTGGGCGCAGCCACCTTGTCGTACGTAAGGCACGGTCACGTGATTAGAGAGCTGCCGCAGATAACCATAGAGATGAAAATGTACTTACTGTACTGTACTATACGACCATTGCGATCATTTAGCCCGAGAAGAGCGGCTTCCTCTTTCTGAGGGAAGTGACGTATTCACTTCAGCCGTTGCCTCTCCTTCCTTCACACTTTCTTATACTGGCGGGTAATTTAAAAAAACAACAACAACCAACCGACCAAGAGCGGCTCCGCGATTAGACCGAGAAGGCGAGAAACGCTGCGAGGGAACCGGGACCGGCGGCTGGAAGCCCTTTGGCGCAGGCGCTGCAGGCCTTGAGTCGGGTCGGGGGTTCTTCAACTCGGCGGAAGGAGGTATGGGGGGGGGGAGAACCCATAGGCAGGGGAAACCGTTTCTTTTCCCAGCGCCTTATTCAGGGAACGCCCTAATTTAACGCCCTAATTTAAGGCTCCTCCGCCTCCATTGGAAAGAAACCCTCCCTAAACCGCACCTTCTGGTCTCGGCGTGTTCAAGCGGGAACTTATTTATTGCTCTCGGGTAAAAGGCTGCCCAGGGCAGTGCCCCCCGGTTCTTGCTTGCTTCCCTTCTCAGGAGCAGCGCAGTTCCCCTCGACTTACTCTGCCTAACCCAGGGTGAGGGGCAGTGGCGGAGGGGGGGGGGTGCAGGCTGCTCTGGGTGGCATCCCTGAGGGAGGTGACAAAAATAAGTTTAATTTTTTTTTTTTTGAAAAAAATGGAGCTCACAAAACTTTTTAGTTCAGTCAACAAACGTAATGAAACGCGGCTGGCACTGGGCCCAACACCGCAGGGGCCAGCACTTACCGCGGGGCCTGCAGCGTGCCTGAGTCACGCGTGGTGGCTTGGGTGCCTGCAGGCTCCGAGCTGCCTGAAACAGAAGCATGGGACTTGTGTCTGCCCTCCACCTCTCCCTCAGCCGCCCTACAGCTGAGGGGGAGGCGGCTGAGAGGCTCCATGCAGCGTGCCCCACCCCCGGCTGCAGGACGCTGCCCCCGGCAAGGGTGGTGGGGAGTCCTTTCCCGCTGGGGCGGCTCAAGACCCTTTCTCTCACAGCACACAGATAAAAAACCAATATAGACAGATGCCCAGCTTTTAAAAGAATAGCCTTGCTTGTGTGGGATATGTCAGTCAAATCCAACATTCTAAACTGCCACTATGTGTCAGTTAGTTTGGTCCGTTGGTCGGTTAGGCTGCTGCTTAACAGCTCGGACCTTCCCAGTTCTGTCACTGACCAGGCAGTATCTCCACTTCCTCCAGCAGGCTTGCTGCTTTGCAGTTCACCTACGACGATGAGTCGCAGCTCCAGTACCAGCCGCCTCAGCTGCCGGCAGTCCATTCATCCTCTCAGGGTGCAGGATACCAACAAGGTGGTGCCCAATACTCCTCTAACGTAAGTAAGATATGTTATTTCTCTTGTGGCGGGGTTTCATTCCTGAAAGACAGAGGGGGTCCTGGGAAACGGGGTCCTGACTGAGCCACAGCAACACGTGGCAGGGTACAGCTAGTCCTATATAATAAAGTCCCTGTGTCTTTGCGTCCAGTTCCTGTGTCCCTGTGTCCACACTACTGTGCATGTGCCCCACGGACACAGGGATTGGATGCAGAGACGGAGTGCAGAGACCGGCCCCTCCTCTGCCTCCTCCCACTGTCCTGAGTGGCAACGGCCTCCTCCACCTCCCTTCTCCTGAGGAGAAGGAAGAGGCCTCTGCCGCCACCTCCCGCAGCATGCCTCAGGTAAGCGCGCCGCCCCTCTCCCGCCTCGCCGCCCCGCATCACTCCGCCGCAGCAGGGAGGTGGAGGAGGCCGGCGCCACTCAGGACAGCGGGAGGAGGCGGAGGAGGGGCCGGTGGGCCTCAGGCGCTCGACGGAGGCGACGCCTGCACTGTCCCAGGGCTTCCCCTCCGTTCCCGCCCGGCTAGCGCCCGTTTACTGAATGGGCTGAATGACACTAGTCCTATATAATAAAGTCCCTGTGTCTCTGCGTCCAGTCCCTGTGTCCGCGCTACTGCGCATGTGCCCCACGGACACAGGGATTGGATGCAGAGACTTGGAGCGCAGAGACCGGCCCCTCCTGTGCCTCCTCCCGCTCTCCCGAGTGGCAACGGCCTCCTCCACCTCCCTTCTCCTGAGGAGAAGGAAGAGGCCTCTGCCGCCGCCTCCCGCAGCGCGCCTCAGGTAAGCACGCCGCCCCTCGCTCTCCCGCCTCGCCGCCCCACGTCACTCCGCCACAGCAGGGAGGTGGAGGAGGCCGTCGCCACTCGGGACAGCGGGAGGGGGCGGAGGAGGGGCCGGTGGTATACCTCTGAATACCAGTTGCTGGAAGTGGAAGAAGCAATATTCCACTCAGATCTCATCCACAAACTTCCCATAAGCTTCTCATAGGCCATTGCTAACATCTTTCGGCAAGGTTTGTCTTACATTCTTAAAGTACACATTTTGAAAATTGGAGTCCTGTTGATGTCTGGTTTCTATTTTAATGAGATTATTAAAGGTGTTGTATGTAGCACATTAAAAATAAGCATAAGTCACAGTAAAAGGTCTTTTTTAAGTGTAAGCAAGAGTAAAAATAATTCAGTGGATGTACAGTGGTACCTGTAATAACTTGTTAATAACTTGGTTCTGGAAGTCCGTACTTAACCTGAAGCGAACTTTCCCATTGAAAGTAATGGAAAGTGGATTAATTCGTTCCAGACGGGTTCGCAGAGTACTTAAATTACTTAACCCGAAGTATGACTGTAATTGGTTCTGGAAGACCATACTTAACCCGAAGTGTACTTAACCTGAAGCGAACTTTCCCATTGAAAGTAATGGAAAGTGGATTAATCCATTCCAGACAGGTCCGCGGAGTACTTAAATTGAAAATACTCAACCTGAAGCGTACTTAACCCGAGGTATGACTGTATATCGAACTTAATGTATGCAGCCTAACAACATCTGCATTGCAGTTTGATACTAATACAGTAGCTGGCAACTTAATTGAACAGAATTTAAAAGTAACTTATTTCGCTATGATGTGTGCAAATCAATATTCTTTTCAAGACAAGAGAGGAGGACAACCTTTGGAAAGCTGAGTGTGGGGAAACGTGCATCAGTGACATCGGAAAGGAAAACCAGTTTCTTTGGCAAAAGGTAACAGAGCACACAAACAAAAATTCCTGAAAGGTCTACACTTGGCAGAATTTTTAAAAGAGAAATAGACATGAGGCTATTTAAGCCACAGCACCATTTAGAAGGCTGGAGCAGTATAACTTTGTGATGCTATTTCCAGCCAGGGGAAATGCTGTAACTGTTATTTTCTATGCTTGGAAATACCAGCTTAGAAGCTACAGTATACCTACCCTTTGAATGTGGGAGAACTCTGGGTTGCTTTGTTTTTTCAAGCCAGATATAGAGCGGTTTAACACACTTATTTGGCTAGAAAGAACATCAAGAATACGTTAGGAAAAGGAAAAGCCCCACACTGCACTTTAATTTTCTGGTGGAATATTGTGGTGTGGCAAATTGAATGACATTGACAACTGTGAGTCTGACTTATTCTTGTAACCTAACATTTGTGTCTAAGTAGCTCTGTTTGCGTAGTAGCAGCTAACTTGAGATTGTCACCTTTGTTTCTAGGAACAGTGGCCCTGGAAGCTTAAGAAGCAGCCAGTATGGGGCATTCGGGAATATGGAAAAGATCAAGGAACCTAGGCCACTTAATGATAAAGCATACATCCAGCAATGTATCCGACAACTCTACGAAGTACTTTTAAACAACTTATATTTGGCCTGGGGTTGGAATATTTAGCTGATTTTAGTTGCCCCTGATTGATGCACCTTAGGAATCTCATTGTAAGATAAAAAGGGTAAAAAATACCCTAGTGTTAAATACTTTGATATATATATATTTTAAATGGAAGGTGCTTGGTGCTGTTCAAAGATGTATTCCTTTCTTTTATATTGGTGGGGGGGAATGCCTTTTCTAAGATGCCACCTTCTGAAAAAAGGATTTTTAAAAAAACAACATCGTGCAAGACAGAAGTATTTTTGCTTATACAGTACAAGTCTTTGTAGAAAAATTCATTTAACTTGTATGCTTAGCTTTATTTGAGTGGTGGCCCTAATTTGGATTGTGTGGCTTCATGAGGCTCTGGCATGAAATATATCATATATACACTATGTATAAGCTGCTCATAGATCTTTACTGTTATAAGAGGTATAATTTTTAAATAACTAAATGTGATAGAAATATAACTTTCCCCCCTCAGTTTCTTACTACAAATGGATATGGTCCTCCTGTCTCTTTGAAGTTGCTCCAGGCTCCATCTACTAAGGACTTTGTGAAAATCTTCACTTTTATTTATGGGCAATTTTGCCCTTCTTATGAACCTCCCAGTTCTAAGTTTGAAGAAGAAATTCCAAGAAATTTTAGAGAGCTTGGGTAAGTACCAGGATAATATACTATACAGTGGTACCTCTGGTTACGAACAGGATCCGTTCCGGTGGCCCGTTCGCAACCTGATAAGGCCGCATCCTGAAGTGTGTCTGTGTAGGCACGTGACGTAATTTGGTGCTTCTGCGCAGGCGCAAAGCGTGATTTAGCGCTTCTGCACATGCTCATGCACCAAACCTGGAAGTAATCAGTTCTGGGACTTCCGGGTTTGGTCCATTCGCAACATGAAAAGACGTATCCTGCAGTGAACATAACATGAGGTATGACTGTATGCACATTTTTATCAGCATGGAAACGTTGTCTACACTGCTAAAACAGGAAACTGACATGTGGGCCGAACTTCACCCACCAGATTGTTTAGGGGAAGCCACACCCACCCTCCCTATGTAGGGAAGAATTTGGAGATTCCCTTACTGGAGGTCAATAATAGGATAATGATTGCATTTGCAAAGTAGCAACCCCAATTGTGGAAGTCACTACAAAGGATTCAAATACAATACATGCATGCACATAGCATCGTAAAATCATTAAATCCACTCCTTTATTTCGTTAGTTCAACACAGTCATAAAACATTATTTCAGCAACACTAATTAGCCCTTTACACTTTATGGCATGCTGTCAGGTGAAAGCACCATCACACTCTGACCCTCAAACCGAGGGAGGAAGGAGCCACTAGCTGCCAGAGCCAAGAAACATATTACAAATCTTCTCAATGGACCTCATCCTATTGATTTAATCTTTTATCAAGGGACAGTTACCGTACCTCTGTAGCTCATGTTTTCCCCCCTTCTGTGCCCAATACAAAGCCTGTAGGCATAATGTATGGCATTTGTTTTAATCTGAAATAACTACCATTGTGTAGTCCACTGGCTCATTACTCATAAACCACTGGTTCACATTAAGAATACTATTTCATATTTGTCAAAAAGGTAGAAATACGATCCATATCCATGTAGAAAGGATAATTGGCTGGATCTAGACACATCAAGGAAGCATTTCAGTTAAACACATTGTGAACTTTATGAGAAATTGTGTTGGCAAAAATGGAACTCGACAGCACCATCTGGCGTCACTGTTACAATGCATACATATACAGTGGTACCTTGGTAATCAAACTGCTTGGCTCCCGAACACTGCAAACCTGGAAGTGAGCTGGTTTGTGAACGTTTTTGGAAGCCGAACGTCTGAGGCAGCTTCTGATTGAGTGCAGGAAGCTCCTGCAGCCAATCGGAAGCTGTGCCTTGGTTTTCAAACGGTTTTGGGAGTCAAACGGACTCCCAGAACAGATTAAGTTTGAGAACCAAGGTACCACTGTAAAGGTAAAGGGACTCCTGACCATTAGGTCCAGTCGTGACCGACTCTGGGGTTGCGGCGCTCATCTCGCGTTATTGGCTGAGGGAGCCAGCATACAGCTTCCCGGTCATGTGGCCAGCATGACAAAGCCGCTTCTGGCAAACCAGAGCAGCACATGGAGACACAGGAAGGTACCACTGTAAAACACACATAAAACACATTTTCTTTACCAATCTAGCTGAGTCTATTATATGTATAACTAGAGTTTCCTACTCTGTGTCAATCATTCTCTTGAAGTGTTTGAGTATACAGCATGTGGTCTATCTCACTAACATATTAGCATAATTTAACCTGGTCTTGCTAGCTTTGATAACCTGTTATCTTTTGACACAGGCATAGTCAATAGGCTATGCACAGTCAACTTAAAAGGCCAAATTGTGGATCGTAAGAAATAACAATAATTAAACCTTGGGCAGAGCAACCCTAAATGGGGCTATGGAACAACTGAATAGTAGAGTCACTGCCACATCCAAAGCCCTGCTGCTTGTACTGGTATAGTATGTTTGTGTGAGAGAGGCACAGATATGTGGCCTGTCTCTTACTGCAGTAGCACCAGACTGGTGCACCTAAGGAATCCTAATAGGGGACCTCTCAGCAGGAAGCAATCATGGATCCAACAGATCCTTAGCTGGCTCTGCTCCACCCCCATAATGACCTGAATCAGAGCCCATACACTGGCTACCAGTGATGGGATCATTGCTAGCAGTAAATGCTAGCAGCTTCTCAACTGACTACTTTTGGCAACCACAACAAGGTCTCTAAGGTGGCGGGGTTTTGCAGACAAATACCTCCACCATATCCTAATCTCTAGTGGGGTTGGTGCATAATCAAAGTTGAGGAAAGAAATGCTTTTCATATCTGACTACACTTCCTAACCTTAATATTAAATAGCATATATTTTGGTATCTTTTAAAAATCAAAATATATTACACAACTTTCTAATATTTTCTTTTTAAATCTTTTTTTAAAAAATATTTTCTGCTTTTGTTATAGGTACCCCTTTGCATTGTCAAAAAGTGCTATGTGCACAGTGGGAGCACCGCATACGTGGCCTCAGATTGTAGGAGCTCTGGTCTGGCTGACAGATTGTGTCAAGGTACCACAAAGTCATTGGAATAAGTCTCCAGTTACTTTTACAGGGTTTGCACGTAAATCAAACATGGAAAGCTCGGCTTTACTTTTACTTTTTATTTATTTTTTATAAACATGGAAACTAAACATTTTATATTGGTTAGGTAAACTCGTAGCCATTTTGGACTCACTGTTCTTCTGGCGATTTTGGCAGCCAGGTTCTTTGCAACTTAAGAGTTCTAGAACTACTTTGACTTTAGGTGATATAGAGAAGGCTCGGCCAAAGCAATAAAATCTAGGTAATTTTAATACTGCATTTTCTTGGTTACATCTATTTTTGTAAATGTGGTATTGACAAGAGATTTGTACAGCTTCATTGCTGTTACTAAGGAAACCTACATACTCCTGTATAAATGTAAAGAAATCTACTTTGCACCTTTATACACTAGTCTATAGCAGCAGCTAGGTATCACCTGTATTCTGTTGAATAGTACTAATTCCTGAGTGTTAATATATGATCTTCTCTGTCCTTTTCAGTTGTTTTCTTGTTTGAAAGAAAACATGCCATCATTTGATGAAGTGCAGACATTGGAAGGAGAGACTGAAGATGGAATTGTACATAACAAAGTATGTGACATGAAATATCAGGAAATGTGCTATTTTTGCAAGAGCACAAAAAAGCAATGTTCAGGTCTAAAGGAAGAGACAGCTTCTCTTCCCCTCCCTCTTGATTTCCCCAACTCTGCCCAAAGTTCCTTCATCTGTGAGCCTACACATAGGCACAGAGTTTAGAACATTTTGAGAGAAACAGAAAATTTCTACTGAGGTCTACTAATCTCATGCTTTAATTCCTGTTACTAGGCAGGGATGAGTATTCATCTGAGAATTTTATAATTCCATTTGTTTCAACACTGTATCATTACCACCTCTTCTCTGCTCTCCCCCCACACAGTGGTATACGTATTTCCAAAATACAGTGGTGCAGAAGATTTGCACCAATTCCTAAAGCACCCCCGCCAGTGTAGTTAGGAGACAGAATTATGCGCCTAATGTCCCTCAAAATACAAAAAAAATTATTTGTTTGAAGTTCCATTAAAGCTTTTGTTAAAATGCAGCTGATTCCAGGAAACGTAGAAATAACTTGGTTGCTCATCTTGGGTTATTTTATAGACTTGCTACATAATACAGTTCTGATTGGCCTCTGCTTCTTTGGTTAAAAATCCCTATAATGAAACTGACTTGCATAACTTTATTTGCAGCTTTTTTTAGACTACACTAAAAAATGCTATGACCATTTTATGAGTGGTGAAGACAGCTTTGAAGAATTTGATGCTGAAATATACTCCAAATTAAGTAAGTACAGTAGTTTTCATTTAAAAACTAAATAGAACTCAGTGGATGCAAATGGTAATCTTGTGGTTTCTTTAGCACTTTTCTGTAGTTAACAAATTTTTAAAAAATTGTTAACCCATAGTGAACTTGTTGACTATAATCAACATTCATTTAGTTAAATGGAAGAATTGTATCTCAAAACCTTCTCGCTTTGCCTAGCTCCCTTTTCTGTGAACCAAAGTACTTATATCTAGCCTCTAGAAGTCATATGGATAAAAACAGTCCAATCCAGTCCAGGTATCTTTAGGAAATCCTATCCCTGGTTAAAGTAATCATTGATTATATATAAAAAATAAACAATTTGTGCTTGATAAACTATAGTTCCTGCATTCTATCTGTCTTTTCTGACAGGCATGGGTTAGCTTTTAGGTCATTGGGGCATTCTAGTGAGTAGTCCATAGGTCTTTAATATTAAATATTGCTACACATGGAGTAATGTGAGTAAGAGTATATGATGCTTGATTAAATTTTAGCAAAAATATGGGGACTGATTTTTTTTAAAAAAATGTCCCATAGAGGTGGTGGTGGGAATGGTATTAGTGACTCAAACAGCTTCAACCATGCATCAAGTCTTCCTGTGCACTATGTTTTGACAGAATTATGTGATGAATTAGTTAAAGCTTGGCACGTGGGTGGTGCTGTGGGTTAAGCCTAGGGCTTGCTGATCAGCTCGGTGGTTTGAATCCCTGCGAGCTCCCGTTGCTCGGTCCCAGCTCCTGCCAACCTAGCAGTTCGAAAGCATGTCAAAGTGCAAGTAGATAAATAGGTACCGCTCTGGCAGGAAGGTAAACGGCGTATCCGTGTGCTGCTCTGGTTTGCCAGAAGCGGCTTAGTCATGCTGGCCACATGACCTGGAAGCTGTACCCCGGGACCCTCGGCCAATAGAGCGAGATGAGCGCTGCAACCCCAGAGTCGGTCACGACTGGACCTAATGGTCAGCGGTCCCTTTACCTTAACCTAGTTAAAGCTTGATACCTTAAATTCTCTTCCTCATGCATTTGCCTTGCTTTCCATCTTTCCCTGAAATCTGTTCTTTTCTTGATGTTTCCATATATGTTGCCCATTTACATTTCCTTATGGTGTTTCCATTTATCTGGTAGTTTCCATTTCCCCTATCTGCCCAAACTATTCTAGCCTCTGTTGAACTGTAATATATTACAAATGGTCCTAGGACACGCTCTCAGACCCATGATGTAGCTTTTTTTGCTAATTGTGTACCAACATTGGATAATTGACTGCCTGGGAGCCCTTTGTACACCACCTTGAGTTCAATGATGAAATAAAGGTGGAATATAAATGTACTAAATAAAAAGAAGTGCTAGTTGAAACTTTACTGTATTCATCACACACAACTTGGTATCTGATGAAGTGTGCATGCACACGAAAGCTCATACCAATGACAAACTTAGTTGGTCTCTAAGGTGCTACTGGGAGGAATCTTTTTATTTTGTTTTGACTACGGCCAACCAACACGGCTACCTACCTGTAAACACAACTTGTATTTCATGTAAAAAAGCGACAAAGTATTCCACATAGAGAGCAGTTAGGGCAATCTATTCTGCAATGCAGCAACTTTATTCCTTCTGTACATTGCCTTGCAAAATAGCAGTGGCTTGTAGTAACATCTGCAGAAGCCAGTGTAAATTTGCTTCCTAATGTATTCTTTGTTCTGAGCTCCCTATTTTGGTATAATTGATGTGTTGAGTTATTAGCAGGTTATTTTGACTTTTTTCTTTTTCTTTCAGAGGATCTGTTTAAGATAAATGAACATCATTTGGAGGCGTTCGAAGCAGAACTAAAAACGCTGAATGAGGAGATTGCAAAGCGTGAGAAGGAGAGAGAAAGTGAACCAGTGTGTAATGGCTGTGGGAATAATATAAATACTATTTAAAATATCTTCCCCACATTTGTTTCATCTGCCATTCAGGATATGATTTCATTGCAGTATGTTAACTTATCTATTGTGGGCATTTGTTTTCTTTTTTTAAAGGACCGTTTAGTGAGTCTACGTAAACTGAAATCATCTTTAAAGGCAGATGTTCAGAAATATAATGCTTACATGGCCAGCCTGGAATCTCGCTCAAATGCTTTTAGTCAAAAATCAAAGAATATTACGGAGGAGTTGGAGACTGGTGGTAAGGACAAAACACTGCTCAACAGTAACTTGTTGTATATCGTATTTCATTGTCCCATCTGTTTTCTAAAATAAAATATTGTGTTTATCTCTGTATCGTAGTGATCTTTTTCCAAAGGAGGGATTTGCATAGAAATTATTTGTTTTTGGACTATTGTGAGCTGGTAAACAAGTCAAGTTAGTCATATGAAGATAATTTTAGATCTAAAATAAAGGTACCCTTAAAGTATAAAGGGCTAATTTAAAACTATAAGACAGGTTCTTTTTTGTGGTATTTCCCAAGTGTCAGAAAAAAGACGTGTGTTAAATAGCACTGAGGTTATTTATCTCTTCCCTTCTTACTTTTGCTAAGTTTCTCATTTCTTTCAATAAGTTTCAGTTTGTGAAAAAGCAGAATTCCACTTGAGAACTCAAGTTCCAAACACTCTGGAATTCTATCCACAAATGCAAACAAAGTTTTAAGCTAATTTAAAAGAAGTAGAAATGAGTACTGTGATCTGCAGCAACATGTTCGTAACTGGTTCTGTTTTTCATTTTGTGTTCCTAACAAAGTTTTACATGTTCTTAAATTTAGCCATTGAACTGGAAGCCCTGAAACAAGAGAATGCTCAACTGAAGTACATTTGTGATAATCAGAAGCACTCCGTTGCAGATATTGAGAGGCTAAAGAGTGAAATAGAGGAGTTGGTGCAGACAGTCAATAAAAAAACCAAGGAACTGGAGACAGAGCAACATCACTTGTGGAATGAGGAATTAAAATACGCTAGAGGAAAAGAAGAGGTATGTGAATCTACACTAAGGTTTTGAAATCAGATATTCCGGCCACTCCCAAAGTCTGCTACTTTATGCTTTATAAACTGGATGAAATTACAGAGCTTGATTCATGTGGTAGAAGAGTGATTGCTAGAATCCTAATGGTTTTGCAAGCTGCTAGAGCAGGCATCCCCAAACTGTGGCCCTCCAGATGTTTTGACCTACAACTCCCATGATCCCTAGCTAACAGGACCAGTGGTCAGGGATGATGGGAATTGTAGGCCAAAACATCTGGAGGGCCGAAGTTTGGGGATGCCTGAGCTAGAGCATGAGGTATAGCCACAATTTTGCTTTTAGTCTTTAACTTAAGCAATAGGAGTTGCAGTTCTGTTTGCCTGACACTGGATCATGTTTCAGTTACAACAGTGCATATTTTTGTTGAGAATTGGTGTACCAAAACTGACTTGATAAACTGCTGCCCGGGTCACTATAGTCTAGCAACTACTTAACTTTTTTACTGAATCACACTCTGAAAGACAATATAGAAAGGGCATTTTTTCCATGTTGAAGCACAAAACAAATTTGAGCCAAAAACGCACCAAATACTTTAGATTTTGTTTCCTTGCTCTTGTCAATTTCTCAACTGCAGTGTTTTAAAGCTGTACCTCTTTTTGTGTTTCCCCCCCTCTTTAACAGATTGAAGCCCAATTGGCAGACTTCCATAGAGGGGCTCGAAAGCTAAAACTAATACCTATAAATTCAGAGAACTCCAGCGGCCTTGATTTTGAGATTAAGTTTAAGCCAGATTCAGGGCCAAACTGTCTGGTCAAATACAGAGAACAAATTCATGTAAGTGTGTGCTTATGTTTTGGTGTAGTCCTCTTTAAAAAGAGTCATACAAGGTGTAAGGGGGGGGGCGTAGATTTTAACATTGCTTAGAAGTGAAGAACACTTAGCAGAACTAACTTGCCCTACTTGTGGACTTCCCAAAGGCTCATGGATGGCAACTGTTGGTAAAGAGGACGTTGGCTGTCCTTATGATAGAATGGATAATGAATCAGAATGTTAGTGCATTATCTTAAATTCATTAAAATATAACTAGGTATTCCAAAGTTGTCACAGTGGGATAAGGATGCACGCAGTCAGGACTCATTTGGCCCCTTGGGAGTATCCTATCAGTTCATGGAAATGTCTTTCACCCAGTTTTCATCTGTCTCTCCCACCCCCTTTACAATATCTCTATAATCATTACAGGTCCCACTTAAGCACCTCATAAGCAATACTGAAGATGAAATTGAACGTGCAATAAAGAGAAAAATTGGTCTAGAAGAGGCCTTAGAACAGGTGAGTGTCCAAATACTTTGGCTCCAACCGGAAGCCACTGCCCTTCAAAATTTTAACTGTCCCCAAAACAAAAAATATAAATTAAGTAGATTTGTGTTGGTGGTTAAGTACAGGTAGCTAGTTAGTAGTGGAGGGAATAGCTGAATGAATAGTGGAATGAAGTAAAGACAGGGAACTATTGATGCCTTTAATCCCTTTTCAGCTACACACTTAACTTCTCTGAACTATTGGCAGATGTAGCTCGTGCATTTTCAAACCCTGTTCTGCATATAGGCTAAGTAGTGAAGGTTTAGATTCTTGAGATGCCAAATCGGACCATATGATTGATTCTAAACTCATTCCCTGATCCTCTAAGGCAGCATGTTAGGAGTGTTCTGTCTGCCACCACTAGAAGTGTAGATGCCTAAGTAATGGACTGGATACAGAGGCTACTTTGTTCCTTTCTTCTGCTATTGATATCTTTTTATTAAATGCACATTTTAAAGGGAAGCACAATGGTAGCAGAGCAGAACAGCACTCTCAAAATGCTAAGAGAAGAAGGCCAAAAAATGGAAGATCATTATCAGCAAATAATGAAGGTAGGTAAAGTGTTGCTAAACAGGTTTGAACACTTACAAGACAGTGATTTGTTTACTGGAATGCTAGTCTGCATCTATTTATAAATATATGTTTGTAAATAATTCCTTTAAAGTGGTTACTTAGGACAATGAATGTTTGCTTTTATGAAATCACGTCTAAAAGTGGGAAGTGGTTGACTACTTCAATTGGCAGGCTTGTGAGAGACCAACTGCTTGTGAGGGATAGTGTGTCTGAATTTTCATGAAAGTTTGAGGATACACCACAAGACTCTTCACAACCTCCACCTGGAATGGGAGCTAATTATCTGCTGGTGAAGAAAAATATTCCCTATCCTTGAGCAATATTCCAGAATTGAAACAAAGCCACTATATATTATATTCATAGCCCTCCTCCCAATTTCCTCTTTGAATAGATAGTGTCTATATACATGTTACAACCATGTCATTACATTAACATATCCTGAAGTGATAATTCATATTGCAGAAAATTGAAGAAGAGGAAGAAAAAGGTATCCAAGAGCTGCAATCGTTGGAAAAACATAAATATTTGCTTGAGGGTGGAGTCAATGAAGGTGTCAGTGAAGCTAAGAAAGAGCTACAAGAACTCGAATGCCAGTAAGTGGAATAGTCTATCGAGATGTAGATGTAGGATGTGTTTTAAAATATGCTAATGTATCTGAATTTTGTTTCTCTTCTGCAAGTGCTCAGTTATTTTTGAACAGTATCTATATTGAATGAATGTGCAAGAAATGATCTAACACCAAATTTGGTATGCCTTAACCCATTAAAATCAGTAAGCATACTTAACAGTTTTGGATTGTAGTCATGATGTATTTACTCCCCAGATACCAAGTGGTTATGAAAACAACATCGGAAGAGAAACAGAGACTGCATAAAAATCTAGAACTCTGTCTGGAACTGACATCTAGCCATCTTGTGTCTGTAAAGGTAACTAATTCTACACTAGCTTAAACTATTATTGATTTTCAACATTTGGTGATTCCTTAAATGCTTATACTTTAAGTGCTTATTTCTTCATGAGTGACCATACATAGCTTAATAAGCATGCATGTGTTTTTCATATGGAGGGGCTATAGCTCAGTAATAAAGATGTGCAAGCAGAAAGCCCCAGGTTCAGTCCCTGGCATCTCCATAAGATAGGTGATGAGAAATCCCTAAGTTTGAGTCATTGGAGTGCTGCTACCAGTCAGAACAGATAGCACTCTTAGATGGAGTAAGTGACCTGATTAGGTACATGGAAGCTTTCCAAATTCATGCAAAATGGGGGGAGATAAAATAATTTGGTACTTTCATATTATATTCCTGTTTTCCATATATGTGTTGGAATTCTGCCTGATAAAACACTACATATTATAGGTTAAGGTAGGTGTATTTCTCTGGCGGCTTAGAAAGAAGGCAAGTAGTGCATATAACTACATTGCAGGGGATTGGACTAGATGATCCTCAGGATCCCTTCCAACTCTATGATTCTGTGCAATTACTAATTTATTAAAATCATGCTATGCTGGTTTCTAAAAAAAAAAAATCCACCACCTGTATGATTTACTGCACCAGACTGGATGGGCATGTTTATTTGAATGCAAATCTAATTGAGGGCAACAAAGTGCATTGGATTTATGCCTATAGTTCCTGATCCAACAAATGATATGCATGCAATAGCTTGTTTCTCTGTGTTGGTTTTCTTACCTGGGTCTGGACAAGAGTTTTTAGCAAGATGATGAGACACAGTCCCAACATAACTTTGATTATGTTGCTTCTCCACAATGTTTGCTTTGTTTTATAAAAGGTTGAGATTTCTCTTCTGCTGCTATGCCTTTCAAAAAAACAGTTCTAAAATCTGACCTCTTATTTTATTCTAGACCTACCTGACTGAACAAAATGCAAAAGTTGATAGGGCGTTTGGTAAACTGATGTCTGAAGATCCATTGGCAAGCTTGAAAGAAATCCTCAATAGTTACAAAAAGAAGGTTGAGACTTTGTATGCCTCGGAAAAAGGAGAGTGAAAACCTATTTGAATCTTTTACAAATAACATTATGCTATGCTTAACTTTACTTTATTTCCATATATTCCAATTTAGCATGTAAGTATTTAAAGTTGAGAAAGTTTTTTTAAAATAAAAAAACTGTGTCGATCCAGTACTGTGTTGTCACATCCTGTTCATTTAATGTCCTCACTTGAATGGGACTTAGCATCATGGATAGGCTATCTGTCTCATTCACTTTTTGTAAATTGTTGCAGCCCTTCAAAAAGACTCTTGTAGGCAAATGGCTTCGTTTTTCATAATGGCATACCAAAATCAATATACAAAACAATCTGTAGATACAAAGACTGTTCTTATACCGGCTTGGTTTTTTTTACACGTATAACTATTTCCCCATTAATACTGGGTTAAATAATTCCAAAAGGCAATTAAGGCTTGGGACCTGGTCTAGTGAGCACTATCTAAATTAACTGTTAAACTAATAGTTTGTATAGTTCCCTGAAAAGTTTAATAACATGTACATGTTTTGTTAAATTTTATACTTTTCATCATTTGTATTATCCTATTTTTGTGTATTATTGTTCCGCGTTATCCATAGTTACCTTTATTAAATAGATGTTGCTTGCTATCCTGTGCTATATGCTATGGTGGTTTTTAAAATATATGAATGATTTGCATCATGATGGCCACTCTCCTGGTCCTCAAGAAGGTCACCAAAGTTTTTCAGGGTGAAACCACTGTTACTAAGATAAGCTAGTGGAAGATGGCCATGGTTTCTTCAGAAATACCCATGACATTGTTTGTACAGAGACGTATTGAAATACAAAGTTATCGGGCAGGGGTAGGCAACCTAAGGCCCATGGGTCGGATGCGGCCCAATCGCCGCCTCGATATGGCCCGCGGACCGCCCAGGAATCAGTGTGTTTTTACATGAGTAGAATGTGTCTTTTTATTTAAAATGCCTCTCTGGGTTATTTGTGGGGCATAGGAATTCGTTCATTCCCCCCCCCCCCAAAAAAAGTCCAGCCCACAACATGGTCTGAGGGACTGTGGACCGGCCCATGGCTAAAAAAGGTTGCCGACTCCTGTTCTCTGGTATTCCTGCATATTGTACAATCATACAGGATCCTAAGGCGCTGCTCTGTGAACAAAAAGGGCCTTTAATCCAATGGAGGCACTTGCTAAAAGGATAGGGAGGATTTTTGTGTGCATTTTCTTCATACATTAAGCTGCTCATGCTGCTTCAGAGGACGCCTACCCTTAAGCAGGTTTTGCAAGAAGGTAAAATAAGAAAAAGGGCCTCCTTCTCTAGCAGAAGTGGTACCGGTAGATGCAGCACAATTGTCATATGCCACTTTGGGGATGGAACTGAATAGTGAACTTTGAACAACAGCCTTGCTGTGTGTGCCAAGTTGATCAGGTCTGAGATACACAGTTCGGTCCAGTGCAATTAAAGCACTGGAGATAATACAGGAGTTCGGACAAGTTGCAGGTTTTAAATTGAATAAGGGTAAAACCAAAGTTCTGGATAAAAATTTAACACTAGAAGAGAAAAATAAGTTACAGGAAGCCACTGGTTTGATGTTTGTTAAAAAAAGTGAAATATTTGGGTGTGAATATGACTGCGAAAAATTTGAACTTGTAGAAGAGTTTGTATTTGATATCCCGCTTTATCACTACCCTAAGGAGTCTCAAAGTGGCTAACATTCTTCTTTCCTTTCCTCCCCCACAACAAACACTCTGTGAGGTGAGTGGGGCTGAGAGACTTCAGAGAGTGTGACTATCCCAAGGTCACCCAGCAGCTGCATGTGGAGGAGTGGAGACGCGAGCCCGGTTCCCCAGATTATGAGTCTACCGCTCTTAACCACTACACCACACTTGTATAAAGACAATTATGATAAAATATGGAATGAAAGCAAGAGAGATTTGGATATATGGACAAATTTGAAGTTGTCTTTGTTGGGCCGAATATCAGTTGTGAAAATGAATGTTTTGCCAAAAATACAATTTCTATTTCAAGTACTTCCTATCATTGATAAGATGAATTGCTTTAAGAAATGGCAAAAGGTATTGTCTAAATTTATCTGGCAGGGATAAAGTTTTTTAGAATTAAAGTTTTAGAATTAAGTTTAAGCTATTAACGGATTCAAAGGACAGGTGGGGATTCTCCCTGCCAGATTTGAAGATCTGTTTTGAAGCGGCAGCCTTTTGTTGGTTGAAAGATTGGTTTATGTTGGAAAATACTGATGTTGGCGTATTTAAACTGAGTAATTGCGCAATAAAAAGCATTCTGAGGAGACTGCAAAGTATAATTAGGAGTTGTTTTAATTAAAAAATAATAAGAAGAAGAGTTTGGATTTGATATCCCGCTTTATCACTACCCGAAGGAGTCTCAAAGCGGCTAACAATCTCCTTTCCCCTCTTCCCCCACTCTGTGAGGTGAGTGGGGCTGAGAGACTTCAGAGAGTGTGACTATCCCAAGGTCACCCAGCAGCTGCATGTGGAGGGGTGGAGATGCGAACCCGGTTCCCTAGATTACGAGTCTACCGCTCTACACCACACTGGCTGTTATATTAACTACAAGAATGTTACAGAAGCGTGACCCATCCAGCTTAACGGTTTCATATTCCCCACTTGGTGAGTAACATAAATAATAATCCTCGCCTGGAATTTGTTGAAAACCCCTGGCTACTAATCTTGCCTTGTACCTTACCACTTCATTCTTGTCATTCATTTTAACTTTATAAACCTACTTTGAGTCATTTACTCTCATATCTGGGGTTTGTGGTACAAGAGACCAAGTGTTATGCTCTTTTAAAGAAGTTATCTCAGAATCCATTGCTTTATACCAATTCACAGCTTGCTTGGGTAAGTTTTGAACTTTATGGTAGGTTTTTGGCTCAAAAATTGCCTTATTGGCATACACAGTGTTAAACTGTTCATTTGCCTATTTAACTAGCTTTTATGTGCTAATTACTGATGCCTTCTTTGGCGATCTCTCATAGCTAAGATTGTCTTCCATAAACATGGTTTTAACAATGAGTCCCTTAAGTGACTGTGGAGGCCAATTCTGGATCCGCTCGTCCTTCCACAGTGGGGACATTGGTTTCCGGGCGGGAGTTGATCAGAGTGTGGATTTGCCAAGCGTGCCTTCCTCTTAGCACGTTTCTCCCTTGCGTCCTGAGTTCAAGTGTCTTTAAAGCCCATGACACCTTTGGTAAAGGCTGTTAGTGCTCGCAGGCCAGTGTTTCCCAGTTGTCAGTGTTTATACTACATTTTTTTTAGGTTTGCCTTCAGTCTTTCAACCTCTTTTCTTGGCCACCAGCATTACGCTTTCCATTTTTAAGTTCGGAATAGAGTAGTTGCTTTGGAAGACGATCATCAGGCATCCACACAACATGACCAGTCCAACGAAGTTGATGTTGAAGAATCATTGCTTCAACTCTGGTGATCTTTGCTTCTTCCAGTACACTGATATTAGTTCGCCTATCTTCCCAAGTGATGTGTAAAAATTTTCGGAGACACTGTTGATGGAATCTTTAGAGCAGTTGTCCATGTTTCACAAGCATACAGTAAGGTTGGTAGTACAATAGCTTTGTAAACAAGCATTTTGGTTTCCCTTCAAACACTGCACTTCAGTCGGGACTGATGCCTATCCCTGGGTCCACCACACCTCTTCCTACCCCTAATATATATTTGGGTCTGGCTATTTTCCTATTCTAACATATTGGCTCTAATAAAATTCTAACAGTATTAAAGTCAAGTACTTAGCACCGACAGATCCACACCATTTCTTGGTAGCACACATCCATATAAAAAAATATAACAATAAAAGGTAGATAAGTTGGTTTCATTTAACATTATAATTCTTGTATAAATAAGAAAGGCCTGGATTGCCCTTAAAGGCCAACTAAGTTTATATTTTGGTATGAGCTTTCGTGTGCATGCACACTTCTTCAGATACACACGAAAGCTCATACCAAAATATAAACTTAGTTGGTCTTTAAGGTGCTACTGAAGGAATTTTTTTATTTTGCTTCGACTCAGACCAACACGGCTACCTACCTGTAACTGGATTGCCCTGCTGGTGCTAGCCAAGCTGCTCTAGTAGTTTCAAAGCTGCCACATGGTTGGATGGCACTTTAAAGTATGAGACACTACTCTCCTGCTCCAATGGCTTAATTAGAAATCCACACAGTAGAGCAGATGGAAGAAAAAGGAAATAAGGTAACCCTAGTTAGACAATTCCTCTGGGCAATAGGGATTGTGTCAAAGATTTCATAGAAAAGCTATGATGGCAGAGGAATTTGAAGTAAGGAGTAGATTAATGGAAGCAGTAACAGGTATAGGAACAGCAAGGAAGAAAGCAATATATTTAAGGGAGCAGCAAACAGTGATGAAGTAATCCGTGTGAAGGTAACATTTATGGTTTTAAGAACGGGAAGGCCTTGGAGGATTTTGAAAGTAAGCAAACATGTTTGAATGGGATATGGAAATAGAAAGGAAGCCAGTATAGGATTGAAGGAGTAATGCGTAACCAGGCAAAAGGTGCATGATGTGGGCAGCAGAGGCAAATCAATCTACCTTTACATTAGATTGGAAACAGACGAGTCTAGACTGAAAGGTGCTAAGACTGAAAGAAGGGCCATGCAATAGTCACCAAATTTGGTGAGAAGTGCTGCTGGGTAGCATGACATGCTGCGATTCCAGGTACAGCAGTGAATCCAGGAGAACACTAGCATGTGAATATAAATGACCTGGTTCTTTTCCCGACATATAAGGCATTCTGCCTTTCGATCACCTCACACAAATAGGGAAATCCTCCACTGCTGTCCTCTGTCTAGGCCACTACGGCATAGGCGCGCTTATCCAACACGCATTACGAAAAGAGAAAGGACGTTTCCAGCACTGGGAAGGGCACCTGGGAGGAAACTCCCTCCCCTCAGGAGTAATTTAACGGCCAGAGGAATACCGGCAGTTTCGCTTCCCACTTTTCACGTCAGTGGCGCTCGCGCCCTTGATTCTCGGAGCTAGCCGGGTTTCGACCTCGCCAGAACAATAGTTGCTATGGTGCGTTTCACAGCGGACGTGACGTCCTTGGACTAGAACGGGCCGGAGCCCCCTTGACAGACGCCGGATTGAAACTCCCGCGAGCGCTTTCGCTTCCGGTTTTGCCCCCTCCCTCGCCCCGCCCCCTCACGTCCGAATCGTCCCCCTCTTTGGGTTTTGTTCCCCGCAGCGGGGCTCAGGGGCCCGCCCCAGTCTACGCCCCGCCCCTTTCCTCTGCCTTCGCAGCCGCTCCTCTGAGCTGGGCGAGCGGCGGCGGATGCGGGCGGCTCGGTGGTTGAGCTGAGGCGCTCGCTCGCTCGCAGGGAACTGTCAGTCAACATGGCAGCGGCAGAGGAGGCGGCGGAGAGGGAAAGCGGCGGCGGAGAAGTCCTGTCTGTCTACGTGTTCGACCGGCGCCAGGCGGATTCGGACGACGAAGACAAAGTTGTAAAGTGTCCTAAGGAAAACTACGGGGCCTTCTGTAGCGCCGTGTGCCAGGTGAGAAAGCGCTTGTGGGGGCGGGAGGGGGAAAGAAGGGGGCAAAAATGCGTCACGGCATAACGGGCAACCGACTGATGGGGAGCCAGCAACCCAGAGGAGCCTGCCCGCTTTTTAGTAGGGTGCTCGAAGAGCCCAGACTCGAGGGCGCCCGGTGGTTTCTCTGACACGGGGGTGGGGGCGGCGAATCGCGCGCGGGGTGTGGGGTTTTCTCTGACACGGGTGGGCGAAAAGGCGCGAAATGGCCCGACGCGAAGGCCCTGCAGCTGAGCGAGGTTGACGGGTCGCGGTGTGAAGCGAGAGCGAAAGTGTCTCTTGCATGCAGGGAGGATGGCCCGCTCGGAAGGAGCAGAGCTGTCATGTTGAGAAGGAGCAGGAAATGCTCGCCCTGCAGGTCCCTTGCTGTGAACTTGCGGCTTGCCCCATTGCCCCATTGACAAAGAAGTCTGTTGGGCTGTTTCGGATGGGTGCTTGTTTTTCTTGTCTCTCTCACTATATAATAAAAATCTCATCATTGGAGGATTTACAGTGCCTCATCGGCATCTTGGATTTGCACGAAGTCAAGGGGAAGGGGGTATAAGAGAAAGCGGGTTGCAGCAGAAGCGCAGCAGCCTTTGGCATGGGAGCTAGAAGGGAAGGGCACTAAACCGAAAGTGATAGGAAAGGTCTGGATAGATTGCTGTTTTAAAGTTTTCACAATCAGAACAGGCTTCAGTACAGAAGCTGTTGTAACAGAGCCTGGTCAAACTCCCTTTTTACTGAAGCCTTATTTCAAGTAACCACTTTTCCCCTCAGTGCCCTCCTTGCTCAAATCAAATGTCTGCCATTGTTGAAAACTATTTTTATCAAATTATCTCCTCTGCTTAACCTACAAAAACCTCTGTTGATGTTCGAAACCTCAGTTTTCCTGTTAGAGTCTCTGCAGCTCAGCTTGCTTTACTCAAACCTCTACTATTGATTCAAACTTCATTTTCCTCTGTGTACTGTACTGTACTTTCCTTCTACTGTACTCAAACTTCCAGCCCCAGTGCAAGACTGTTTTGTGCCCTAGGCAAGGCTAATTACTTGTACACACACGCACACACACACATACAAATTGCATCATCGAGGGCTGTAGCATCAGTATTTCCAGATAAACCTTATGTCATTATTTTTTTTTAAAAAAAAACTCTATTAAGCATCATATATACTACCAAGATGTATCTCAGTGGTTTCAAAGCATCAGTTCAGCTCCCCCATCTTGTTTTGTTCAATGGCGTTACAGTTATGCCTCATTCTGATACACGGTTAGTTAGAATTTTCCAATGCTGAGTCGATGCAGAGAAATAATTATAGATCCATTGAACCAAACTGAAGAAACTAGTTGCTTCAATACAACACTTAGCGGCATTATTGACTACCAAGTTTAAAATGTGTGCATTGCAGGGCACAAAAAAGGCACATGGATTTACGTCCAGGGCTCTTTTGTATGCCATTTTCTTGGTGTTTAACGTTACTTCCATTAACATAACTTTGAGCTCGCAGATTCTCATTTGGTAATCCCATTTGCTCGAACTGTCCAATAAGAGTTTCTGTCATAAAGACATCTGTAGTCTCCTTTAGTGGAACAAATCCCAAGAAGTGTTCTCTTATGATAACCTCATAAGGCAGGCACGTCCAACTCCCAAGAGACAGCGATCTACTCACAGTATAAAAAGACCGGCTGTGATCTACCCATTGTCATTTCCAGGAGTTGTTGAGCTTTTTTTAGGGGAGGGTTGGCCAAAGTTGGTGGTGGTGGGGTTTGACAGAAGGACACACACACCCCATCACACACCCCATCTACGAGTAGATCACGATCTACCTGTTGGACATGCCTGTCATAAGGCATGGGCAGGGAGGACAACTGCCCTCCCCCAATCAAGTAAATCCATGAAAATACTTAACTGAGGTTCTGTGCCCCCAACATAAAGCCTGGCTATACCCATGCTCAGGGAGGTCACTTCAGTGCTGCTAATGCAACAGTTTGACTTTACCCCCGGAGGTGCACTCCATTATATCTGAAGACAGACGGATGCCATTAAACCTCACAATAATTTCATAATTAACTGTCTGTGTATTTCTAATAGTATAACCAAATCAGTAATTTTTTATATAACTGTAAAAACTACTCTGAAATTTTATTATTCCATAAATGAAACCTTCATCTGGTTGTAAATATTAAGATATATACCAGCAAGAATGAGTATTTCTGTAAAAAAAAATTAAATCAAGTCTTACTGACTAGTGATTTAAATCATGATTTAAATTGATTTGATTTAAATCAAATCCACCCTGACATCAACCAACAGAACTTAACATTCTGTAATTAAACAAACTAACTACCAGACTTGCTCTTAAGATTCTGTTCATCTTAAAGATGCAGCAGCATACATCAGTACAGTGGTACTTCTGGTTAAGAACTTAATTTGTTCTTAACCTGAAACTGTTCTTAACCTGAGATACCACTTTAACTAATGGGGCCTCCTGCTGCTGCCGCGCCGCCGGAGCACAATTCCTGTTCTCATCCTGAAGCAAAGTTCTTAACCCGAGGTACTATTTCTGGGTTACCGGAGTCTGTAACCTGAAGCATTTGTAACCTGAAGCGTTTGTAACCCGAGGTACCACTGGAAGTGTGTGCAAATGGGGCTGCAAAACGAGAGAGGAGGAGGCATGGAAATGTGTGTGCGGGGTGTGTGTGTGTGATCTGTTTGCAAGAGCGAGCTGAGAAAAAGGAGGAAGAGGGAGGGAAAGTGGCAGCATTGGAGATCATAGAATTGTAGAGTTAGAAGGG
Organism: Zootoca vivipara; assembly: GCF_963506605.1. Classification (NCBI taxonomy): domain Eukaryota; kingdom Metazoa; phylum Chordata; class Lepidosauria; order Squamata; family Lacertidae; genus Zootoca; species Zootoca vivipara. Next base: position 46,272,036 of record NC_083283.1, read on the forward strand.
ATCCCGAGAGTCGATCTAGTCTAACCCCTACCTACAATGCAAGAAATCTGTCAACAGTCATCTCCTGGTGGGCTCAAACAAACAACCTCCTGATTAACACACTGACCCAGAACTACTAAATTCCTCTTAACCATGCTGTTTCCTGCAGTAGTGAAGATAATTGTACACAACTTTATAAATACTAGGCTACATCTTGGCTTTGGACTTGTTGTTCAATATAGAGGTCTGCTGAGAAATGATTACCAACCATGTTCTGATGCAATACTTCTAATTAAAGTGTAAAACAAACGCAGGAAGAGTGTTTTGATTAGGTGCTCAGAGACTTTCTCTAGGGCAGAATGAAACTGCATTCTAGACATTCTAGTCTGTAGTTTAAGCTTAAAAGTCTAGAAGACTGCAGGTAAAGCTGAGTAAAACTTTGTCAATATTTATGAGACGAACAAAATGTGTCCTATATTACAAGAAGTAATAAGATCTTGGTTATAAGAGGAATGTACAATATCATATGGAGAAATGAAAATGTTTGCAAAGAGAAAAAATTCAGAAACAGCAGAAGCCCCGTCAGATGTTTGGCTTCCAAAAGAATGTTCAAAAACCGGAACAGTCACTTCTGGGTTTCAATCATTCCGGAGCCAAAACGTTCAAGAACTACCATAGGCTGTTCAAAAACCAAGGTATGACTGTAGTGGACTTATAAAACAAATTAAGCAGAAACCAAAAAGTGCCTACATGAAATACTGGGCTCATTGCAAAGAATAAAGGTAAAGGGACCCCTGACCATTAGGTCCAGTCGGGACCGACTCTGGGGTTGCGCGCTCATCTCGCATTATTGGCTGAGGGAGCTGGCGTATAGCTTCCAGGTCATGTGGCCAGCATGACAAAGCCGCTTCTGGCAAACCAGAGCAGCACACAGAAACACCGTTTACCTTCCCGCTGTAGCGGTTCCTATTTATCTACTTGCATTTTGACGTGCTTTCGAACTGCTAGGTTGGCAGGAGCTGGGACCAAGCAATGGGAGCTCACCCCGTCACAGGGATTCGAACCACCAACCTTCTGATCAGCAAGCCCTAGGCTCAGTGGTTTAGAAAGTGTCTAATGTGCTCCAATAGCCTTATAGAGTTTCTCCTACAAAAATGTTTAGATGGCTTTGAAGGGGGATTAGATTAGAGAAATTAATTAGATTAGATTAGATTAGAGAAATTAATGGATGAAGTATCTTCGGTATCTATTTGCCAGGGCAGCTAAACAGATTCTCCAGGTTCAAGTCCAATATGCCTCTCAATGCCAGTTGCTCGGGGCAACAATAAGGCATTGTTAAAGGAAAGTGCACTATGTAAACCTTTTTGGCTGATCCAGTAGGACACTTCTTAAGGTTCTTGAATGTTTTTACCCCAAGCTCTGCTTTATCTCCCTCCACCCTTCTAATTTAATGTTTAACTTGCCTTTGTAGGTATTTGGCATTTCCTCCAAAGAAACTTTTATTGTCACAACCACAAATAGAATACAGATCACAAATGAAAACTTTGGTACGTAAGTTTTTCTTAATGGATACAATCTATACCAAAATATTCTCTGATAAAGTAGGGAAAGTGCATGAAAACTCATGCCTCACCCATTGTTTATTTCTGAGATGCCACTGGACTCCTATTTTTTATCATAACACTAATTAGTTTCTGTATACATAGCAGGATTTCAAAACATAAAATCAGAAATGAGAAATATTTTTATTCTCTGTGTATGGAAATCAGTTTTTTAAAAGAATAACACAAAAGTTAAGTGCTAACATTCATGTAGTAGCAATTGAAAATTAATATCCCTTGTTAATCGGATATCTGATTTCATTACTAAATTGTTTTTTTTTATAAATGCAAGCTAAGTAACTTATATTGCAAGTCTAAGGAGGAAAGAAGCTTTGTACTAAGTAATCAAAACAATGTACATGCAGGTCCTGCTTTCCAAACACAATGTGTGTAGTGTTTTATCTTTTTGTAAACTGCTGTGAAGTTTTTTTTATGCTCAAACAGTGTATACATTTTATGAAAGAAATATATAAGTAAATAAAATATATTTAATAAAATATATTTAAACAGTAGTATGAAAAATGAAGGATTTTTATTTCATATATGTGTTGTAGGGGAAATGGTTAAAGATGGCATGACTTTCTATTTGCTACAATCAGTTGACCAGTCACTCCCCTCTGCAACAAAAGAGCGTATTGATTTCCTACCACATTATGATACACTTGTGAAAAGTGGAATGTATGAATACTATGCTAGTGAAGGACAAAATCCTCTGCGTAAGTATATCAGGTATTCTTTGAATTGTAACTGTATGACACACAGTTAATTAGTACATTGTATTATTAAGACCAATGTTTGCTATTAAATTCAATGAATAGATTTAAAAAATAAACTGTAATTAAAATAAAGTTAGTATTAAAGTAATCTTTAAAAAAATATCATCAGGTTTAAAACAAACGTTTCCCAGCCCTCTTCCTCTTTTCCCTTTAATAGCATACACAGTTTACAACCCCAAAAAGTTGCCTCCCCCTCAAGCTCTCCAACAACATACCGGTACTTTAATGTGTTGAACAGCTGTACCAGTCTATAGTGTCCTTTAATCTCTGGTATTGGCATAGCACCCCACATTAGATTGTGGGGTATGTGGGGAACTCAGATCAGAATACTGCTAATTATATTATGGATGGCTGATCTAAAATGCTGACTGGGACTGGGAAATTGTCCCAGCAGAAGACATTACCTGAACTTACAGTATGACACCAAAATTCAGTGTCATCTTAGTACGAATGAGTCTCTGTCAAGTTTCTAATAGCCATCTGTCAGTACCTCTCCTGTCAGAGAGAAAGATACTCCTCTTTTCAGAGGGAAAGAAGATAAGGTATAGCTTGTATCGTATGTTGCTTTTCAGGAACGTGTCAAAAGTGGATATTCTAATTTTTGTTAATAATTTTAATTATTAGCAAACATTTCTCTCTTTCTGTTTAGCATTTGCTCTTGCAGAATTAATTGATAACTCTTTATCAGCTACTTCTGAAAACACTGCCGTCCGGAGAATACAGTTAAAGCTGGTAAGTACCTAAGGAGCTACTCCAGTGTTTTGCAGGCTTGTATGATAGTATCATCATATACTGTTTCTTCTTCATTTTAAAAATTAGTTATTTGATGACTCTCAAGGGAAACCAGCCGTTGCCGTGATTGATAATGGAAGAGGCATGAGTTCTAAACAACTGAATAATTGGGCTGTGTATCGGTTATCAAAGTTTACACGACAAAGTGATATGAAAAGGTTAGGACATTCTAATTTCAATTGTATTTAAGTATAAAATTGATGAATTTCATTGTGTAAGAATTCCGTGTTCTCAGGACATGTTTTTAAAAGTTCCCGTAGTTCTTAAATGCTGAAAAATTGAAACAGCTAACAAAAAGTCCAAATAATTATACTTTGAGGTCTCAGTATTTCATGTCTTTTATCTTATGTTAAGATATGTAGTTTTTACATTGATAACTTTGTCAACCACTTGAAATACTCTAGTAAATTAAAAAGGTAAAGGAACCCCCGACCATTAGGTCCAGTCGTGACCGACTCTGGGGTTGCGCGCTCATCTCGCACTATTGGCCGAGGGAGCCGGCGTATAGCTTCCAGGTCATGTGGCCAGCATGACAAAGCCGCTTCTGGCAAACCAGAGCAGCACATGGAAACGCCCTTTACCTTCCTGCTGTAGCGGTTCCTATTTATCTACTTGCATTTTGACGTGCTTTCGAACTGCTAGGTTGGCAGGAGCTGGGACCAAGCAACGGGAGCTCACCCCATCACAGGGATTCGAACCGCCGACCTTCTGATCAGCAAGCCCTAGGCTCAGTGATTTAACCCACAGCGCCACCTGGGTCCCCACTCTAGTAAATTACCAGGAAGCAAATCAATGTTTCTGTATATTTGAATATATAATGGAGATAATTTGTAATGTTTAGTTAGTAGTAAGCATTACGTGTTCTTGCTTGGTATTTTCATTAATTGGAAAAGTTTTCAGTAATGTCTGATATACTCACGCTTGCATATTTAACAGTTTCTGCTATTACTTTTTTTTGTCTAATTTTGGTATTAGTGATCATTCAGGATATGTGCGTCCTTCAGCAGTACCCCGCAGTTTAAACAGTGATATATCATATTTTGGGGTTGGCGGTAAACAAGCAGTGTTTTTTGTTGGACAGTCTACCAGAGTAAGTAACATTTTGTATTTTTACAATTTCAGCCATTTTATGTGGTACTTTTTAGCTAACCTAGTTTAGCAACAGGCTATGTGTGTTATCCTGCTTCTGTATGCAGCATACCTGTAAAGTGTGCCCCATGCTGATACAGTAGTCATAATGAAAATCATCAGACCATTGTCTCCAATTGACTATTAGAAAGGACGTCTGTCCAGTTAGCAGTTATTGGGAACACTGGTTTGGCTTACCCACACCCTTCATGACCTTTGGTAAGCGAACAGGACCCCCTTTGCCTCCCAGCTGTTAGTTGGCAACAATAGTTTTCATACATGAACCACAGTCTGGCAATTGGGACTGCTGGTCTCAAACACTGGATATTACACACTTCAAATGAATGAGTACTCTGCTAGGAGTCTGTGCTGCTGGTGGAGAGAAGGCAATCTTTGTCTTGAACACGACAGAGTAATGAGACGGGGTGTATTCTATATCTGGGTGCTGTACTGGGGGGAGAGGCATACTGATGACCCCTTCTTGTCATCTTGTGTGCACTTTTGACAGATGTGGCTTCTCTTTACAGTAGCTTGCTCTTTGTGTGCTCCTGGGATTGTATCCAGGATTGTAATTCTAAAACTGCTCTATTTATTATTTAAACTTTTTAAATCTTGAACAGATGATAAGCAAACCTGCAGATTCTAAAGATGTTCATGAGCTTATCCTTTCTAAAGAAGATTTTGAAAAGAAAGAGAAAAACAAAGAAGCTATATACAGGGGATACATTCGAAACAGAAAGGTTAGGAACTTAAATTATTTGTTAATTATACAAAATACTTGAAAAAATGTCATCTTAGTACTTAACAAGTAGCTAATAGGGTTTAGGCAGTTGTTGGGAAATTAATTGTACCAACTAGTTTTATCTTTTCTGATAAGCAGCTGCACAAGAAAGATGAGAGCAGTTGTTGCCCAGTTTATAGTGTTACAATTCCAGTCAAGTGACCTATTTTATTTTATTTTAAAACCTATTTCTCAAAGCCATCTGACTCTTCCCATATTGTTAATGATGATGAACGATTCCTGCACAATCTTATCATGGAAGAAAAAGACAAAGAAGGTTTTACTGCAGTAGTTATTACAGGAGTACAGTCAGAACACATGCAGTACCTGAAAAACAATTTTTACCTTTGGACGAGGCAACTATCGTGAGTTGTTTGTTAAAATAGTTATTATGTTCTAATGCTATTGACTCAAATCTTGCATTACTTAAGTTTTTTTAGTACAGTTTCTACAAATAATTTATTAATTGAATTTGCTATATATTTATACTAGTACACTTAGTGCTGCTTTCAGGCTTCCAGTTGCCAGTTGTGGGGTGCCCATTTTATAACTTGAAGTAAATGCTTGCTTGAATATTCAATAGTGAACCAATTTTGTAAATGTATATTATTCAAACTTTTAGCAGACACGTAAACCATTTTTTACAGACACATATACCATTACTATATCCATGGACCAAAAGGAAATGAAATTAATTCGCCAATGAAGGAAGCAAGAACTTCCAACAATATTGATATTGAGGTAGGATCTATATACATTGGTTTACAAATAAATACATTTGCTTAGAACCAGGGACTATGCAAAGTGTTACACTTGCAAAACAGGGCTTTCCCATTTCCTCCTTTCCCTGCATTGCTTCTGGTGTTCAGGGAATAGCATGAGCAATGATGCAGTGGGCTGCCAGCTGAAAATATTGTCCCTTCCTTGCATGAGCAAAAGTGCCTTTCTGCTAGCATAAGGAATCCTACCCATTGAACAGTGGAAACCTCTGGATCCTACCCACTTAATATTGTGTATATCTGCCCTGCAAGGAGTTAAAGCTCCAGTCATGGCTCTAACCTTTAAACAGCCCTGCCACTACCACTCCTATAAGCTATAAGTTAGTGGGGAGCACAGGTTCTTCTGATACCTGGTTTGCACAAATCTTGTTGTTAAGTTTGTATTATTTCTGCCTCTTGATGACCGTGGCAACAAACAACATTTATAGGAGGAACTTGCATTTATTTATTGTTTATTTGTAGATTTCAATGTATGAAAAAGGGAAGACACCTAAGATTGTGAATCTTAGAGAAATTAAAGATGATATGCAGACATTATATATAAGTACAGCAGCGGATACTTTTGAGTTCAAGGCACAAGTTGTTGGAGAAGGTGTAGTGGAAGGTGTTATACGCTATCACCCTTTCTTGTATGATAAAGAAACATATCCTGATGATCCTTGCTTTCCTTCAAGTAAGCTGGGTAACTTTCATACTATTTCTCATTGATGTACTAATAATGAAGGCTACATTTTGCATTCTCCTTGTGCAGCTCTTTAGCTTGGGAGCGGGGAAAACTGCACTGAAGTGATTTCACTTCTGCCTTCTGACTTTTTCAGAGAGTAGCAATAGGGAACTATTGCCCCATGTAAATCGCTTTGATAGACCTGATGCAAGGCCTTTGACCTCATCAGCCAAAAAGGACACTTCACACTGCTCAACAAGATAGGATGCCCACCTAAGCACTATAGTATGATTGTTTCCTTCCATGAGAACATGTGTGGCACCGTCCAGTATGACAATTCATTCTCAGATGCCTCCTCAATAATAATAATAATAATAATAATAATAATAATAATAATAATAATAAAAACAGTGTGGAGAAGGGCTATGTTCTCAACCCAACTCTCTTTGGCATATTCTTCTCCCTGTTGCTCTCATATGCCTCCAGATCTACTGCAGGTGATGTGTGTGTCCATTCAAGAAGTGAGAGGGTCTGTTCAACCTGGCACATCACGATACCAAGACAAAAGTGTGGTGGGTTATTATCTGGGAGATGCTGTTTGAAGATGACACAACCTTGACATCACACTCTCGAGGAAGCTCTACAGCAAAGCTTTCCAAACTTTTCATGTTGGTGACACACTTTTTAAACATGCATCATATCGTGACACAGTCATTCAGTTTTACTGGCAAACCAGAGGTTATACTAACCCAGGCATCCCCAAACTGCGGCCCTCCAGATGTTTTGGCCTACAACTCCCATGACCCCTAGCTAAGAGGACCAGTGGTCAGGGATGATGGGAATTGTAGTCCAAAACATCTGGATGGCTGAAGTTTGGGGATTCCTGTACTAACCCCTTCCCAGCTCCGGGAGGAGAGAGGGGAGAGTTTGCACGACACACCTACATACTTCAGCTGACACCCTAATGTGTCACGACACATAGATTGGAAAGCTCTGCTCTCCAGAGTCTCATCAGCCGTTTTGCCCAAGCCTGCATGATGAAGACCAACATCCTTGGTCAGGACGTCGCCAGCACTCAATAAATCAGCATTGGTGACAACATGCTTGAAGTGGTAGACAATTTTGTCTACCTGGGTTCCACCATAACCAGCAACCTTTTCATTGACGCTGAGCAGGACAAGCATACTGCCACGGCAGGTATGGCAATGGCTCACCTCTCCAAAAGGGTATAGGGAAATCTGCCTAGGTAGCTTCAGTGGATAGAAGTGTCTTATTTACTGGTCTTGACAGGTTTGTCAACTACAGTTCTTCATGGAAAGTGATAACTTGGCTCAATGCTCTATTAACCTGAAGACTGAACAGTTTTTACTTACTCTCTGTGGAGCTGCTGGTTTGGAAGTTGCTGTCAGTGCAGAATACCAGGGTGCTGGTGGGCACAAATGGCCAGGTGCACATTGTGCCTCCACTGGTTGCCTGTGTGCTTGTAAGCCCAGTTAAAGGTACTTCTGTTGACATCTAAAGCCAGGAATATCTGAAGGATTACTGCCTTGCTGGCAGTTCTGCTGTGCTGTGAAGTTTGTGAAGTGGCAGTACCTGAGAAGACCTTCTCTATGGTAGCCACTAGGCTGTGGAATGCCTTCTGAGGTGCATCTGGTTTCATCACTGTATACATTTCAGCAACTGGTCAAGCCACACATTTTTGCACTGACAATTGGGGCTGGAGGATGAGATTAGAATATCCCTCACTGCAATGTTGCTGTTTCTGTCTGCTCTTCATTCAGCTTAATTTATGATCTAGTACTGTTTAGCTTTTACTTCGTTAACTTGTAGTATTGAGCTTGGAGGTAACCTGCCTTGGGGCAGGCTACATGGTGAAGGGCAGGGCTATAATTACATGGGAGAAAACATGAAGCCTATTGGGTCACTGGGTATTAAGCTGTACAAACTTTACTTTACTTATTTACCAGTGTTGAATAACTTTTATTAGTTTGCTGCATGTGTGAGGGGAAACTATGACAAATAATTAGAAATAGTGGTTTAATGTTCTATTTTGGAGAACAATGTCTTCTGTCCTTGCATTCCTTTGTAATTTGACACTCATTTTTCAATTTAGAATCAAAAGATGACAATGATGATGAAGAATGCTATGTAATAGAAAAGGGAGCAAGAGGGAAAAGGCCTATTTTTGAATGTTTTTGGAATGGAAGACTAATACCATACACAACTGTTGAAGAGTAAGATTATACCTATGCAATAATTTACATTTTAATTATTTTTATTATTTTTGTAAAAGTTTCTAATCATTGCCTTTCTCCCTAAGCTTTGAGTGGTGTGCTCTGCCCAAAAAGAGAGGTCTTGCCCCATCTGAATGTTACAACAGAATTTCTGGTGTGTTATTTACGAATGACAGATTTCAGGTCAGCACAAACAAACTGACTTTCATGGATTTGGAACTGAAGTTAAAAGACAGAAACACACTTTTTACAAGAATCGTCAATGGACAGGTAATACTTGTTCAATTTAATTGCTTGTCGCAACTGGGTAAATAAATTAAGAGAACCGTTAGATGTGAGCTTTCTGACTTTATTGACTTACTTTAGATTTTTAAATTACATTGCCTAAGTTTAGACTTTCATTGTATTTGAGGAGTTTGGTATGTGTTACCATAATGTCGGGGCTGGCTCCTGGTCTGAGGGGGCCCTGGGCAAAGTACTTTCTGGTAGGTTCCTTCCCTACTTCATCAATGGACCTTGGGAAGCTTATCTGGCTTTAGTGTCATCAATAAGTACGGAGCAGATGGGTCTAGTCACCGTTTTAATTCCCCTCAGTGGCCAAGTGATGGTAGGTCAGGAACATTGTGGGTAATTAAAATTGCGGCAGCTTGTATCTTTGTAATTTTAAATAATGGCTAATTGAAGCTGAGGCCTGCACAAAAATGCACCTTCAGACAGTCATAAAAGCTGAACTACAGTTACTCTAATGCATGTTCAAAATTCTTCACAGGAGCAAAGAATGAAAATTGACAGAGAATTTGCATCGTGGCTCAAGGACTGCCATGAAAAACATGACAAACAAATAAAATTCACACACTTCAAAGGAATAATTACACGCACTGAGCTGCACTCTAAGCGCTTGCAGAGTCCCTGGTCTACATATTTGGCAATAGAATGGGATGGAAAGACATACAAAGCTGGGCAGCTGGTAAGTTAATTGCTTATTGATGACACTTTTTAAAGATGGCCTAATGCAGATTTGTTGATCTGGATGCAACAAAATACATGTATAAATAAAATTATAATATGCTTTTAAAAGAAAGTTTGCTGGGGGGAAAGAAGTACTTTGTTGCTTATCCTGTATAATACAGACAAAAATATTGAAGTTATACATTATTATATGTTATAAAAAGCTAATTTAGGATTCAATTATTGCTACTGTAAAAAAATTATTTTAAATGTTTTTATTCATGGAGCATTTCTACCCCACTCTTGTAATGCATACATATCCCTCTGGGTGTCTTAGAACAATTAAAAGCACAGTATCATTATGAACCCATGATGTCACAATACTTTTTTTACTGATAATTTTAATATTCCTTGTAAATGGCTTAGTGGTTTTATTGCAATCAAGCAGTGTGTGTGTGTGGGTGTATGTAAATAACTAACACTTTAATTATGCCCAGAAACAAATTAGCAAACAACGCAGCGGTTGCAGATGACATGTAAAGTTAGCTGTTTGAACACTGCCCTAAAACTGGATCTTAAACCCCTCAAAACATGCTCACTCATTCTTGCAGTTGTGTTCTGAATCAATCGAAGTTTCCAAAGATTGTTCAAAAGTAGCCCCAAATTCAACACGTTGCAGAAATATAACCTATATGTAAATAACACATGTGTTGCTGTAGCCACATCTCCTAATCTCAGGTAAGTGGCCCATCAACCTATGATGGGGAAAGGCACTTCTGGCCCCTGATAGCCACATGCTTGTCAAGATGCAAGGCTGAATCTAGGACTAGCCACAAATTGCAAGCCTGCTTCTTCAAGGGGAAAATCAATGAGACAGTGTTTTGGCAAGCAGGGTGTGAGTGGGTGAGTGTTGTAACCCAAGGTGAATATTGATGCTCACCCCTCTTAATGTGTTCCATTTTATTGTTTTTATAAATTAACAAAGCCGGTTGGGATAATCTGGGACTTCCTTGAAGGCAGCAAAATGTCTCAATAAGGCATTTATTAATTATCACTACCAGCTGTTGCCTCTCATAACTACAAATGCACCCCATCAGCACAAGGGTTCCCACTTGCAAAACAGGACTTCTCCCCTCTTACTGCAACCCAGTTTGGGGATTGGAACTGGACTGTTAACTTGAAAAGCAGCAGCCTTGCTGTGTGTGTCAAGGTGATCAAACCTGAGACACATGTAAAAGTTTTATTCTCCTAACCAAGTTTTACACAGCCTGCGGTGTCTCTCCCTAATGAAAAGTTATCCCTCAGAAAAGGGAAATAGGAGAACTCATCTTTCCAGTTTCCTATCTAAGCAGACTAGCCCACCCCCACCCACCCCACAAAGGATTAAGGGATATCCACACCAAGGATCCTTCCCAGGAAATCCTTGCAGCAATGACAAATAGGGAAAATGGTGAGGTGCAAGAGAAAGAGATGCCTGCAGACACATGTTGCCTCTGTGGGTTGGCATAGCCTTCTCCAAAAGGGGCCAGAGGGAGAACTGTTTTTATAGAGATATGGGGAGATATGGGATGGACAAAAAAGTCCCATCCCACAGGATCCAGAATGCCATAAGATGGCAAACGAGCATTAAATCCTGGTTCTAGATATAAAAAGTGCCTCTGTATTGTCCTCTTCACATTCATGGAAACATACTTCAGGCTCAGAGTTAGGGTCTAGCTAGCCCACATTACCTGCATCACCAGGTTGAAACTTGACCTTCACACCTCCCATCCATTAGCCCGCAGCCTTGCTTCTTTGTTTCAGCCTCTGTAGGGAAAACACATTTCAGATAAATGGTTGCTAAGACTTGCTAGATTGGACTGTTACTTTCAAGGTTGGAACAGACTGCAGAAAGCTCCATTATTTTACTAACAGCTTGGATTTCAAAATCACAACTAAATTTAATTATTTTTAAAACATTTCAAAACGAAAATATAGAAGAGATAAAATAAAAGGTTTAATATAACAATAAGTGTTTTTGAAAGTATGAATACAGAAACTTTCTTCCCAGTGATATATTTTTAAAGTTCCAGTTTCATGTTGGTATCCAGCTAGTATCACAAACAAGCCACACCTCACCTGTCACTATGATATGTGGGAAGGTTTAGTCCCAGCCAGAACAGCTTTTACTCCCTAACAGAATATAGACTGCAAACAACATTTTTTCCCTAAACACTGTGCCATTGAACCAGCATGGTAAAACCTCTTAAACAGTCCCATCCCCCCTCCAGTTCGTAACATAGTGTAAGCTCAGTATTTAACCATGCAGTGGGTTCTCACCTGGGGAAGAGCTTTTAAATACTAAATTGCATCATGCAGGAGATGTTTTTACCAACAATATTTTTGGCTACTGAAGAATTGCAGTAAATAGGACTGTGTTTGTTAGTCTTTGTTGTTGTATGTTCATGCAGATTGAATGGATCTACCAAATATTATTTCTAGGATTAAATTAAATATATGAACAGTTTAAAAAAATACTGAACTTCTATTTGTGTCTTAGGTAAAAACAATTAAAACACTTCCAATACTGTATGGCAGAATACGGATTTTTTTTCTATATGGAGATCATGATGGAGATGTGTATGCTACGGGAGGAGAGGTTCAGATAGCTTTGGTAAGTGAATAATCAAAAGTTTTAAACTGATTCAGTGATTTAATTAGATTAGAGGCAACAATTTCTTTGAAAGTCTTTCATTAAGAAAAGTAATTATATGTAAGTCAAACTGATTTCACCTAAACTTGTTAAAAACTTGTACAAATCTCTAAATGATGCTCAGTTTTTTATTAGCTTGTTTATTATATGTCTGATTTAGAGATATTAGAGAAAAGATAGCTGTAGTTGACCCATTTCACATTTTATTTGATAATAAGGTTTTAGCCCCTCCATTAATGTCAGGGCACTGCCTAGCAAGACCTTGAGGGTAGAGAGGGAGGAGGAGGCTGGACAGGGACAGCTGGGAGAAGGAGGACAGGAAATAGGAGTAGGAGAAGGGGAGGGGTTGGCAGGAAGCAGCCAGGGAGTGAAAGGGCTTGAGGATGCTGAGCAGGATCCACCAGCTTGGGAACAGAGGGGGAGATTACGCTGGTCCCGTCAGCAAGGGAGAGGTGGGAGTGGAAACATAAAACACAGAGGTGGAGATTAGGGCTGCCTAAGCTTTTATGTTGGAGAAAAAGCTGCTAAAAGTTACTTCCTGTATCTGAGTCCAACAATACAAATGGCTGAATGATGTCTGCTGCTTTGTACATATGTAAATAAAGACTGAAATATGTATAGCTTTGAGTGATCAGCACCATTTCTTGCGGAGAGCACCCCACTACTCTTACAGCTATAGATAACAATTCTTTTAACCTACTTTCCTCCCAGATCTTCATATCACTTAGATAACAGCAAAGAGGGGTGACAGCCCTGTACTTAAGTACTGTACTATATAATATATTTTTTTATATTATAAACATTTAATATAATGTTTAATCCTGAAGTCTCAGGGAGGGCATCCCAGAAGCCATTGAATGTTGCTATTAATAATTAAATTTCTCTACCGCTCTTCAACCAATAATCAGAGCAATTTACAGTAGAAAAATACACACCACAGTAGCAAATAAAGCAATACCCCCCCCCAATACAACCTATGGCTTTTAAAATTAGCCAAAGGCCTGAGAGAAAAGGAATGTTTTTGCCTGACACCTAAAGTTATATAACAAAGGCGCCAGGCGAGCCACCCTAGGTAGAGCATTCCACAAGCAGGGAGCCACTGCAGAATGTTATGGGTCTCTTGGAAGCCCCCTCACAGACACTGTAGATAAAACCACAATTAATGCTTCAATGGTAGAGAGGGCAAAAGCGGGGCATGGTGGAGGTTAATATGGGGAGGATTTGGACCCTCCCATTCCCCGTACTGGGAGTGGTAAAGAATATCAGCCCTGATGCTAGCATAATTCTTTTCCTCTACTTTCCCACCCTGCCCCTTCTGCCCTAGCCAACGTGAGATTGGGTAGGCTCAGGATTGTTGGTTCCAAGGGGACACATTTACCACTACCAGCCCTCATGGATTGTTCTGCCCATGATGGTATAAAGTTCTATATATCTGAATCCAGATATAATTTAATTCTATGATTCCTTATCGGAAGGCATTTATGAATAAGCAGCTTAACTTTTCAGGAACCCCAGGAACTCTATGATGAAACCAAGGTTATACCAATATGCAAACTTGATCGTTCCGTTTCTAACAAAGCAGTGAAGAAATACATTGAAGAGGAAATGTCCAAGTAAGTTTATATAAGACAATGAAGAGCTAACCTGTTAATTCAAAAATATGCAGGCTGTGCTTATTTATATTTATTAAATTTGTATACCGCTCTTCACCCGTAGATCTCAGGGCAGTTCACAACATGGTTTAAATGAATTATTCTAGCTGATTTAATTGATTAAAGTCTGTAGTGCCAGAAAACATAAATAATAACTATTTTTTTTAAATTAGGCTTCCTGATAGGTTGTCCGTAACATGGCCCGAAGGAGATGAATTATTACCAAATGAAACTAAGCTTGCAGGAGCTACCATAGGTATGTGTTAATGATACAGGGTTGGATCTAGAAAAAAGTGACATTCCTCCCACCAGCAGCACATCATGCCTCCTAAAAGGACCCTTCTGAATAATATGAGCTATGGCACAGGGGACTGAGGTGGAAGTGGAGTCATCAATAATCAGGTAGAGGCAACTTCCATGAAGGGAACTGGCACTTATGGAAAGTGTCTCTGCCTAATTTTCAAGCATTTGTCTCCCCCAACACAACAAAGCTCTTTCAAAAGGGTTCTCTGACTTTTGGGGAGGCTGCTAAGGAGAGAAGGGGGTTGGAATATCATGTTCCACCAATCCACTTCTATGGACCTTGTGTGTGTGTGTGTGTGTGTGTGTGTGTATCTAATCTGTAGTTTAATTTAAATATTACTTATAATGACTAATTAATGGAAAAGTGGAGTTGAAAAGAACTGACACTTAGATGTGTTTAATGTACTTGGGGGGGGGGTGTCTCTGTTTTTATATATTTATACAGGAGCACTAAGAATTGAAATATTGAATAAAAAAGGAGAGGCTATGCAAAAGCTTCCGGGGTCAAGTCATGGAGCAGCGAAGAAATTGCTTGTGGAACTTAAGGTCATTTTTCATTGTAAGAATGCAATCTGTTTTCATTAGATTATTTTAAAACATTTTTATATTGAAGTTAGATATACTAGCCATTAGAACAGAGCTTTCCAAACATTTCATGTTGGTGACACACTTTTTAGACATGCATCATTTTGCGGCACAGTAATTCAGTTTTACTAGCAAACTGGAGGTTAAACTAACCCCTTTCTAGCCCCGGGAGGAGTGTGGGGAGCTTTCGTGTGACACACCTACACAATGCTGGGGAAACTTAGCCAGATAATAAATTATTATAATGCAGCTGCCACACTAACATGTCACAACACACAGTTTGGAAAGCTCTGCATTAGGATAACACAATATCTCATGTGTTAAACATTTAAAGTCCTGATGCGTTTTAAAATAAATTCCTCTAAAGCAGCAGTGGGGGATCTGTGGCCTTCCAGATGTTGTTAGACTCCCACTCCCTACCTACTGGCCATGCTGACTTAGCCAGCACATTTCAGGCTACTAAATTTAGGGGATTTATTTACACCCCAAGAGCACCAGTTTTGAAGACAGCAACAACATTAGTGTGTCTATTTTTAAGGAGACACAGCACTGGGGGGGGGGGCAGAGTAACCCCTTACTTAGTTACCTTAATATTATTATTAAAATTCACATATATCCTATATTATTTGTTTGAAACCCAATGCATTTAAAGATACCTTGGCATAATTTTTATATGTGTTTTCTTTCTTCCCCCTATTTAAGCCCATGATGGAGATAAGGAAATCATTTCTCATATCAGTCAGCATGGGGGTAAATGGCCTTACTGGTTCAAAAGAATGGGTGAGTGTTTTTGCTTTAAATCTACCTTGCAATTGAGCAATATTTTGATTATTTCATTGTAAACTTTGTTTCTGATTATACACAGAAAATATTACTAAACTTGGAACCTACACATTGAAACTGCAAGTGGTGTTGAATGAAAGCAATGGTGACACTTATGCAGGAAGACCTCTTCCATCAGAAACATTTAAATTTAATATAATAGGTAAAGTTAATACTGTTGTTGTACTTTAACCAGTCAGTGCCTGTTCTTTGCATGCAGAAGTTAGCTGTGATACACTCAGAAAAATACTATTTTTCTATTTAAAGTTGGATTAAATGTTGAAAAAGTTATTGAAAGTGTTAATAAAATATAAATGCGTTGAAGCATTCAGGCTGCATTCAGATGGGTGAAGAATGACTAGAATTAAACCACTAAACAATTTCATTGTAATAATGTTCTCCCCCCCCCCATCTACCTCAGAGGGCAAGCCTCAGAAGTTTTCAATAGGTCTTTTGGATCCCCCATTTCGAGTTGGGCATCCATTCAATATTCCTCTAGATGTCCAGGATGAATTTGGTCATGCTACTCATCTGACGGATGATATTGTGCCAATTCTTGAGGCTAGGTAACTGTCATTTTAATTATTTTGTTTATTTAGTATTTTTAAATAAAGATTTGTATTTGCTCTGTTTTCCCCAATCCACTGGGTCCCAAATAAATGTTGTGCACACACAGCTAGGTGTTTTTCGCTTCATAAACTGATAATCTGTCTCCTTTGTACCAAAAACTAAGAAATCATCTCTTGAATTCTTACACAGTCTTGAGGTTACATGGTGTTAATGCAGGAGGAGGTGACAGGTGCTTGCTTTATCACAACTGAGGCTTTTCACCCATGGAAAATGAATGGAATTCTTAAACTGGGATTTTTCACAGTATTTTTAACTGGAAGGATTCTATATGCCGATGGGAGATTCCTCCCATCTAGTTCAGGAGAAAAGGCTAATTCCATTAGAAGGAGCAATGTCTCAGTATTTTTCTTGCCTACAGTGAAAAGCAGTGATGGTAGGCAGAGATCAACTGAGAACATAAGGGATGAGACAATATTTCAGGTATCTTGGATAAAAGAGGACGTGTCCCTAAAATATGGAATTAAGCCATAATCTTCATTGACTGAAATGTCTATCATTCTCTTGAGCCGTCTCCCCCCCAAAAAACACTAGGCAATTTGAATATTTTGCAGCAGTGCCCAATCTGGACAGGGTGTTATCATTCCCAAACCAAGAAAATAGTGTTGGATTTGGTATCTGAAGAAGTGTGCATGCACACGAAAGCTCATACCAAAATATAAACTTAGTTGGTCTTTAAGGTGCTACTGAAGGAATTTTTTTATTTTGCTTCGACTCAGACCAACACGGCTACCTACCTGTAACTGGATTTACCCATGCGAGTTATTTCTAATCATAGACAGACACCTGGGCCTGGGCCTTTAATTTTCCTCTGGTGCGGAGTTGTTCCCCAAAGTCATCCTGACAGTAGCCCTCTCTTTTCTGTGCAACGTTAAAATAATAAGTCCACAGTTTTGCATTTTGCTTATTCCTCACTTGTGGGAGCATCCAAAACCAAGAGGGCTGCTCCACAGTAGAGGTTTCAGAAGCTTCTGGAATTTTAGTCTCCTGAAGTGAATGAGAAGGGTCACTCAGCGCCACAGAATATTCTGTATATTCAGAAAGAGCCCTCATGGGTAACTCCACATTGTGTATTATTTAGTTGCAATTTTAAAATGGTCACTTTAGTTCTGAAAATTATTTTCACTTGTGTTTGTAGTGGCTTAACATTACAGTATGAAGAAATAGATAAAGGACCAAATTGTGCCGTTAAGGGTGTAACTGCTAAAGGCCTGGTAAACAATTACCAGGGCAAGGTAAGTTGAATTATGGCCAAAATGCATCGTTTACTTTTAATAAATATGTTGTTGCATACTTGTGTACTGTATAAAGAATCATAGTTGTTGTTCATATGAATTAAAATATTTATCTAAAATATTTTAATAGCTTATATATTTTCTATTCAAGAATTAATTTGTAGATTATTAAGTCAAGTATTCTAGAAGTCCTTCAAGTCTAAGTGGGAGTGGCTTTGGCGTGCAAGGCAGCTTCCTCGCGCCCAGCCGCAGCTCTGCTTCAACTCCACTTCCGGGTCACGTCTGACCCAGGGACAAAGTGGAGAGTCGTGGCACAGAGCTGTTGCCCCTCTCCTCAGCGAGTGCACCCCCCACAGCAGCTCCATCCCAAAGTCAACCCTGACCTGGAAAGATGAAAGACCGTGGGTGCATGAGGCACCCAGCCTGGACACCTCCATCCCCAGGTCAAGCCTGACCCAAGAGGCAGAGTTGGGCTGTGAGGCGTCAACCTGGCAGCTCCGACAGAGAGAGAGAGAGTGGGTGGCAATGTTGGCACCCACTCTCATGGACTGTGGTGTGTGAGTGGGCCCGTGGCCCGTTTTGCAAGGCAAGCCTCACGGGGCTTCCTCTGTGCCCTGCCCCCCTGCCCTGGCTGCAATTTCCTTACCACTGTTTCAAGTACCACTTATTTATGTTGGGATTACTGTAAGTGTGTCTTAATGCAGGATTTTGAAATAGAAGGAGCCTCAGTTAAGAACCTCAGTTAAGTAGCTGAGGGTGTTAGACAAGAATAAAGATTAAAAGTGGAACATTTTAAGTCGTTTCCTAGGGGGTGGAAATATATAATTGCTTTACAGGATTATTCACTTTGAAAACTGAACAAAAAAAAATTCATGGGCATTATTTAACAATGACTTTTAAAATTATATTTTTCAATAGAACTTCAATCTGAAAGTTACTCTTCCTGGTCTGAAGGAGGAATCCCAGGTTTTGAAAATTAAACTTCTTCCAGGTTAGTGAAATGTTTGAAACATACGACTTCATTAATGTGATCCACTTTACATGGGCCTGTCATTGAATTAAGTCCAGAAGCTGCAGCTAGTACAAAATACTTCTGCTCTCTGGGACAACCTATTGGTAGCATGTCACTGCCAATTTGTTACTAAGCTAGATTCAAGATTTTACTACTGTTATATAGGGCCCTTTATAGTTCTGGACCAGGGTATCAAAGAAGCTGTCTATCTTCCTACATCACACCCCAATTAGTTACATGTCATGATGAAGATCTATTGATGATATAAGATGCCCCTACAGTAAAGTTGTGGTACCCGGTCTCTGGAATTCTCTTTCTTTCAACTGAAGTAAGCCCCAATGTTGTTTTTGATGCTTGCTGGGATATTTTCTTTTCTATCAACCCTTTCCAAATGAGTCTATTTCTGCAGGTTTAATTCTGGTTCTTCTTTATGTAATGCTATTTCATGATCCGTATCATGTTTTATATTTCATTTCTGTATTCCACTCAGGTAAATGTAGAATGGTTTATTAAAAAAGAAAGTCTCTATGGAATTTTTTTAAAAGCTTGAATTAAATAAAAATAGGTGTTCTGGAGCCATAATCAGATGTAACGTGGTATTATGTGGTCTCATGACAAAAGGTATAACTCAAAACCAGTTTCTCATAAACTTAATTTTGAGGGGAGTTCTTTTTCTTTCCAACATAATATTCATCCAATTTATGTCTTATGTGGTGATACCATAAATCTTACCTTCCGTACAACTAAATTGGTGTTTTCAGTTGCATATTAAATATTTCAGTTCCATTGAATAAAAACTTGGAAATTATTCTTAAAACTTACTGAATAGCAATTAAAAAATGTTTTTGACTTTTTCAAAGCTGTCTTGGTTGTTTGTTTTGAAAACAGAAACTAAACTCTAGTTCATAAACAGGTCCACCATGGCAGCTAAATGTCAAACCAGACACTGACACGTTGAAAATTGAAAATGGAACAGCATTTCCTTTCCAGGTAGAAGTGCTGGATGAAGTAGGCAACATAACAGCACAACCAAAACTAATTGTTCATTGTAAGGTAGGTCAACAGCTTGTGTTGTTCTTCTTTAAAAAAATATGACATTAGTGCAATTGGACTAGTGCAATTATCTCAGTGTTATGTTACTGAAAATTGCCTCTGACACTACATACGAGCATCCAAAATTCGAGGGTAGAGGCCCATCCTTCCTTAGAAATGAATTAGAGATTGTCTTCCTTGCCCCCTTGCTTCATTTTTCAGCAGGAACTCGCCAGAACTCAGTTCAGGCACCTCTCAGGTGGGCACCATTGCCATTATAAGAGAACTAGAGAGGTGTACATGGTAAGTTCCGGCACCTCTTTTTCTAGAAAAATAGCATTGCAAATCCATTCATCAAACGCTTTCTTTGTATCAGGGTAATTTTGAATATGCCATAGTTAACTACTGTGTTCAAAATATTTTAATAAGTTACTGTGCAATTGAAGTTTGCAGTTACATTTTTAAAAAATATTTAAACCCCTGAGCAGATTTTTGCTTTTACTTTCTTCTTTTGAGTGAAAATGTTCTTGGGTGGAATGAGATTTCTATTTGATGCTAGAAGGCAGGATTACAGCTGATTAAGGGGGCTTTGCTGATATCCAACTAGCCCCTACCAGGTTACTTCTGTCTTCGCTCTGGAGAGGCTGTGTCCCACGCTATTCAGCTTTGCTCAGACATGTGCTTCTTGTGTGCTGTTGTGTTAGTTCTCAGTGGTGTTTGTTTGGTGTTTGCTGCTGTTGTTTCTTGTTTGTGGGGGGGAAATGGGTGTTGGTCTTATTGGTCACCTGGGGGCAGGAAACAGTAGCGTCTGATTTTCTATGCAGTTTTTTCTGCATTGATGCATTTCGTTGATCTGCGGTGCTCCCTGTTTGCTTGAAGGGATTTCTTTTGGTTTCAGGGGTTGGCTTGTGTCCTTTGTGCTTTGGCTTGGTGCTACTACTTATTTAATAACTTGAGATTAGATTAATTAATTATTATATTACAGGAAGTACTAGAGTTTTAATTTTATGTGGTGTGGCACTTTGTTTCAGGCTACTTCATGAAGCTCTCAAAAAGAACACAAATGGGCTTGAATTAACCTAATTTATAAAGATGTTATTTAAATGAATCAAATTAGCTTTTTTTGATAGGCGGTCATGAAAATTTCTTAATAAGAATTATTCTTACTTTTCTTTATGACAAAACTCCCCCCCCCCAAAGTACTTCAATTATTTCTGAGACTTTTATTCCATTACTCGGTACCTTTATCCAAGGGGTGGGGAACTGTGATCCTCCCAAGTTTTTATATCCAGCCCTCAGGACACTCCCCTGCCCAGCACACAGTTCACTGGCTCCCTCCCTGCTTTCTTCAAATGCTTTTGCCCGGCTGAAATGTGTCATTGTATTGGAATAATGCCTCTTGCTTGCTCGGATAGAAGATAAGTGTGTCTGTGTGTGGAACATAGCAAACTGTACTGTACGAAGTGTCTCATCCATTACTCTGCCTACTTTTGCCCCTTGCCCTGCCTGCTTTTTCCCTCTTGACCCTACCCTGACCCTACCCATCAATAGCATGCAGCCCCCAGAAGGGTTGAAAATGGGGAGATCCAACCCTCAGGCTGAAAAAGGTCCTTAACCCCTGCTTTGTGCCCACCTATTGATATGAAAACTCTCATTTATGATGCGATTGTTTTAGTTTTCAGGAGCTCCAGGCCTTCCTGTATATGCTGTGGATTGCAGCAGTGGTGGGATAAATATCTTAACTGGACCAGTTCTGCATGTAGAGAATATAAAGAAAGATCAGACACTTAAAGCAAGGTTTGAAATACCTGTAAGTTGAGATAGCTGTAATGTTTTTGCTACTTGTTGCCATTTAGTGACCTATGACACTTGAATGCTCAAATTCCATTGGTTGAGATGTGGGCAATGTTGCTGCATGAAATTCTTTCCACAGGTGGCTGGATCAGTGGAAGTGACCCTATCTTACTCTGTATGTAGTTGCCCTTATATTCTTCTGGATTACTGATATCTTTGAATAATGAGAAATTGGTTGTCCTTAATAAATATGATTCGACATTTCCAACCTATTTCACCCCTCATTTAGGTCAAAAGACCTCAGAACCCCAAGACCATCTAGCACGAACTGAAGGGGCCTGATGAGTCCCTTATGTTTAAACTAGGAAGTTCAGGACTTCTCTCTTCACAGGAGTTGCTTGTATACTCATACAACACATCTAAAAACCTCTCCTCTGTAATCCTTCACCTACTATGAACTTCCTTTCTCATTTGGGTGTCAGATGTTTCTTTCTTTTTTTAATCATTTTTATTTATTTTCCAATAAAAACAGCCAATTAACATATCCATCAAATCATAATCATAATCCAATTAAAAACAATAAACTAAAATAAAAAACAACCAAATTCCAATCCTAATTATTAATTTTTTCCGGTCTTCCCATAGTCTGGACCTCTGAAGTATATCTCCAATATCTTTGTTCCTTCCTTCCTTTTTGTTGTTCTCATATTTTCCACATTCCGATCTTAACGCTTTAAAGTTCTCCGTCCCTGGCTATGTGATTCTCAATCATGTCAGAAATCATATATCCTTTCATCCATCGAGTACAGCTTTATTTGTGTATATATATTTTTTCAACTGTTTATTTGCCAGCACAGCTTTTCCTGACTTCATTCCAATCTTCCAATCCAGGCTGTTGTCCAAGTCTATTATTTAAAGTTTAATGACACACCAACTCCCAAATTGTTAAATTATTCCAATCCAGGCTATTGTCCAAGCCAGTCGTTTGAGCATACTGTTTGCAATATTGCAATGTAAATGAACTGTATTCCGCAGATATAAGTCATTTGACGATCGAGCAGCTTTCCCGGAGACCACACAACCCACCCACCGGGGCCCTAGAAGTGGGGTTGCTAGATGGGTGTCAGATGTTTCTAAGTGCTATTAGCTTCCTGTACTGCTCAAAGGGAGGACACACTGTAACTTGAAAGAAAGCTATTCTCCTCCTTCCTCAGCTTATTCCTTGCCTCCAAACCACTTGATTCAGCTTTTCTTGCTGACTTGTAATTTTCCCAGTCTCCCATATTGGCTAGTCTAGTGTGTGTAGTTTTTTATTTTATTTCTGTCCAATTTGTTGGCCTTTTTGGTAGCAATATCTTCCTTTGGTCTTCAGAACATAATATGGTAAGAAAATAAAATGATAAACATAAGACAAGATTGCTGGATCAGGCTGTCTAGTCCAGCATCCTTTTCCTGTACTGGCCAACCAGATGCTTGTGGGAAGTTTGCAAGTGGGACATGAGTGCAACAGCAGTCTGGCCACCTGTGATTGTCAGCATGTGGCGTCTCCACCCCCATTGTTCTGCCCGGACACTGAGGGCCAGCGCCAAGGGCCTTCTGGTGGTTCCCTTGCTGTGAGAAGACAAGAAGACCAGGCAGAGGGCCTTCTCGATAGTGGCACCCGCCCTGTGGAACACCCTCCCACCAGATGTCAAAGAGAGAAACAACTACCAGACTTTTCGAAGACATCTGAAGGCAGCCCTGTTTAGGGAAGCTTTTAATGTTTGACGGACGATTGTATTTTAATATTTTGTTGGAAGCTGCCCAGAGTGGCAGATGGGTGGGGTATAAATAATAAATTATTATTATTATTCAGAAGCATACTGACCAATATAGAGCTAAAGTTACCATGAGGTTAGATTGCAGTACATCAGTGTAAGTGTATCTGTGAAGTGCTACAGTTCCAGTTACTTCTTCTGTTTTCCTTTCTCCTTTTTATTATTAGAGTTGTAAAAGTGTACCACCATTGGAGAAGACTATTAAATTGCTTCCCAGTAGCTCTGTTGCAAGATTACAGATTTTTAGCATTGAGGGAGAAAAAGCTATGCAGATCCAACACCAGGATGAAATCAACTGGGTTGCAGGTGATGTGATGCAGAATCTCATCTTCCAAATGTATGATGAAGGGGACAGAGAAATATTAATCACTCCCACGCTGGCCGAGAAAGTTAAGGTTGGTATTTTCAGGACATTAAAACTTTGATTCAACATAAACATTAGTTTTATGATCATGCAGTACCGTATTAACGAGAAGAGGAAAGGTTGCCATAACAAAAATACTATAAAAATGTTTGCTTTGTTTACACCAGTATTTTCCATTGCTTTTTTGAAGGAATTCAACCTAAGCTGTGTGAGGAAGTGGGATATATCATGTTAACATGACATCTGAAGGGCACATTTTCCATAGCTGTTCCATAGTTTATTTACATAATTCAAATTTCTAGGCTTCCTCAGGGGAAGTAACAACAGACATATGTATATGCTCCTAGGCCATCAAACCATGTTTCTGAATAAGACTCAACCATGAGTTAAAATAGCACTAAGAAATTTAAATTATGGCTGAAAATATATAGAGAGAATAGCATATATTGAGAGCCAGTGTAATATAGAAGACTAGCTGGGCCAGTCATCCCGTTTCAACCTAACAGGGTTCTTGTGAGGCTAAAACAGACAACGGGAGAAGCATGTCACTTGGAGATCCTTGGAGGAAAGATAGCTTAATTATAGTAATGTGGGAGGTCTTCCCAACTCAGAAGCTCCACAAATTCATTGTGCCAACGGAATACAGCAGTATCTGCCAAGCATTTTGACATGGTTTGAAAGTGAATATCGTAGCTGTGAAGAAATCCCGGAGCTTAGGGAAAGTCATTGTATATCAATGGATCCAATTGGCTTCCAGAGAGTGGTAGGGGATGTTTTATCCCATGTTGATGGCCTTTCAGCTGATTCCCTGGTGGCCCGCTGGAATGTGGAGTTAACCAGGGCTATTGACTGTCTGGCTCCGAAGCGCCCTCTCCGATTGCATGGAGCCTGGACAGCCCCGTGGTTTTCCCGGAGCTGAGGGTGATGAAACAATCGCTGAGACGGCTAGAGCGCCGGTGGCGGAAAATTCATTCTGAATCAGACCGGACACGGGTTAGAGCTCAACATCAAGCCTACCAAGTGGCAATGGCGACGGCGAAGAGGACCTTCTTCGCCGTTTCTATTGCATCTGCAGAAAACAGCAGCAGGATACTTTTTCAGGTGGTTCGCAATCTATCAGAACCACCTTCATCATCGGGGCCTCGTAGGGACCCCAAGATCTCCTGCAATGCTTTTGCAAAGTTTTTTGCAGATAAAGTCGCTCAGATTTGGAAGGAGGTAGACTCCACCGTGGGAGCAGGGCCAGGGCGGGAGAGTGCTAGAGCTCTGTCTAGTCATGTTATATGGGATCAATTCCAATCTGTTACCTCCGAGGATGTGGACAGGCTGCTTGGACGAGTGAAACTGACCACCTGTCTCCTTGATCCTTGCCCATCCTGGCTAATAAAAGCAAGCCGGGAAGGGCTGGGCGATGGGCTCCGCGGGGTGGTGAATGCTTCCCTCTACGAAGGAGCCTTTCCAGACCCACTGAAAGAGACGGTCATTAAACCGCTTCTTAAAAAAACATCTCTAGACCCAGCCAATATGGCCAACTATCGCCCAGTCTCAAATCTTCCATTCTTGGGCAAGGTGATTGAGCGGGTGGTTGCTGAACAACTCCAAGCACGCCTGGAAGATGTGGACCATTTGGATCCCTTCCAATCGGGATTCAGGCCTCACCATGGGACTGAAACTGCCTTGGTCTCGCTGGTCGATGATCTCCGGCGAGCTAGGGACAAAGGTGAGAGCTGTTTCCTAGTTCTGCTGGATCTCTCAGCGGCCTTTGACACCATCGACCATAACATCCTTCTGGACCATCTAGAGGGGCTGGGAGATGGGGGTACTGTCATACAGTGGTTCCGCTCCTTCCTCCTGGGCCGTGTTCAGAAAGTGGTGTTGGGGGATGAGTGTTCAAACCCCTGGGCACTCACTTGTGGGGTGCCTCAGGGTTCCGTTCTCTCCCCCATGCTTTTTAGTATATATGAAGCCGCTGGGAGAGATCATCAGGGGTTTTGGGCTGGGTGTTCATCAGCATGCAGATGACACCCAGCTCTACCTCTCTTTTAAATCAGAACCAGTCAAGGCAGTGAAGGTCCTGTGTGAGTGCCTGGAGGCGGTTGCAGGATGGATGGCGGCTAACGGATTGAGGTTGAATCCTGACAAGACTGAAGTACTGTTTTTGGGGGACAGGAGGCGGGCAGGTGTGGAGGACTCCCTGGTCCTGAATGGGATAACTGTGCCCCTGAAGGACCAGGTGCGCAGCCTGGGAGTCATTTTGGACGCACAGCTGTCCATGGAGGCACAGGTTAATTCTGTGTCCAGGGCGGCTGTCTACCAGCTCCATCTGGTACGCAGGCTTAGACCCTACCTGCCCGCACACTGTCTCACCAGAGTGGTGCATGCTCTGGTTATCTCCCGCTTGGACTACTGCAATGCGCTCTACATGGAGCTACCTTTGAAGGTGACCCGGAAACTGCAATTAATCCAGAATGCGGCAGCTAGACTAGTGACTGGGAGTGGCCGCCGGGACCACATAACACCAGTCCTGAGAGATCTACACTGGCTCCCAGTACGTTTCCAAGCACAATTCAAAGTGTTGGTACTGACCTTTAAAGCCCTAAACGGCCTCGGTCCTGTATACCTGAAGGAGCGTCTCCACCCCCACCATTCAGCCCAGACACTGAGACCCAGCACCGAGGGCCTTCTGGCAGTTCCCTCATTGCAAGAATTGAGGTTACAGGGAACCAGACAGAGGGCCTTCTCAGTAGTGGCATCCACCCTGTGGAACGCCCTCCCAGCAGATGTCAAGGCAATAAACAACTATTTTACATTTAGAAGACAACTGAAGGCGGCCCTGTTTAGGGAAGTTTTTAATGTTTGATGCTGTACTGTTTTTAATATTTGGTTGGAAGCCGCCCAGAGTGGCTGGGGAAACCCAGCCAGATGGGTGGGGTATAAATAATAAATTATTATTATTATTATTATTATTATTATTATTATTATTATTATTATATCAGGCGTACAAGAGGCTGTACTATGGCCATTTTAAAATTTTCTTCACAAGCTGGAAAGTCTAAATTTTTAGCTCTAGTTTTGCTCCACACAGAGTTTAAGCTTTGATCAGAGTGCCACAAAACTAGAAATTCAAGCATAACAGGGTTCAAATGAAGAAGGCTTTTAAGTATGTTAATAATTCAACCATTTCCACTACTTTTTGTATGCCAGTGAAGACTGCACATGGCAATCATGTTTATGGATATCAAACATTTAAGGGACATTTTGCAGTATACTGATGGCAGTAAAATATCAGATTTTAAAATTGAATGCTTTTAGGCAGCGGAGTCATATAAGATGAACAAACACTGGACAACTACTCCAGTGATCTACCGTCTCTCTAAATACTGGTGTTGACCTATAAAACGCTAAACGGTCAGCATATAGCACATACCAGGGCCCACTGACCCATGTTCCATCATGAACTTTAAGGCTAAACATAGTCCTTTCTGACACCCACCACCCCACAATCAATCATCTGTTCCACAGGTGATAATACCCAGATCTTTGCAGGCAGAAATGCATGTAGAGGCTTTTGCTATGTAAGAGGAATGTGGACTCCTAGCTGTGTATGGGGATGATGGGCAGAAGGAGTGCAGTCTCTCGGCAGAGCTTAGACAAAATACATATTGAATGAGGGTATAAATGTCAATGAGGCTGCTCATGCCACAGATCTTCTCTCGCCTCAAATCTTGTCTACTCTATGACAGCTTACGGGTCATGTTGGATTTCTCTCTATGTCCTGACAGCTTCAAGAACCTGAGCAGAAACTATTTAACACACAGTAGTGAATTGATATGGTGATGTTTTAATCTGACCAAGCCATGAGTATATTTGGATTTATGCTATTTAATGTTTTAAAAGTTTCAGTAATCTGGGTTTTTTCCGTATTTTGGAGCTTTTGTATTTTTGGAGTTTTGCATATTTGAAATGTATCTTCTGTTCTCTAGGATGTTGCAACAACCGTTGACAGAAAGAAAGCAAACATTATTATACTTTGTGGTAGTTAATAGATTTGCTTGAAATGAAGGTTATGGGAATGATCCAGTCCTCTCTCTGGATCATTTTTCTTGAATATGTAGGTTCCCGTATAAGCAGTCTCCCTTTCTCTCTCTTTTCTTTTTTCTTTTTCTCTCTCACTGCAGATCTGTGCATTGCTGTATGCAGGTGAGGGGCTTGTTTCCTCTGTATGCAGCACATATAATTAGTATTTAATTCCAGAAGTAATAATGATGTAAATAAAGCTGAAATTACTGGTTTAATTTTTTTTATTGAAGTCAGCCCAACATTTTGGTATCTCATTCTTAGTACTATACCAATTTTGTATTTAGCTTTATGTTACACCATAACCTAAATATTTAAACATTTTCTCTTTTTTTTTTAAAAAAAGAGGTCTTGCAATCTCTTAATTTTGTTTGTGGAGGCTAAATAAATAAATATTTAAATCTATGTCAGTAGTTGAATGGGACTGGTGCTCATGATACCAAAAGACAGTTGGCCAACAGTTAGTGCAAAATCCTATTCTTCTCACACTAATTCCATTAGTCTCTTCCAGTCCGCCAGTAAATGCCACCACCCTCCATAAGAAGTATGGGCTGTATTCAGATGTAAAAGTAAACCAGAATTTAGTCCTTGAGGAATGAGCTTGGGGTGAGGCACTGGCTCTTATTTGCCTTCCTCCAGTGTATAGTCACAAAGAAGAGATTTGAAGCTTTCACACCAGTTTCCAACTAAATCACAGTTATTCATTCCTTGAGGAAATCGTTGCCAAATTTTCCGAGGAGGGCCTTAGAATCCAAGCGAGTGGCACAATAGGCAAGGCAGGCTGTTACAGTAAGCTGAATAAATTGTAAGGCAGGATAGAATGAAAGTCTGGTAGTCCTATCTATTTGAAACATAGTACAGACAATTTGATTACTACACTTCCACAGCCTGCTTGTTCTTGTGAATAAAACCTACTCTTGCTTAAAATATTAGTGTTATTATTTTATCCCTCTCACATCAACATTTAAATTTGTATGGACTTCATTGAGTGAATAGGATTTTATCATTAGTGCACTTGTAATAGCTGCAGAGAAGCTAAATTTGTATTTCAATCAAATAATTTTATCCTCTAAAAAAATGGCCATAAAATAACTACTATTACCTATACTTGTTGTTTAAAAGTGGGATAATGTGTATTACGTAGTCAGAGACCCTGTTATTTTTAAATTTTTGTTACAAAAATAAGCAGTCATGTTATTTTTACACCTGACACATTCTATTGAAAATATTTTTGTTTACTAGGTAAATTGGACTCCAAAGATTAATAGAGAACAGTTGGTTAGTGGCCTATTACCTGATGTGAAGGTACCAACATCTGTAAATGATGTGCGCTATTGTGTAGTTTCATTCCATGATGGGCATGTATCTTTGGAAAGTGCGTTCACAATAAGGTTTGTATATTTTCCTCAGTTGTAGTTCTGTTACAAAGTTTGCTCAGTGGCTGTTTCTGTTGGTTACCGCATATAAAAACATGTTTGCTGTTATTGGTAACAACTTTTAAGTCTGTAAATATCAGTATACAATCAATAATATATTAGACATTAAGAGCTTCAAAGTGACTGCACTGCAAAAGCATAGCATGCAGATGCACAAAACAGCCAGTTCTAAAATAAGTCATTATAATGATGTTGATCGTGATACTTACACTCTGAGTGCTGTGATACATGGAATAACCTTAGTGTTGTGTGAAGTATATATTGCTTAAAATTCACTTTTGCTAAATAAATATTTGATCTGCACATGTATATATGATATTATATATATATATATATATATATATATATATATATATATATATATGTATATATGTATATATGTATATATGATATGTATATATGATATGTATATATATGATGCGTATTTATAGTTGGGAAATTAGCTCTAAAGCATATATAGCTGTAAAACATAATAAGGCATCTAGGAACCCACCAAATGTCACCTTGTTGGATGATAAAGGACAGTGAGGAAGTGTTTAACATTACTCTCACCTTGAGGGGAGGGGAGCGACATGGAGGAGAGAGGCCACTGAAATATGAAGGCTTACTGCCCTGTTTCCTTGATGCCCAGACAGCCTCCTGTCTTTAAAGTGCAGGCTCCTTTCAGGCTCTGCAGCTACAAGTCCACTTCCAGACAAAAGAAAAAGAAAAAAAGAGGGAACTCAGCAAATCAGAGGAAAGTGGAGACAACACCAGGCGTATCTCAGCCAGGAGGGCATTCTGCAAATGAGCTGCCCGCTTCCATGTTGCTGCATAGTGAATCTTGTCAAGGAAGTGGTTAGTGAGAAGGGCATCTCCTAATGAGTTTAATGTTGAAACAGGAGGAGACACACTTTCAACTAAAGTCCTAAGTTACATAGGGCTTTATAGGTGTCATTGCCAGCACATTTAATTAGACCCGGTATCATATTGGCAACCAGTTAACTCTCAGGATCAGTGTTATGCAATCTTGATAGTGCAGATTGTTAGGTGGTCTAGCCTATCTGAAGCTTCTAAAACAACTTCAGGATCTGCCATAGTTTATAGTAATCCAACTGGGAGATTACCAGTGCATGAGTTACTGTGACAATGCTACTCGTGTCTGCAGACTGCCACAGCTAACCAAAGGAAATTCCTTTTCACTGCAGTCACTTGAGCCCCCAGCAACTATTTTTAATCTAGGAGCATACCCTGACTTCATAGCTATTCTGTCAAACAGAATACAACTCCATCTAGAATTGGCCATTTACGTCTTAAGAAATTGTATCTTGAAAGAATTATAGCATTTTTTCTGTTTTACTTAGAAGTCCAAATCTGTTAAGCTGTCAGTATTTGTTTCTGTAGACCACTTGCTGATGAGCCAAAACATATTAAATGCAAATTAAAAGGATCTAATACAATACAAATGGGTGAAAAACTACAAGAAGAAATTGGTAAGTACTTTACTTTTTTTCTTTTATTCCGACACAAATGTACTTGCACTGGCGTGCTTTCAAACTGCTAGGTTGGCAAGAGCTGGGACAGAGCAACGGGAGCTCACCTGGTCACAGGGATTCGAATCGCTGACCTTCGGATCAGCAAGCCCAAGAGGCTCAGTGGTTGTTTCCCACTCATTTTCCCTGCCATTTTAGCCTTTAGTTCCCTTATCTGCAGCCATACTTAGACTCTGTATTGCCTTTTTTGCTGCCTTTAGTCACAGTATCCTCTTTATTTCACCCGCTCTAAACTTTTGCTGAGTACAGTGGTACCTCAGGTTAAGAACTTAATTCATTCTGGAGGTCCATTCTTAACCTGAAACTGTTCTTAACCTGAGGTACCACTATAGCTAATGGGGCCTCCCGCTGCCACTGCCGCACAATTTCTGTTCTCATCCTGAAGCAAAGTTCTTAACTCGAGGTACTATTTCTGGGTTAGCGGAGTCTGTAACCTGAAGCGTCTGTAACCCAAGGTACCACTGTACAGCTAAAGCTTTCCAAACTGAAAGACTCCCAGTTTCCCCATGTTTATGGAGATCAGAACCAGCTGCAATTAATGCACATTCTAGCTGGCTTTAACACTTGTCTTTCCTTTACTGCGTTTATTTCCGGTGTTGTTTATTCTTGGTGTGTATGTTTAAATTGTGATTTTCTTTGGCATTACTCTTGCTGTGATCCTCTGACAATTATAAATTAATTTACCCCAAATTAATCTTTCCCATAACTTGATCTTCTAAGGAATTCATTGTAATTTTATTATCCCTAATCAATTTCCCCACCATTCAGTCCTGAGCTAGTAAACCAATGAAACACTGCCAGTTAATTGGATTCCCTCCCTTTCTTTCCTCTACAATCAATTTCAAGTACAATAAATGAGACCTTGCTGCTTAGCTCCATGTAACTTGGCCCAGAGCTTGGCCCACAGGCTGCTGCTTTCCATATCATCCAAAGCTTGGGTAGGAAAATCTAGTGGTGCACTAGTATATACAGCCATGCCCACCAATTTGCCCACCTACTCTTTTGCCTGCCATATTGGGGATTCCAGACATGAGTTCTGCTCTGCTTTGTTGTGTGGCCATTGATCACATCAATTGGTTACGTCATTTCTGGTGGCCATATTGGGAGATTCGTTTACCATCTGGCAGCCATCTTGAGTGGGACAACTTGGACAGGGTTAAGGAGATCCTGGAGAACCATCCTGGAGAACCATCTGGTTGCCATCTTCAGAGCATTGTTTACTTCCAGTAGCCATCTTTAGAATTATAAAATAAAACATAAATAATTGCAGATGGTTTCTAATTCTTCTGTTTGTTTTTCTTAAAGAGGTAATGATTACAGATCAGCATGGAAATCACATTCAAAACCTGACATCAACTTGTTTGGATTCCTTGAAAATAGCCGGTAGTGGTCTGGATAAGTCAGAATTGAGAAGTGTTTGGCAGGTATTTCTTAATACCATGTTATGTAGGATTTGCATCAGTGAAATTCATCTTATTTGGGGGGAGGGAACTTGTGCCTCTATCCCTGACACAGCTTAATAATATACAACTGATAAGAGGCAAAGGGGAGTTACTACTTTCAAGCTTGTAAGGATTCTTCGAATGATTTACCTCTATTTAGTTCTGTTTTCATGGCAAGTAAATAGGAGCCTGTTTTTCCTAGGGATGTCACCTTTGTAGTGCTATTATTCTTGGTAGCTGGCTCTTTATCCGGAACTCAAATAGTACAAAGCTTTCATAAACTTTCTAGAATGTTGTTACCTTGGGTTGAATTAATTTACTGTTTTGTCAACTCATACTGGTTGACATGGGATATATCTAACTAAGGATAAAGATGATCCACATTTATTTATTATGCCATTTAAGTGTACCATATATTATGTTGCAGCATAATATAGATTCTTCACATAATATAGAAAGTGCAGACAATCGCAGCCACTTTGCTCCTCCCAGGTCATTCTTCTGCAGGCTACACTGAGTTGTGCTGTAGTTTGGCTCTGCATGTCTGTTGAATCCAGGTTCATTGTTTAGCTCTCCCCAGACTAAACACGAGCCGCAACCAAGGTTTATTCTATGTCTTAGGGCTCATGGTTTGGGTGGGATAGCTAAGCCAGAAGCCCAGGTTCAAACAACATGCTCAGTCAGAGCATGGGAGCCTGCACACACACATGTATGCTGCTTCCTTTGCATCCCCATTATGCCGCTCAATGGAGCATTTCTGGGTAGTGCAGCGCCTTTTCCTGTCTGGCCTGAAGGAGGAGCAGAACTGATGGTAGTTTGCTGTAACTTGTTTGGAAAGCTTTTTGAGGATAAAATTGCTTGCGTCCACCTTTACTCAGCTGTTACAGCAGATGCATCTCAAGGGGTGTCCAGAACACTGTCTAGCCCTGCTGTGTTGGATGAGTGCCAGTTGGTAAGGCTTGAGCAGGTGGACAAGGGGTTTAAATTGCAGAGTGGTAAGAGCAGAAAATAATCAAAACCCCATATGCCATAAATAGAAGCTTGTCTATCATTCCACTTTTATAATCAAATAACTTTATGAGATCAAAATCCTATTGGTTTTTTAAATGTTGTTATGTGTTTCTTTATAGGCAGATACACAAACTATTTGTGTCACAGGAATCAGGTTTAAACCTGGTCCTCCTGGAACCAAAGAACTGTGTTTTGCTTGGCGTGAATTTTCTCATTTCTTGAGACTAAATTTAACTGCAGGACCTCCAGCTAAATTGGTGCTTGTGGACTGGACAGAGTTAGAAAACGTAAGTAACTCTGCATCATGTAATACCAGCAATAGTCTCCATACCTCTGGGAAATAGAGAGGAGAGGCATGAACATAATGTTACAGTGTTTCGCTGATATTAAATACTTCTGAAACTTTAACATGGTCTCTGGCGTGAAAGGAGACATTGAAACAAAAAGAGTAACTTGTATGAAAATAATGTTTCTGACTGGAGTTTCTCATAACTGGCTCTTCTTCATAAGTAAGCGGTTGATGAAATGGCTTATGATCTCTGTACGTTTTGCAGCTAAATTGCATTACACACCTGAAATATTGTCTCATTCCTTATATACCAAACCAATCACTGCGGCTTGCAGGAGGGGGCATCCTTCAGATACTGTACCATCTTAATAGAAGGGTACATTCCACACAATGTGATAATTGGGCCTTTAGTGGGGCAGCACTTACCTCTTGAAATTCCATCCCTTTACAGTACATATCAGACAGGCATCTGTTGAAGATTTTCCTCTTTTAACAATTCTCCTGAGTAGAGTTTTTTAGCCCTGTTGGATTCTGAATTGCATTTGAAATGTTTTACACACAAACACACACATGCATATATGAAACACTTTTATATATTAATCTATTCTATATGTATGTTTTTACTGTATTGTTAAATCACTTTGAAATGCTTCATAAATAATAAACAAATAATACTACAGGTTTAAATAGCAATAATTTTTTGAACTGCTTCTAGCCTGTGTCAGTGATTAATGGCAAAGAACTACAGAAGCCACTTATAGTCCAGCTGTATGATCAGTGGAATAACCCATCTTCTGAACCCGATGTCAAAATCAACCTTTTAAAGGCTGGGAACTTAAAGGTAATTGCCTTTGAATTCATAGATCTCATTGGAATATATCATTGTACAAGACACCCAAAATACAGAATGTTGTTAAAATGCATTCATCTGCATAGTGTCAGCACTTTATATGAGGTCAAGTCCTTACCTCAGGGATCTTACAATCTAAAATCTGACATAGAGGAGACATCCAGAGGCACTGAAAAATAGGGTAAGAATGTAGTAATTGTTGCATTAGATATTTATTCTTAATTACAATAGGGTATGGGAACTCGGGGTTATGCTAAAAGCCCTGTGGAAAAGGTGAGTCTTGAGGGATTTGGAAGAAGTGAGCAGGAAGTGTACATTTATAAGATACACCTCACTTTTTTAAATGCTTAGATTCCTAGCATATGTGTTTTTAAACAATACGTTTAAAAACACAGAATATATTTGGATAGATAGACAACACTTTGAAAGTTATCATTTTATACTGTTTTAGGGATTGAAATAAAACTCATAATGTATTGCTCTATGCCAGATAATCTTGTGAATTGAGTGACTACAAGCTCACTGCCAGGTTATTCAACTTTAAAAAAGAGACAGTTGACAGTCCATTGGCCATGTCTGACCCACCAGTTGTCCATCTGATGACTAGAGCTTCTCTTTAGCTGGAGCCACACACCAGTCTGACTCCAGGGAAAAAGAGAGTAATAGTTGGAAATATAGGGGTTTGTTGTTTAATGATTCTTTTAAGTTTCCCGTTATAAATAGCATTGTAACATAGAAGTAGCATCCCTAATCCTTAAGTGTTTGCTATATGCTGGGAAGGTAAAGCATCTTAACTATGGAAATACATGGAAAACTTAAATAGGAAATTTGCTAATTTGTAATAGCTAAATCATTATCAGTGCTTCTTAGTCATTCATTAATGGGGAGAAAATCAATTTTCTTGTCAGATTATTCCTTCAAACCAGCAGCATAAAACAGATGAAAATGGCAGAGCAAATTTCGGAGTTCTTAGCATTCATGCTCCTAGGTAAGTGATTGAAAACTCTTACATTAATCAGAAAATGGTTGGAATCGTTTGCAGGCCCAATTTAAAGCGTTGGTTTTCTCCCCATATGAACCAACCCAGACGCTCTGATTATCATCAGAGGCCCTGCTTCATGGGGCCCTTCTCCACAAGAGATCTGAAGGGTGGCAACATGAGAATGGGCCTTTTCTGTGGCGACCCCATTTGTGGAATGCTGTCCCAAGGGAGGCTTGCCTGGCACCTTCATTACATATAATTAGGCACCAGGCAAAAACCTTCCTCTTCAACCAGGCCTTTGGCTGTTAGTTAATCTATGACATTTTAAATGTGTGATGGAGGGGGTGTTATTGCTTCTTTGCTATTATGTCATGTGTTTCTTTGTTGAAACCTGCCTTGGGATCTTTGGGCAAAGGGAGGTACATAAATTTAATAAATTATTATTATTATAAAAATCAGATACCCTTAAAGGCCTGAAAGAACAGGGTGGACTTGCCTGGTCCTTCTCACTATTCTGATAAGTAGCAGCAACAGCTCTGCAGCTCTGCTCCACCTTGCGAGCTATTCCTAAAAAAAAAGAGAGAGTTAAAAGCGATGCAGCATGGCTTGTGGGGGGAAACTGAATATTTGTGCACTTCAGATATGCTTCCCAGCAGTTGTCAGTCTAATCTGGAAGGCACCCAGAAAAGGACGTCCAGTGAAAAATTTAATTAACAGGAAACATTCATTAAAGAAAAATTCTTTCAAATGCCTCAAGTCGCAAGCCAATCTAGGGTTTTATTGGCCAAGCTAGGCACCTTGAATTGAGTAAATATGTTTTGACCCGGACATAACACAGTTCCCAGTTAAAAGTGTGATGATTGCATTCTGCACCAGTTGCAGTTTCCAGTCTTCAAGTGCCTCTTCACTCTCCATGAAGAAGTAGCCTTCTCCTACACCCAACTATGTCATTGGAGGCACAGGTGCCCTTGGCAACTAAGAGTCCCTTTCACCAGCTTTGGCTAGTGTCACGGGACAGCCAGGAAACGCCCTTGAGTTTTTTTGAGGGGGGGGGGAAGAGTCAGAACAGGAACAGTCAGAAGGAGAAGATCAGGAAGTGACGGAAGAGACAGAGGGGGAGGGGGGGCTAGCCAAGAGGTGTCAAGGCTCTCCGATGCTGAAGGAGACCCTCAGCACCACACAGGCAGTTCAGGGACAGAGGGAGAGACGGTGCCTTCGGCACAGGAAAGAAGAGGGTTAAAACGTAGAGATCAGAGATGTCTCACAATAGTTCCACGCTTGCTATGCTGGAGAAGAAGTCGGAGAAAGCCACTCCCCGAATCCGATCCCTCAGACTCGGACACATGAGTTGTAACTGCGCTGTTCGTATATATGTAAAATAAAGGACTGTAAATATCTCTCGTGAGTGAGCAGAGGGTGATTATTGCAAAGAGTAGCTGCCACCTTAACAGCTGGTAAGGCAGGTGTGGCTGTTTCTGAATTACTGCAATGTGCTCTGTTTGGGGCTACCCTTGAGATCTTACATTTTTATTTATTAAATGTTTGTATCTCTCTTCATCTGAAGATCACAGAGCAGTATGTAATATAAAACACAAAAATACACACCATAATAGCAAACAAAAACAATACCCTCCAACACACAGTTTAAAAGGCCATAATTTATTTAATTAGCCAAAGGCCTAGGAGAAGATAATGTTTTTGCCTGGCACATAAAGATACATAACGAGGGTGCCATTATCTGAATTGAATTTCAGATATTTCCCCCTCTTAAAATCCATTACTGACTCTAGTCACTTGTTCAAAATGCACATGGCTACACCTCGATCCAATGAAAATGAAAAGTGTAATCCACATATTTATAGCATTCAGTTCTAAAACTCTGAACAACCTCTCTCATTGGCTTCATACAGATGTAGTGGAAAAGCTATACTTTTTTTTAGGTTTGTTGAAATGTTTTGGACAAAGAGGTATATTGGAGTTTAACCACAATTTTGTTTTGCAGGGGAGAGCACACATTGCAATTTAAAGCCACATACAACAAGAACACACTAAACTGTGCAGTTATCAGATTAAACGTTCAGCCTGACCCCGAGAGACCTGTACGTTTGAATGTCAAGTATGACACAAATGCTACCCTTCTAGCTGGAAACACCTTTCCTGGTGAGTTTTTGTTTGTGACATTTTAATCCAACCATATGTAAGGTCTTTACCATTTTTAGTTTTGTAACCATAGCTATATACAGCTTGGGAAAGTATAAAATTCATGTATAAAATGGGTTTAGAACTCAGTTTGTGAAGACCTGTCTACAAATTCAGCATGGCCCATGGCTAAGTTGCTGTGATGTTACATTTTCATAATTATGTAATTGCTGAAGCATTTATGTGGAGCACTAATATCGTTGGTTTATAAGTGAACACCCTAGCAGTAGGTAGTAACATCTCTGGTATGTAACAGTTAATCATTTTCAGGAAGTGGATCTAATTATCTTGCAGGTTTCCACTTGCATGCCTGTCTAGGAAAGGGCTGGAATTCAGTGGTAGAGTACATGCATTGCATGCAGAATGTTCAGCTCCTTGCTCCTCTAAGTTTTGCTGAGAAAGACAGCTGTCTGAAATCTTAGAGAGCCTCAGTCAGTGTAAGACAGTACTGAGCTAGATGGGACCAATGGTCTGGCTCAGCATAAGATAGCTTCCTAATATTTCAGAACATTTTAATTTTGAAATGTAAAACAGAACTTTAGCGAGAAAGATCCATATGCTTTTTTCTCCCCACAGATTTCATCATTAGTGTTATTTCTGAAGCTGATAACATTATTAAAAATATAAGCCCAGGAAGAATTTATATGAAAATGTGGGAAGGTAGTAGAACTGTACCACTAAATGTAAGTAAAATTCTCTACCTTGTAGCTACTGAGTCAGGTTCAAGGTCTTGCTGTTGACATTTAAAGCCCCAAACAACTTTCAAAGACTTGATATGATTACCCAAGCTTTCCTGGACTCCTACTTTTTTAATCTCCTTTCATGGACTGCTAATTTTAATCTATACATATTATTATGTTTTTACTTTATTATTTAAAAGTCTTGTTTGAATAATGTTGATTTTTACATGAACTGTTATTGATATTTTTTATCTGATTATATATTATGTAAACAGCTTAGTTTTTTATAGTTACAGGTAGGTATCTGAAGAAGTGTGCATGCACACAAAAGCTCATACCTATGACAAACTTAGTTGGTCTCTAAGGTGCTACTGGAAGGAATTTTTTAGTTTTTTTATAGATATACAGTGCATATTTTATAAATAACTGTTAATATATGAAAGTGTGGAGCAAATAGCTTACACGAGCACCACATTGGTGCTGTTTTAAATAGTTATACATGACAGCTATTTAAACTCAGCGTATGGGATTGGTTATCTCCCCTATGTCACTGAAGATATTTAATAATCAAAGCATATGGTAATACAGTGAACCATTCCACTTGAAATGGTCTTCCATGTATTATTAATCACATAATGGTAGCAATTTTATGCTGCTCCAACATGGCAACCATGTCATGTCAGCCAGTCTTGTTGTTTGGAGGGCTTAAAGTGAACTTGACTTCTATTCCTTTTGTTAGACTGTGGGGTTTAATCCAGAGTGGTGTTAAGCAGCAAGTCCTGCCGGTGCAAGGACAAGTGCACGACAACTTCTTCAGGGCAGGGCAGATTTGGAGAGGGCATAGAGCACATGCAGGGCAAGTGAAGGCACTCTGTTGTGCAAGCTGAAATCCCTGTGCTGATGGGACACATCAATTTGAATACTACCTATGATCTATTGAAAGCATGTTTTTGATAGCAAAAGGACCAAATGGCAGAAACCAATAAATTTCATAGTACAGTGGTACCTCTGGTTACGAACTTAATTCGTTCTGGAGGTCCGTTCTTAACCTGAAACCATTCTTAACCTGAGGTACCACTTTAGCTAATGGGGGCTCCTGCTGCCACCATGCCACTGGCGCGCGATTTCTGTTCTCATCCTGAGGTAAAGTTCTTAACCCAAGGTACTACTTCCGCGTTAGCGGAGTCTGTAACCTGAAGTGTTTGTAACCCGAGGTGTTTGTAACCCAAGGTACCACTGTAGAAGGAGAGTGAAGGATTGAGGGAACCACACAATAACATCTTTACTTAGTTAATGAAGTGCCTTTCTTTAAAGCCCAGTTCTATTTATTCTGCTTGTCTGTTCATATTTAACAAAGTTATCTTTAAAATTAAACATATGTGATCCCTTGTAATTTCTTTTTAAGGTTACAACATACGGCTGTACCAAAACAAATGATGATGACAGTAGCCTTTTTTACTTCAGGTAAACAAATTTGGTAGGGCTCTAAATGGTTTTGTCATAGCTTAGAAGAAGCAAAATGTCAAAGATATTAAACCAATACTGTAGTCACTTTATCACTGAAGGCAGTGTGGTAGCTGTGTAGAAATAATATTTTTAAATGTGTTTACTGGGACAGGATTTGTACTATATACAGTGTATAAAATTCCTGCATTTTGGGGTTATGTAAACAGTGATGTTTCAGCTACTAAGTATTCATTGGTAATTGGCAGTTGTCACTTAACTAGTTGCATAAGACTGGTCTGGGAAAAGCTGGGTTCTTTTTAAACTGAGTTAGATTGCAAAATTTCACTTCTGATTGGCTTGTTGGATAGAAATTCTTTGTCACTCATTGGATAGGGCAAGTGTTCTGATGGGGGTGTAGAATTTTGAGCCACTCAAATCTAATTGGTTGAAGGGTGGGCTGGCTAGAACATAAGTAGGCTAATTTTGACCGTCCAGGGAAAAAAGCATGACTGCCTGAGGCTGCTGGCCAGAAGAGGAAAGGAAGAAGGAAGTTTGGAGTTGAAGCAGGTGGAAGCCAGGCAAGTGGCTATTGAATCTATTGTTAGGAAGAAGCTTGGAAATACAGTCTTCTCCCAAAAGAGCTAAATTACTGGCTTAAGTCAAAGATTGAAAGAGAGGCCATCAAAGGCCAGTAAGCAGGAGTTGAGCAAGGAGCTACTGGAGCCAACCAGAGAGAAAACTGCCTGAAAGCCTGGCTCGGAGAAAACCAGCAGAAGTCCTCTGTAACTGATGGTGGTGAGACTGACTGATTTGGGGAGAAATCACTAAATGTAATTGGTATATGAGTTTGATAGGTAAAGGAACCAAGTTTTTACAAGCCAGTCTTATGTAAGCTTCTGTATTAGCAAGTAACTGTCATTTATAATAAGAGTAACCCTATAAAAGCAAATACAAGCCTTAAAGAAACGGTAACCAATTTACGTATAGTATTCACCTTCAATCAATCACAGAATAGTGAACTGCCCTCTACCCGGGGGTCTCAAGGCAGTTCACAGAATAAAGATATTGATTGAAGGTGAATACTAAATTTAAATTGGGACCCCCGGGTACAGGGCGGTATATAAATTCAATAATAATAATAATTTATTCTTATAGTCAGAATTTACCTTGTTTTCCTTTATAGTTAATAATAAAGGACAACAAAGTGAAGCTGCTGGTTTGTACCTTGTCTAAAGTAACACAGCTACTGGGTTATAAATTAAGGTTTTTGTAAACGTCGTAGTAAAGATATAGGGGGGCAACAGTTACAAGATTTGAAATATAAGCACAAAGGTAGGAATAAAATAGGAACCCCTTCACACCACCAGAGAATAAGCAGTTGTAAATAGAAGCTGGTTTTCCACATGTAAAGTGGGGTGCTCTCCACAGTAACAAATACCTTACTAAGCTAATGATTATTTGATATATATATTTATTTACTGCACTGTTTAGTTTTCAAAATACAATGTTCATCTATTGCAAAGAAAAAAAATAAGGGCTAACTATTAAAATATTGCAAAGAGGTTGAAGCCGAATGCAACCAGAATGAGGTTGTGTTGATAAAAAATGTCAAATCCAGAATGTAGGGATTCTTTCAACTTAGCTCTCTGCTGAATGCCTGTGTTAAGCATAATGACTAATACAGAATGTTTGCTTACAAGGTAGAGTTTGATTTAAAGGAGACCAATTAAGTTGTTGGAGAAAAAGTTGAGGGGTTTGCATGTGTTTAACTAAGAGAATTTTTGTTGCAGCATATGACAAGGAAACTACATTTATAGTCCGTATTTATAGTCTTCAAATATAGGAATTAATTTTTTGCATATTAGTACAGTAATTACAATAAGATATATGAGGGGAAAATATATTACTTAGAAGAAACTTTGGGTTAGATTCAGAGGCGTCTTTCCTTCAACAAGATCTACTTGCGTTGAAAGAATGATACATTTGGTTCAGCTCATAAAATGTATTCTCATATAATAGAGAGGTGGGTTTGTGGTAGAGAATATAAATATTGAAAGTTTTGCTTCGTTACTAAAATCCCAATATTTGTCATTTAGGCAAATAATGGTTCCAGAGAAAGTGGGCACCTACAGCATCCAGTTTGCATTTGCCATTGACAAAATAAACACTCTTAACAGCGAACAGGTTTGCTTTTGAAATAACAGTTATAAAATAAAATGCTGTAATTTGCTGTAGACATTTTTCTTATCTCACAAGATTTGGATGAATTACAAGCTAATTTATGTTGATGTTTTGAATAACCTGTTCAACTTGTCTAACCTTTACTACATTCTTAGAAATAAAAAAGCCTTGCCCTGAAGTATTTCCTTTTCTCACATGAACCTACCCATACGTAAAAATCATTAAAACACCATACAACAATAAAATAATAGAATACAGAGCAAATGGCCAACACTGAGTCAAGCCAATTCTCTAAAAACAGTAGGTGAAACAAACATTTTAGCAGGTCACAAAATATCAAATTCTAAGTACTTGTCTGTTTTCAATAGGTGCAGTCTTCCAAAGAGCTAGTGCTATTCATAAGTCTATTCTTAAGGAACTCATCTATCCACTTAAAGTGATAGTCCCTGAATAACCACTCATATGTAGACAAATTCGACAGAACTTAAAGGGACTTTTTTTTCCCCGCCCACCCCCTACCCCCAATTTCCTGCTCAAATATATACACACAGAGATCCCTCTTTCTCCGTTTGGAGGCACCCAGAAAGAAGCAGGATAAACACTGCTGCCACCCAGAAATCATGCTGCCGTGCAAAGGACCCCAAGGGTCATCTAGTCCAAGCCCCTACAATTCAGGAATCCTGTCCACAGCCATCCCTAGGTAGGCCCGAACCACCAACCTTCTGGTAAACAGCCAGACACACTGACCCATAG
This sequence comes from Zootoca vivipara, assembly GCF_963506605.1. Classification (NCBI taxonomy): domain Eukaryota; kingdom Metazoa; phylum Chordata; class Lepidosauria; order Squamata; family Lacertidae; genus Zootoca; species Zootoca vivipara. The sequence goes on from NC_083283.1 coordinate 46,314,531, forward strand.
CACCACCTGAGACAGATGCCGACAACAGAAGAATCCCTCCACTTTCCCATTTTTAAAAACTTGCTCTCTGGCACTACTGTTTTCTCTGTTGCTGGATTTACTAGATTGATGCTGCTTTTAATTTGCTTTTGATTTCCATGTTGTACTTTATATTTTGGGGTTATAGAGAACTTTCTATAATGGGCAGTACAAATATGTAAATAAATCAGGATAATGATCCTAGTGGAATTCTCCCATACATAAGCTCAGTGTCTATGCTTGACTAGATCAAGCCCAAATTTTTCAATGGATGAGGCAAGTCCTGATTCAAAAGTACTCTGTATGTTTTTTGCTCTACCATTGCAGTGGTGGAGAGAGAGTAGCACAGCATTTTAGGAAATACTTGTGATGACAGCAGCTACTTCTTTTCCACAATTCCCTGTTGTGCAGCTCATGTAAAGGTCCACAGAGATGGGCTAATTAGTAGCATTAATACTTTCTCAAATGCATTATTATAAAAAGCTGCAATGAATAAGCACAAATCCAGAAATAGATTTAGTTTGGCCCAACTCATACGTGTTTTGAAGTGTGATTTCCACTTTTGTGTAGTCGGGGCCTTCAGGCATAGCAATGTAGGAACTATCCAGTGGCTGTCAGTTGCAATTGTTACAACTACAACATGGGCCCCAGCTGTATGGAAGCAACACACAAGAAGAATACATCTGAATTGGAAATTTAGTAGTCTACAATTAAGGTTGTTTCTATTCTTGATTTCCCTTAAAAAGACATGCTTCAGTACTGTTGACTGCCTTTAAGACTGTGAACTGAGTATTGTGATGATCTTTTCCTCAGATTGTGATTGAAGTGGAGCCTAATGAACCAACACAACTGATGCCAAGAATTTTGCCAAATACTCCTACCGTTTCTAATGCTCAGGCTGTTGGCAGTCGGACCCTTGTCAAAGACTTGACTCTTGTTATTATGGTAATTAAGTGGGATTGTTTGTAATAAAATGACTTAAAATGGAATGGATTTCACTTTTTAAGAAAGGTATATTGAAGCTGGATAAAATAGATATTGGTTCTCTTATTTCCTGCTTTACAGTCAGTATTTTGAAAAAAGTGGATTTTTAAGTTCCATCTGATTGTTTGGCCATATAGCTCTATAGAGAGGCTTGAAGGGCCTCAGTTGGACCCTGGTCCTGAGGGTCACCCCAAATGTAAACAGTTAACTTGTATTTTATTTCACATTTCCATTAAGATTGGCAGCCCATTACTTGCATTTTGTTTTAGGGAAAACCTCAAATTTTATCCTGGGTTATTCCAGCAATTGCTCTTAATAAGATTCTGTCTAAATATTGCTATTAAATTGTAAGGTGTGCTGAGATTGAAAAACCTGGAATTTTTTTCCACTTGAAAAGTAAGATATGAGATATATGAAGCCTATTCCCAGTATTCAACAGCAATCATCCATAACCTTAATTACAAAGGGTGATACCTATCTAATTCACAGAGTAGACCCATTAATTTCAAAGGTCTCCTCTGAATATGACTAACAGTGAATATAACTCAAAGACTTTTGATTATTGCCTTATACAAATGAATAATCTGGTTGGGGCAAATACAACAGGCTTGCTAAAAAAAATAAAAATCCAAGCCTCCATTTCTCATGTTAATATTGATACAGGCATGTAAACCTTTACGAGGGGGCACACATTTCTTCAAAACTGCTGTTTGACTAAACTCCCCCAAGTTAACACTGCAGTTGAGTGACAATATAAAAAAGCATTTCAAAGTCCCACTTCACTCTTCCCAGTTTTTTTTCCTATTGAAAAGATCTTGGGTGGTTTTCAACTAAGTTTTACCTGGAGTAGATCCATTAAAATTAATTAACATGACTAAGTTAGGTTTATTAATTTACCTTGTGGGACAATGGTGTGGGCTGTTTCTCAGCATGTGATCGCAGGCAGGACTGAAGACTTGTGGGAGGTGGACACACTCCCCTCATTGATTTCAGTGGGTCTACTTTGAGTAAAACTAAGTTGAAATGCACAATTGCATTTTGAGCTCAGGACAGTGTAATCTGGTGGAAATGGGGTTGTAAACTTCCAAAGAGTTCTGGAAACAAAAAGGGCACACAAACAAAATATGTGCACATACTCAATTTGGTGCCAATCTCAAAATAGGTGTTATGAGCAAGGCACACAACTCTTAATACTGTATCTTCTTAATTTTAAGGATAAATATGAAAACTGCACTGGAAATGACTTGGATGGGAAAATCATAGCTAAAATTCAAAGTTCAACTGACAAAGTTAAGGACATCCCCCTGTTTCAGGGTAAAACAAGTACAGTTGAGTTTCCATTTCACAGAGGAATTGTTGAAATTGAGGTGAGTCTTCTAAACATAATTGTAATTTAAGTTTAGAGGTAATATTCCTAAAACCGAATGCAGCCATGTATTCTCTTGCACATGTGTCACGTTTCCTTAAATTTAAATTTAGCTTTTCCTGTGTTTTAAGAAACTTTAGATACTAGTGGGTATGATTCAGAGAAAATAAGTAAATTTGTAGCACAGTCCTATATATATCTACGAAAATTCTCACAGAGTTCAACAATGCTTACTCCCAGGAAAAGGTTGTAGGATGGCAGCTTTAAGTCCTGTTTATTACATTAAACCTATAAAGCTTATTGAAATCAATGGTTTCTTTCGATCATGTTCAGTATTTACAAACTGGCACCCATTATATTTTAGTGCTTATAGAGGATAAATGCATCTTTTTTTCTTATGACAAGCTTTAATCCCTTGGGATCTACTGTCTGCTTCCATGGTAATAGCAGTAACTTTAACTCCACATTGGGAGTTGAATGTTTTGTTTTACTACGTATTATTCATTTCAGTTCTCTCCATGCTGCCTTTTGTACTATTTTTAATTGTAGAATAATGAATAAAAGTTTACCAAGAGAGCATACAAGGTATAGATATATTTCTAAATTGAAGCTGCATTTTATGTCTTACATTACAAGGTAAGCTAGATCAATGGTAAATACAATGTACAACCTTTTAACCTTGAAAAAAATACTTTTTGCTAAAAATGTTCCGTTACTATATGTCAGAATTAATGTGGAATGAAAGTATAGCTAATTTTTGTACAAGTATTTTTATATACAGCAATCTGAAATCAATGATTTCAAAATATACATCTGTTTTTCTTCAGGATCTTGTGCTGGCAGAAAATAGTCCAGGGAGAGATCGTACTGAATATATTCTTGTATTTGACCCAGTTATACCCATTTTGAATCGATGTTTGGAACCTTATTGTCTGCCTTTTATGTTTTATGATGGTGAGTTTCAAATGTTTCTAATTTTCACTTTCTAAGATGTAATGTGTATTTTCCATAATGCTTTAAAATCTTTTTTTCTTGCATTCTTTCAATTATCAATGCAACATTTCATTTTGTACTTGGTCTTTTCCCAAAATACCCACAAAGTAGAATGGATTAAATTGCTTTTTTTTTTGTTTAGGTTATAAGAAACAACAGCAGATGGCCACTCTTTCAAAAAAGAGAGACGAGCTCTCTAAATCAATAACTGCATACAGAGATATGTTTGATACTACTAATCAGCTTCTAACTTTAATGAAGTGTAAGTAACATACAAATACTGTTTGCATTTGAATGTATTTCTCATTGTTACAGACCAGGAGTGACTAGCCTTTAGCACTTGAGTTGCTGCTGAATCACAACTCCTGACAGTCCCTGCTAGCTTTACCAATGGTGAGGGATGATGTGAATTGTAGTTTAGCAGCATCTACAGGGCCACAGATTAGTAAAGTTGTCATGTATTTTTTTATGTGCTACTCCTTTTCAATAATGCTTAAGTATAGTTTTGGATTGTGCAAATTAGAATAGGTCCAGATATCAAGCCTTTTTGAATACATCTCTTGTTTTCTCATCAGTCGTCTAATATCGCAATGACATCCGGTGGTTGACATTGTCACAGGTGAGGGGAGATTGTCAGGCATGTTGTGATGCACTGCACAACAGGGCTGAACTAGCTTTGCAAGCTCTGCACTTGGTGTTTAGGGAACAATGAGCACAGGGTTTGGACTGAGCTATGATGTACTGGTTCACAATATACAGCCTGTGAGTAATTTCTTCATCCAGTAGTATACACAGCTATTTGGTGTGAATTGAGCTGTACACATAGATCTAATTCACACATTACCTTTAATCACAGTCGAAATAAACTATGCTTTAATGTGAATTAGCAGAATGCTGGTGCACAACGCTACTGAGATCACAGGTGCTTTGCACCTGCCCTGCTCCTGTTGCAGCCATTCTACCAGAAACAAGCCACAGTCTGGTCTGCTTGTTGTCAAAATCTAGACTCATGGCCTGTTTGTCTTCTTGACTTTCTCTTGTGATTTGTTTGGAGAGAAAGGAACTATGAGTCCCAGTTCAGATGACAAGATGAACCAGACCATGGCCTATTTCCTGGTAACACAGTAGGAACAAAGCAGGAGCAAACCCTCTCCGGTTTCAGCATCCTGCACAAACCAGCATGCTACTTCTTTACATTAAACCAGGAGTGACTAGGTATGTGGTACGTGGACCATACCATAGTGTGCTGAGAACTGATTTTGTAACTGCAGCTGATGATAAAAGAATACAGCTGCAATCATGGAGATCATTTTGATTGCTCACTGTATGTATTGCTGATCTTTCTTTCTGTGGCCACATATTCTCGTGTAGACATTCAGAAGAGTGATTTGACCCCAAAATCATTTGATAATTCTTAGCTGAGTGTGTAAACTATCACCACTGAAAGTATTAAGCTCGAGATGGTATCAGACATTTGTCTGTGCTTGCTCTGAGATTTATTTATTTTTTGCACATGTGAATCAACAGTTGATGTTAATTCGGTGGACGATGAGACCAATGGCATGGGTGGCTCCTCACACATGACAGCAGTAAGCATGCTGTGTGATGCTTAACCTCAGACCAGCCTTAACTAATTTTTACTAATTCAACACATTGTTTCAGGTCAAGTTCAGGAGGCTGAAACAAAAGAGGCCCAACTGAAGGATAAACTGAAAAGACTTCGGATTGATATACCTCAGACTAACGTTGTATGGCCTTTTTCATTTTCTTTCATTTTTATCCATCAAGATATCTAACAAAATCCTAGTGAGGACAAGTAGAGTATGACTTCAGGAAAGGCTTACACAAAAGTATCTATAGCATACAGTTCATGCCTAGATAGATGACCCGACAAATTTCCTGCAAGGTTTAGAAGCAAGACTTACAGTTTCATTAATCCTTTTGTTTCCACTTAAGGTTTCTTTTTCACAAGATTGTCACAACCATTGTTAAAACTTTTCCTTGCCCCCATTTTTAGTCTTCTTCTGTCCTTATCAAGTTTATAAAGGGGCAACATGGTCTCTCACTTACTGATGCCTATTTTATTACAATCTGCCAATCGTACGGAATGATCTTGAAATTGTATCTTCATGGTGACTACTTGGTATGGCTCTCTGCTTTTATCTAGTGATTCACCTTTGGAATTGGGGTATCAGTTCATGTCACCACCAGTGCTATTTTTCTAGAAAAAGAAGTGCCAGAACTCACCATGAACGCCTCCCTTGTTCTATTATAATGGCAATGGTGCCCACCTGAGAGGTGCTAGAATGGAGTTCCGGCAAGTTCCGGCTGGGGGGAAAACCCTGGTCACTACAAATTATAAGACTGTTTTGTGAGAACATGGAGACACAATGCACATCAGGAACTGAGCCATGTTGAATCTCACCACTTGAAGAAACTACAACCCAGGTGCAATTTCAAGTGACAGCATATGGCAGCTGTTTCACATGAAGTGATCCTGAATTTGTGAGAGAGCGCACACACTCATTGTTCAGGAAAAGTAGAATGTAAGTTGCCTGTCTTAAGAGCCCATTAGTTAGCGGTCTGCCAGCTGATAGCCAGGAAACTTTCAGATTCTGCTATTTGGTTCAAGTGAGCAGTGTTTTGAAGCAAAGCTTCTAATCTGCATCTACAGTGTAATCTTGTGCATATCTACTCAGAAGTCAGTTCCATTGACTACGGTTTGGCCTACTCCCATGTAAGTGTGCATAAAGTTGCAATGTCAAACTATTGTCAGTTGGATAAAGCTTTTTACATCAAGCACAGAAAAATCCTAACTTCATTTTGAGATGTTTAAGAGTGATAAATTCACTTTCTTACTTAAAATTCTAATCAGAAAACAAAGTTATATCCAATTGGTACGCCTTCACTGATCCAGGTGAATCTTCTGTCACTGGAACATTGATCAAGGGGACTTTAGGGAGGAGAGGAAATTCCTGAAGATCACATTTATCTCTGTTCTTTGACAGAAGGCTCTGCTTAAATCAAAGAGCTATCTGTGAGTGGAGGGATACCAGCTGGATACAATGCAAAGTACTGTATTTACTCGAATGTAATGCGCCATCAAATCTAATGTGGACCTTGATTTTCTAAACCTTGAAACCAAAAAAGTATTTGCTGGTGAATGTAAATGCGCCATCAAATCCAATGTGCACCCTAATTTTCATGGTGTAATTTGGACAAAAAAGGTGTGCATTACATTCAAGTAAATACAGTATTTAATAATGCTTCATATGCAAATAATCTACTCTGGTCGTGTTTGGATATAACACTAAAGCATGAAGAATAGTTTGTTTAACCATACTGTGCACAGAGCTTAAACTCTTTTGCTTTACGACTCCCTTAGTTTATACAGACTAGAGCCGCTAGCTCAACATTACATCAAAATCAGTACTTGTGATTTATTTTACAGTTGCATACCTTCAGTAAAGAATTTATCTTAATTTTCAGTTGCAGTTTGCTGATTCTCTACTAAAAGAGAAAATCTCTGAGCAGGAAGGAATAATGAAACAACCTAGAAGAACATGCACATGTACCGATTATCCCAAAGACAAAGATGTTTTGGGCAAGGTGAGTTTTGTCTTAATTCTTTATAAGCTAATCTATTTTTTTTATTTAAAAAAACTAATCCTCTAGTGTCACAGTGGCCGGAGTAGGCTACTTCAGAGTAACGACGCTACGCAGCTCTGCATTTTATTCTTTTATTGGTGCTGCGTATTTACAGTGCTAAAATCATTGCTATTTACACAGAGTGGTGTGTTCAGTCGGTATCAGAACCTCCGAATGACTTTTGGCGCGTCTTTCCCCAGCACAAAAGCCTCGGCAGACCCATCCTCTTGCCCCTCCTCTTTCTGCGTAATTCTGGCGTTGGAGGGATGGGTCTCCCCCCCTTACTTGCCCCTTCCTGTCCCACCTGGGACCCTGGCTCCGCTACCTTGCCTGAGCCTCGGACCCGACTTCCTGCTTCCCCACTGGAATCAGAGCTCCCTCTGCTTTCCCCTGTGGTCAGTGCCGGGCTTGAACTCAGGAGGGGAGGGACTTCGCGATATCCCCTGTCCCTCACATCCACCCCCCTTCCAAGCTCCCCTTCTCCCCTCCCCAGGTCCCCCCCAGGTGTCGGTGACGACTGGAAGCCTAGGAACTCAGTGCTTTCCGAGCCCGTTGGTGTGAACACCTCCGCCCATTCCTGCGAGGCCCCCCCTTCCGCCTGGGAGGACTGGAATCCCAAAAAGTCCGTGGCGTCTGAGCTGGTGGGGGTAAAAATGTGCTGCCAATCTGCTTCTGCCTCTGACTGGGTGGATCTTGGTGACACCCATATCTCGTCTCCCGATTCCTCAAACTCCGCTTCCCAGCGCCATGGTGAGCTGCTCTCCCGTGCCTCCTCCTCCTCCCCCTCCCTTTCCATGTGCCAGGGCTTGGGTCTGTGGGGGAAGAGGGCGTGAAATTCTTCCACCAAGAATTCCTCCTGTATCTGAGTGGCGGGGACCCATTCATTCTGGGAGGGCGGAGCGTCCTCCCATGCCATGAGGTACTCCAGGCCCCCCACCCCCCTCCGTGAATCAAGGATGGCCGTGGCTTCATTGAGTTGCTCCCTGCCTCCCCTGTCCCCCCCTCCCTCGGGGGTGTGTTCGCTGTCTCGGAGCCTGCTGCTTTCCCTGTACGGCGACAGCAGCGATCTATGAAACACTGGATGCACCCTCATGTCCTCTGGCAGTGCCAGTCTGTATGCCACCGGGTTGACCTGTTGCGTGACTGTGAAGGGACCCAGCCTTCTGGGCGCCAGCTTTTTGCACCTCCCTCTGGTGGGCAGGCCCTCCGAGGACAACCAAACCTTGTCCCCCACCCTGATGACCTCCCCTTGTCGCCTGTGGCGATCTGCCCCCCTTTTGTACGCTTCCTTGGCCCTCTCCAAGTGTTCTCTGAGCTGCTGGTGCACCGTCTCCAGTTCCTCTGCCCAATCCTCAGCCTGTGGGCCCTCCTCCTCCTCCTCCCCCTCCCTCTCTGGGAAAGATCTGAGGTCGCGCCCGTAATTGGCCTTAAAGGGCGACACCCCTGTGGAGACGTGCACCGCATTGTTGTAGGCAAATTCTGCCAGTGGCAGTCTATCCACCCAGTCTGTTTGCCGCTGGCTGACGTAGCATCTCAGGTACTGCTGCAGAATGGCGTTGACTCTCTCCGCCTGTCCGTTGGTCTGCGGGTGTCTAGCTGTCGACAAGCTGACCTCCACCTGCAGGAGGTTCATGAGCCGCCTCCAGAACCTGGAAACAAATTGGCGGCCTCTATCCGAAATAACCCTTAAAGGTAATCCATGCAGTCTGAACACGTGGTCCACAAACAGTTTGGCTGTCTCTTCTGCCGAGACCGCCCTGGCACACGGTATAAAGTGGCACATTTTGGACATGAGGTCCACCACCACCAACACTGCGGTCTTGCCCCTGGAAGAAGGCAGATCTGTGATGAAGTCCATGGACACCACTTCCCACGGCCTGTGTGGGGTGGCTAAGGGCTCCAGCAAGCCTGGTGGCGCTGCTCTGACCACCTTTGCCCGCTGGCAGGTGTCACAGCCCCGTACATAGTCTCGAACATCTTCCCGTACCCCTGGCCACCAGAAGTGTCTCATGACTAGGTGGGCGGTTTTGTCCCTTCCAAAATGACCCGCCGTTGGGTTGTCGTGCATCTGCTTGAGGACCGTACGTCTAAGCTGGGTGGTGGGCAGGTAGAGTGCACCCTTGTAGAAAAGCAGCCCCCTGCGTTCTGCAAAGTCTTTTGCCTGCTCCCTCCCCCCTCTCAGTTCTCTGAAGATGCGGTTGGCAAACTCATCCGCTGCCGTCAGTGCCGTGAGTTCTGCCTCGCTCACCACTGCTGCTCCGCAGGACCATGCTGACGGGGGGAAGATGTGCCTGGGTGCTGGTGGCGCCTCCTCCTCCATGTACTCTGGCTTGCGGGAGAGGGCATCCGCCCTGACATTCTGCTCCCCCGGGATGTAGTGGATGGAGAAGTTGAAGTTCGAGAAGAACTCTGCCCACCGTATCTGCCGCTGGTTGAGCACCCTGGCCGTTCTCCAGAACTCCAGGTTCTTGTGGTCTGTGCACACCTGGATGGGGTGCTTTGCGCCCACCAGGAAGTGTCGCCAGTGCTGGAACGCAGCGTAGATCGCAAGAAGTTCCCTATCAAACACTGTGTAGTTGCGTTCAGGCTGTGTCAGCTTCCTGGAGAAGAAGGCACAGGGTCTCCACTCCCTGTTGGCGTCCAGTTGCAACAAAATCGCGCCCACAGCTTTTTCAGAAGCATCTGTCTCAATGCGTAGGGGCGCGTCCTGCACCACATGGAACAGGTTCTGGTCTGAGGCGAACACTCTCTTGAGGCTTTCGAACGCTGCTTGCGCCTCTGGTGTCCACCTGAACTTCTGCTTGCCTCTCAGGCAGTCCGTGATGGGAGCCGTAACGCGAGAGAAGTTCTTGATGAACTTCCTGTAGAAGTTAGCGAAGCCTAGTAGGCGTTGGGCATCTTTGCGCGTCCTGGGGCTGTGCCAGTCCAGGATGGCCTGCACCTTGTCCTTGTCCATCGCCAGCCCCTTGTCTGATAGCTTGTAGCCCAGGAAGTCCACCTCTTTGGTGTGAAACTTGCACTTCTCCAGCTTCACATACAGGTGGTTCTCCTTCAGGCGTTGCAACACCTCTCTGACATCTTTCACATGCTGCACTGGGTCATTCGAGTAGATAAGGATGTCATCTAGGAAGACCAAGCATTTCCTGAAGAGGAGGGACCCCAGGACGTGGTGCATGAAGGCCTGGAAGCATGCTGAGCCCCCTTGCAAACCGAAGGGCATCACCAGATATTCAAAAGAGCCCAGAGGCGTGAACATCGTGGTTTTCCATTCATCGCCTTCCCGGATCCTGATCAAGTTGTACGCCCCCCTTAGGTCCAGCTTGGTGAAAATCTTGCCCCTGCGTGCCGCTGTCAGGAGATCATCCACTCTGGGCATGGGGAAAGCCACTGGCTCTGTCACCGAATTCAGCCGTCTAAAGTCCACCACAAGACGGCGCTGTTGCGTGTCTTTCTTGTCCACCCAGAAGACCGGGCTGCCCCCTGCTGCCTTGCTTTCCCTTATGAACCCCCGCTTGAGGTTCTTGTCGATGAAAGCGCGCAGATCCTCCAGCTCCTGGTCTGACATGGCGTACAGCTTGGCTGGGGGTATCGTCGCCCCTGGCACCAGGTTGATCTGGCAGTCAAAAGGCCTGTGCGGGGGTAGGTGGTCGGACTCCGCTTCGCTGAAGACCTCCTGCAGGTCCCAGTACTGCTTGGGTATTGCCTCACCCCCTTTGATATGCATGGTGGCCACCGTGGCTATCGGAGGCCCCTCCCCTGGTTGGTGCTGCATGCAATGTTCCAGACAAAAGTCCGACCCAAACGTGATGCACCTCTGGTGCCAACTGATGGAGGGGTCGTGGCGCGCCAGCCAGCTCATGCCCAAGACGATGGGGGGGTCTGAGATGGTGGTGACGTTGAACGCCAGTGTCTCTGAGTGCCTTCCCACCGTCATTCTCATGGGGGGGGTTTGATGTGTGATGGCCCCTCCCAGCAGCTCCCTGCCGTCAATGGTTGCCACGTGCAGAGGAAAATCTAACTGCAAAAGCTGGATTTGGTGCTCTTCTGCAAAGCTTCTCGAGAAGAAGTTGGCGGACGCCCCACTGTCAATTAGGGCGAGGACCGTCAGGGGATAGCCATTTGGGAGCGTTAGCGTCACTTCTAGAACCACTCCTGCTCTGGGAGGGGTGGGCTGGCTCTGCTCCTCTCTGTGCGGGTGGGCGGGCTGGGGCTGTTGTCTGCTGACTGTGCCTGGCTGCTGCCCCTTGTCTCCTGCAGCCAGGCTTTCCCGTTTCCCTGCTGTGGTGCTGCGTCAGTGGGGGAGGGCACCACCGTTCCCGCCTTTCCTTGCCACTCCCTGCGATGTGGGCAGTCTCTGACGAGATGCTGGGGTGAGTTGCAGAGAAAGCAATTCCCGCCCCTTCCCTCCTTGCGTCTTGGCGCCGCTGGGGTTTGAAAAGCCCGCGCGCGCGCGCTATCAATCTGCATGGGCTCCTGGTCCTGGCTGGCTCCCGGCGTGGCTTGAAAGGGTTGTTGAGGGAGTGGCTTCTCCTGCGACCGTGGGAACCAAGCCCGCTTTGCGCGCGTCGCTTGCTTGTCGTTCCACCGGGATTCCTGCCTTACCCCCACCGCCAGAGCCGCTTTGCTCAGCTGATCCATAGTACTGGGCTTTGGACTTCTCGAGAGTTCATCCTTCACCTCCTCGCTCAAACCCAAGTAAAACGCAGCTTGCATAGGAGGCGACTCCAAAACCCACCCCAGTCTGTGCACCAGCATGGTGAATTTCGCCCAATATGCGCGAACTGTCATATTTCCTTGGCGTAAATTATGCAGTTCCTCCTTAGTCTGGTCCAAATGACTATCGGACGAATACATCGTCCTCAAACCTTCTAGAAATTGTTGGACATTTTTCATGCAAGGATTCTTGGTTGCGATTAATGGTCTTAGCCACTCCCTGGCTGCTCCGGTGAGATGTTCCACAATAAACGCTACTCTGTGCTCATCATCGGGGAACTCATTCTGGTGCAGCTCAAGAGCATACACGATCTCAGTCTCAAAGCCATGATATTCCCTCGGGTCTCCATTGAACTTGCTTACAAGGGTCCCTGCTCTCCTTCCTGGCAGCACTTGGACTTGGGGAGCCCCTCCCGCCTTGTCTTTCTCTGCATCTAGCTTGCTTTGGAGGTCTACCGCCACCGCCCTTAATTGCTGCTCTCTTTCCTGGAGCGCTCTCACCTGTTCCGCAAGTTGTAGCCGTTCTTCCTGGACCTGCTTAGTCTCTTCTTTTGCTGCCTTTAATTCTCCCTGTGCCTGCAGATGCAGCTTCTGCAGCTCCTCTTGTGCTTGTTCAGCGAGCTGCCGCCATTTCTCCGCCTCTGACACGCTCATCCCGGCAACTCCAAAGTAGCCCAAAAAGATTCGGAGGTTGCTGTCACAGTGGCCGGAGTAGGCTACTTCAGAGTAACGACGCTACGCAGCTCTGCATTTTATTCTTTTATTGGTGCTGCGTATTTACAGTGCTAAAATCATTGCTATTTACACAGAGTGGTGTGTTCAGTCGGTATCAGAACCTCCGAATGACTTTTGGCGCGTCTTTCCCCAGCACAAAAGCCTCGGCAGACCCATCCTCTTGCCCCTCCTCTTTCTGCGTAATTCTGGCGTTGGAGGGATGGGTCTCCCCCCCTTACTTGCCCCTTCCTGTCCCACCTGGGACCCTGGCTCCGCTACCTTGCCTGAGCCTCGGACCCGACTTCCTGCTTCCCCACTGGAATCAGAGCTCCCTCTGCTTTCCCCTGTGGTCAGTGCCGGGCTTGAACTCAGGAGGGGAGGGACTTCGCGATATCCCCTGTCCCTCACATCCAGGATACCATACACTGTTTTCTCTTTTCATTACATATGAAATGGTGGTGTGAAGATAAGATAGTGGGTAATAAAAATAAGAAAAATATTAGTTCTTAGGACGTTCTGTAGTACTTTCCCCACATTCCCCCCATCATTATCTTTATTATGTATACCAGCAGTATGCAATATAACATAATAGTGTGAGCTACATGTTTTTTTTTTCTTTTTACAATGGACCCAGCAATGAATAAAGCAGTGTATAAATTTTATCTCTATATCTATCTATATATAGTTTCTCTATTTTCAGATAGGACTAGGTCTTTTACATAGCCAATGGTTGAATCTACTGGTAGTTTGTATCCCATTATTTCTTCAGTTTTGTTTAGTATACTTGTCCAAAAAGGTCATTTTAGGGCAAGACCAAAAAATACAACCCATGTCAAAATTTTGTAAAAAATAAATAAATAAATATTGCCAGCACTAGAGAACTGTAATTGGGGCCTGTCTGTTATAGCAGATGAGAATGGAAAAGGTGAATAAAACTTCCATAAGGGCGCTTGTATAATATTATCACAGGAAGCCAGTAACACTGCAAAGGAATCATCTCGTTTCTTCCTTAACTTCTCCTGTCATGTCACACTGATGGATGCATGCATAACTGTGCATATTTGTGCACAGCTACTTCCATGTCCAGCTTCTTGTCTCACCTTTCCTGGCTATGACAAAAATTCTTCAAATCTGTGATTTCCTGTACAGTCTTGACCAGGCATCCCCAAACTGCGGCCCGCCAGATGTTTTAGGACTACAACTCCCATGATCCCTAGCTAACAGGACCAGTGGTCAGGGATGATGGGAATTGTAGTCCAAAACATCTGGAGGGCCGAAGTTTGGGGATGCTTGGTCTTGACTTTATAACTAGACTGAGGGCACAGGGAATCTATATTTTTCCTCCCATCAGGGGAAAAAACCTCATCCTTTGAAATTCATTATTTTATTTTGACAGATTTCACACTTAGCACAAATTGAAGATAATGAAGCAGCAAAGGTTATTTCTTGGCATTTGGCAAGTGACATGGACTGTGTAGTCACTTTGACTACTGCTGCAGCTCGTCGTATCTTTGATGAAACGAAAGGTCAGCAGCAGGTGTTGCCTCTTGATTCAATTTATAGGAGGAGTCTTCCAGACTGGAACAAGTAAGGTTTCTGTATTCTTTCCTAATCTAAAGAATGCTTGGCATTCAAATTTTCAGAGTTCAGATTTGTTAAGCAATAGCTGTATGGTTGGGAAATCAAATTCTGTGCCTGCTTTATAGATTGACAGCCCATTCATTTTGTGTCTGTTGCACCCCCCAAAATCTTGATGATGACTTGTTTGTTTTGTCCATTTGTTTGTCAGGTTAAACCTTTTTCTTCCCCTTCTTATGGTTCTGGTTCATATGATTTACATTGTACAGTCGAACCTTGGTTTTCAAACAGCTTAGTTCTCAAACGTTTTGGCTCCCGAACGCCGCAAATACGGAAGTGAGTGTTCTGGTTGCCTGAGCAGAAGGCAACTCGTGCAACTAATCTTTCTCCTCTTCCTATGCAGCTCATTGCTGAAGCAAATCCCTTTGCTCAATTCTGGGCACTTGTCCTGTATGACAGAGCCCCCACTGTTCAGCCCATCTGCACCAAAGGTTTGAGGGTTGCTGGAGGAGGAAGGGAAGAGAAAGATTGGTTGCATGGGCTGCCTTTCACTCATAGTGGCAACATCAATGCCAAAAGAAAATAATTTCTTTGACTTGTTTCTAACCAGGCCTTTACCACACTTACAAAATGGAAGAAATACTTTCAAGGCTTTAGGAAATCCTGTATTTGCCAGGAACTTGCTAACATTTCCGGAGCACACACAGAATTGCCAGACAGGTAAACATCATGGGAACAGCAAAACTTGGAATTATAGTATGCTTTAATAAATTTAGTGGCAGCAATTTTGAGAGGTATGAAGTCTTGTCTCATATATATGTAAAATATACACACATACATACACACACAGTCATACCTTGGGTTACAGACGCTTCAGGTTGTGTCTTTTCAGGTTGCATCCCGCGCCGAACCCGGAAGTACCCGAACGGATTACTTCCGGGTTTTGGCACTAGCACAGAAGCACTAAATCGTGCTTTGTGCATGCGCCGAATCGCAACCCACGCATGGTTGTAAATGTGCCTCTCACACGGATCATGTTCACAACCCGTGTGTGTGTGTGTGTGTGTGTATATATATATATATATATATATATATATATATATACATCGTCTTCTCAAGTTTCATCTCTGAAAAAGTAAAAGTGTTCATTAAAACTCATGAGAGCGGGACTAGAATAAGTAATTGGAAGATATCATTAACAGAATGATCAACCATAAACTGAATGATCCCTAATGTTGATTTTATTTTAAGCAGGGTTTAAAGACACATTCTAGCCTTTTCACCTTGCTTTTTATTAAAGAATTGATTCTTTATTGTGGTAGGTGCTTAATGTGCAATTTGTACCTGTCTACTCAGAAGTAAGTCCCACTGAGATCAAGGGGGCTTACTCCCAGGTAAGTGTGGATAAAATTGTAGCCTAAGGCCAATATCCAATGAAGTGCTGTTGCTTGCCCAAGGATTTCTACTTGCGCAACAGAACTTCTCTCTCTTGGTGTCTTATTTACCCTTCCCAAATCTGTCCCAGAAGATTCTGATTTTTTACATATGAAGGAACAGTGAAAAATAACCTAGTGTGAGATGCTTTTAAGGCATTGATAACAAAGTCATTTATTAATCTTTCAGTTTTAAAGATTAAATTCAAAGAAAGGAGGGATATCCATGATGGCTGTAGTTTTGGGAAGCAGACATAAATCTGAACACTTTTCAGATCATGAGAATGATTTTTAGTGGAGTTATTGCTCAAACCTGGAATCAAGTGAATGTGGCGCTCTTGCAGGAGAACAGGATTTTTTTATTCAGTATTGCTACTAAATTCCAGCTATAAAATCCCAGCTGGAATTATGTTTAAATGTTACCGCTGATAGTCATGTGACTCGGAAGTTGGAATCTGTCAATTAACGTTTGGAGAGCAAGACAATAAAAAATTCATCCCCTCTTGCAAGAGTAATTTCCCCAAATATCTGGCCACATTATTTAATGACACTAAAGTATTAGACAAAATTAAATGGTCCTTTCTGTATCAAATGGAGATTTTCAATATCAATTCCATTTTTAAGACATGGATCAAAGCTATTTCATCCACATCAATTGATACTATCATTGTTACCGTATATTCAGTTTTGAAACCATGTACATGGTAAATTATGCTTGTTACTTTTGACTTGTATTATACTAGTTGTTGGGACTCAGAAGTGGGAAGAGTGTTATTGCGCTCATGCACCTTGCAAGCTTTTCATAGGCATCTGGTTGGCCACTGTGAGAACAGGGTGCTGGACTAGATGGGCCTTTGGTATGATCCAGAAGGGCTCTTATACTAGTAATATTGCCCCATCTAGTATAGCATTTCAGAGTTCCACTGAACTATGTCAAGATATCAGCGCTGTGTTCTGTATTTATATTCAGCCTTATAATGGTTAGGATTAGATGATAAAGGAAACAGTGATTTGTATAGAGGTTGGAATTCTAAACATTAAAGTCTCATTATTTCATTTACCTTTCTAGTGTTTGGGATGCTTTTAGGAGATGCCATTATTATTGACAATTTGGATGCTGCCAATCATTACAGAAAAGAGGTGTGTATTGCCACTTCAGATGTTTCCGTTTTGTACATACATGAGAGAGGCAGAGGCAGAATAGAACTCAGCCATGTTTCTATGATATTTGCAACATATCTCAAACACCTCAGGGCTTGCACAATTTTCTGAAGTTCCTTATGTTGTTTTGGGGTTCACTTCAGTGTGTCAGTGTTGTTAAAATTACGTGTTGCATGTCACAGACTTGCCACACATATTTATTAATGAATATTAAACCTATCTGTACAGCTTGTTAAAAACACGCATTGCCCAGCATTATTGACAAGAGACGGAGAGAGAATTCGTAGCAATGGAAAGTTTGGAGGTCTTCAGAATAAAGCCCCTCCCATGGATAAGCTTCGAGGAATGATTTTTGGAGCACCTCTGCCACAACGATGCAAAGTTCTCTCTGAACAGATAGGTGTGTTCAAAGAATAATATATTAAATAATCATTTGTACAGCTTTTCTTAAAATTTTACTGTGTTTAGAAATTCAGTCTGACTTCATATTGCTGCTGAAACAATTGCCATTACTAAATGAGAATCTAGTGACAGTAGATTCTTTTAGCTTTTTCGCATGTGTTTGAGTTTGCACCACATCCCTTTGGTACTGGCAGATCATCACAGATTAATGAAAAATGTATTCACATAATCAGTAAATAAAACTTTGTAAGCAAATATTATGAAATGAATCATGAAATATTGTCTTCCATTTTTGATCATGTGCATCAATAACCATAGTTAGAGATAATGTGACGCTTACAGCTCAGTTTTCAAATCTAGGACTTGGTGGCATTGTGTGATAGCCTAGTGCAAGACTCCAGGTTAGGATATCATGCAGATTCTGTACCAGTGCAACAATATGTGATGCCCATTGCCGAGTGCAATGATGTGGGATTGAAAAATTTCCACTACTATAATTCTGTGCAAAATTCCCCTTTTTAAACTCCATAGTAAGTGTGCCTAAGACTGTATCTTAGATCCACTTTGTTAATCCCCACCTCAGTCAATTATTTTCCTACTTTTGGCTACTGGAAACACATTAATGTATTTTATACAGCACATAAAATGATATACTTTTCAGTTTTGTTCAGTTAATTTAAGACAGATAAACTTGTTAAATCTGAAATCCGTCAGTGTTTGAGAGACGGGGGGGGGGGGAATGAAAACCCATATCACTGCTTTTGTGTCATTATAGTTCTCTGGCAGCATATTGTCCTAAGTGCCTTTGAAGTTGGGTGGGCCTCTTGATTGTAATAGACTTTTAAATAATATAGAGTTTGTGTGATGGAACAGCAATTTAATCTCCAAAACTGTGTTTTTAAGGCCATATCAAAAAATAGTGTTCTTATACAGATACCATTTGTGTGTAGTTTAAATGCAGAGTAAATAAAATGTGAGTGTTGATGGGTACATTTGTTACAGGTGTTGCTAAATCGGTGGGAAACCTGACCAGCAGGCCTAATTTGGCTTGCCAGGCCTTGGAGACTGGCCCACCTAGTGGCTTGGAGCAAATCATGCACACCTTTCCTGCACCTGATTTCATAGTAGTAACATCAGATGCAGGGAACTTCGTTGTGGCTAAAATTAAGGTGAATCATTGTTGATTCTTCCTTTGCAATTGAATTCAAGCCAGGTGATGAGATCCTAAAGTCATGCCTGCAAAGGAAAAATATCCATATGCATTGCACAGCAACAGGAAAAGGTGCCAAATTCAAAGAGAGCTGGCTTTTCGGTGCAAAAGAATTGACTCTGTGCTTAGAGTACATTTCCAATTCTTCCTTTGAATTGCTTGCTAGAGTTTAAGCCTGGAATGAAAATAATCCTTTGCAGGGGCTTGCTGCAAGGATCTATAGAGTGCACCCATTTCTGCCAAAAAAGGACTTGCTATTTTCTGCAAGGGTCTTCCTTTGCACTTGACTTCATATATGACAGGCATCCCCAAACTTCGGCCCTCCAGATGTTTTGGACTACAATTCCCATCTTCCCTGACCACTGGTCCTGCTAGCTAGGAATCATGGGAGTTGTAGGCCAAAACATCTGGAGGGCCGCAGTTTGGGGATGCCTGATATATGACATCACACCCATCTGTTAAAATGCTTGTGAGGGTGGTGGAGCTCAGAATCTAGCCCACCAGCTAGATCCTGCTCCCCCACCTGGTCGAAACACATGCAGTTTTCTCTAGACTACAATGATATATATATATGAAATTCATTATGTTTGAAGAATATTTTAATAACCTTTTTTTAAAAAAATAAAGTTACGCACACAATTTCATTGTTTTCATGTCCATACTTACCTAGAAGTTAGCCACAGTGAGTGGGGCTTAATTTGCGAGTAGATACCGTATGTCTGGTACTGCACTGTTAATAGCTTTACTGTCTGTTATTTATTGCTACTGTTCTTAAAACATTTGCCCTGGGCTTTACTATCCTATTATTCTTTTACATGTTAGATCTCCTTCAGCAGTACCAGAAAGAAGTTGCTTGGCTTAATAAAAGGAAGGAAGAGCTTGATTTGCATGAGCAATCATATAATAGTCCAGAAATGAAAAAAAAGAAAGAAGAGCTTGCAGACCAGGAGAAGGCTCTCAAGTCAATAGAGCAGGAATTAGGTATGTTACTCACACATTCACTTTTACATCATGGAGTCGAAAAGTTAACCATTTTAATTATATTAGACACTCATTCTGGGGATTTCTGGGGATTTAATTCTGACTACATTTTAAAGATGTGAGCTTAAGTATTGTGGTATGTATATATCCTGATACAGCATTTTAACATAACATATTTATAATATGTGAGATATAAACTTGGAAACACAAGTAACAACAATTGTATAGTTCTGTTTTACTTTGGTGACATTGGGAAAAACAAGTGGGGCCTCCAACAAAATGTTGCAATGCGGAGCACTCTGATTCTGTTTTCCAGCAGTCCTTTCAATGCCACTATCTTCTAGGATACCTCATGCTCCTCCCAGTTTTCTGGTTTTCCTCCATGCAGAAAGCAGTGGCTTTTGACCACAGCCTCCTTTGTCTTTGTGGGGCTGCCCACTCTCCCCCCCCCCCCCCGCTGCCACCCCCCAGGAGAAGGAGAGAAGTATGTACATATGATGCTTGTGTAAGAGAGAGGGAAATTCAAAATGTGTCCACTGGTTCAAAAAGGTGAGGGAAGGAGGTTGATCTCAGAGGAGGTGCCCCCTCTGACCTATCTGGTGAGCCCAATTTCAAAAACACAAAGTCCTTTCTGCAGGAAGGGAAATTGCGGATTTATTTGCAAATAATTACTTGTGAATAATACTCTCAAACCTTGAACTACATAGTTACTTTTTGTAAGTATTAGCTTTAAAAATCTAATTCATGCTTGGTATGCTTGTGTCTTTTATTTCTGAAGTTATTTGTACTAGATTTGAAAACAACAGTAATGTTTGTGATCTTTATAGGCATTACCTCATCTGGTCGATGCTCCAAATCTTCAGTTCACATGGAAGAACTTGATACGTTTGACAATCCTAGCCCTCCAAAAAGAATGCGGAGAGAAACAGCAAAACGGTCACTCAGGTTTGTTTGTAAGATTTATTCTAAAGTAATTGGTGTTTTTTTTAATAAAAAAACACCCAGTTTTGTGGTGTTTTTGCATGAATATGCATGTACAGGGAATATCCTACAGCTAACTGATTCCACCTGACAGTGCTAGTAATACTGCATATAGTCTTTGCATGAGGGTAAGGGAAAAGGGAAGAAGGAAAAAGGGAAAGGATAACTACAACAAAAACCTTGCCCGGTATTTGAATAACATTTCTGCAGTTTCTAAAATGACCTGTGCTTATTTTTTGTAGTCCAGAAGAATGGGTATCATCTCCTCCCATGAAGAAACAGCAGCAAAAAGCAACAGATACATCAGGTGTTAATGGAACACCCCGAAAAAAGAAACCATAGACTAAACAGATTTCTTAAAAAGTAACTGTATATTGAAATATGTACAAGCTGGGGGGAAATAAATTCATGTTAACCAGCATTCTTGTATACTTATAGAGAAATGTTGTTAGTAACAACTGTTAAGCTTTATTTTGTATAGATTTTTATATGGTCATTCAGTTATTAGACTTATTAGACTTCAGTATGTGGAAGTAATAAATATGCTTTTTTATTTATGATAAAACATTCAGATTTTGCAATAAAATTGCTACAATATTACAGATTTTTATATTACTATATTGTTTGAATGTGTTCCCTAAGGGTTTTTTAAAATAAAAAGACACATGGATACTACTATTTGCCAAAGTAAGTAACTTGAGTATGTTGATTGTTCTAAATTGGCCACTACCTTCCAGAGACTGGGAGATATATGCTAAAACACAGCTTACAAATCTCATCTGGCAGAAGGACCACTATCTCCTGCAGTGATGAAGCAAGGGCCTAGTGCAGGTTGGGGGACCTTTGGCCCTTCTCACCATCCCTGGCCACTGACTGTTATGACCAGGCATCCCCAAACTGCGGCCCTCCAGATGTTTTAGGCCTATAACTCCCATGATCCCTAGCTAAGAGGACCAGTGGTCAGGGATGATGGGAATTGTAGTCCAAAACATCTGGAGGGCCGAAGTTTGGGGATGCCTGGTTATGACTAAAGTGGATGGGAGTCCAATGGCATCTGGAGGACCACAGGTCCCCCACCCTTGGGCCTAGTGGGTTCATTTTAAGAGAACTCTCAAGCATAGAGGATCTGCCAGGCCCTCTGAGGCATAACTGCCCTAGATGCTTCAGCTAACTAAGCCTGAAAAAGTATGAGACTCGGATCACATCCATCCCAAGTCAAGAGTGAAGAGAACAATCCGCAGCCTCTTTGGGGTCTCTCCTGTGAGCTACAGCAGCAGAATAAAGGAGAACTGGAGGGAAGTGGTACACATCCCAGCCATTGAATGCCAGGCAAGGGGGAGAGGGAGATTGTTCAGTGATTCTCTGAGAAGCCTATTCCTGTGTATAAACAACTAAAGAGAAAGGGGAAGGTGGGGAGTTAAATGAAACCCTTAGATGTGCAGAGACAGTCAGGTACTAACCACCCCAATAAAGGAAGATATACTGGGAACAGCAGATCTGTTTACCCATATTTTCAGTGGTGGAGTGTTCTATCCTGTTCCATATCATCTGGAACAGGGGGGGGGGATGACCCCTCAAAAGAGTTGGGAATTTTGCTGCACTGCAATTATATTTTTATGATTACTAGTTTGATCTTCATAGATCATAGTTTTCATGCACTATAGTAGTGTCCTAAATTACAGGGTTTGGTGTTTTTAAGTGTGGGAAATACTAACTTTTGGTAAAGCTAGTTGTTAGTGATTCTGTGATCTCTACTAATTCATAGAATCATAGAATCTTAAGAGTTGGAAGGGACCCCAATAGGCAATAGAAGGGACCCCCTGCAATGCATTAAAGCAGTGGTCCTCAACCTTGGGCCTCCAGATGTTTTGAGACTACAATTCCCATCATCCCTGACCACTGGTCCTGCTAGCTAGGGATCATGGGAGTTGTAGGCCAAAAACATCTGGAGGCCCAAGGTTGAGGACCACTGCATTAAAGGATTCCATTAAAGGAATCTGAACCAAGCTGAAGTATCCACATTGACTATAGGGAGTCCCAGATTTTAAATAGTTTAAATATGTACATATGCTTTATACTAGTTGTGCACAACTAGAGCTGAACTGAGGCCTTCATTATCTCCTCTATACCCATTCTGAGGCTATCTGCTATCAGATTATACATGTGAGTTGCAAATAGGCTTAGTGTGTCAATTTGCTTTTCTGGTGCACATGTTGGTAAGTATGCAGAAGCCCAAACACCAGATTTCTGTCTAAAGGAACTAATAATTTAAAAATTGAAAGTAGGAAATGCAATAGAAGGAAATAATTGGGTAAATACATGCTGGTATAGAATCCCAAGAATCCAATATTTTATTTTTTCTGCTACAAATACAAGGCTGAAAATGTGTGTTTAAAAACTATTCAAATCTCAAAAGCCAGAACTTGAGTATGTCTCTAATTGCAGAGATTAGAACTCTAATTGCAGAGATTAGAGTTCCTCCAAGAGTCTGTTCCAAATATGTTTAAACTTTAGCTGGTAAGCTGGGTTTAGTAAAGATGACGACTCTGGGGAAAATCACCCACAGAGCAAGTGTTCCTTTAAAAGACTTAAAAATTAATTTACTCGCAATATGCCCATTTGCGCTCTCTCTGTGAAGATTAGCATTACAAATTGTGATGGGGCTCCCTTTGAGTTCAAAGAACTAGCCTTCTGAAAGTGTTGTCACTCAAGATGCTTTTCCTGCATCAACACAGTGACAACACAGGGCCAGACATTAAAGATATGTGCGTGTTTCATAAATCTTTCAAGATAACATTTGTGAGAGCAGAGGAGCAGTTAGGTAATTTTAGACTCTACTTAACGGTCTTAGGACCTCTTTTGATGATAGTGCTTTACCCACTGCCTTGGGGGACATCTTCATGGGGAAAAGGCCTAAGGAGTAAACCCTACACAAATCCAGAGTGGAGTACCAAGGGTGGTTTGATTGAGTCTTGTGCACCTCCTTCCGGCAACTCCTGCAGCCAAGCTGGTCCCAAATGTATTGCTTTCCTTTGGACCACATCAGTGAGGCCATGAGGAGGCGGGGTTGTTATCCGGGCAGCCCAGGATCTCCATATACACTGCTCCACCTTGTATCCCAGACAGAGCCATAGCAGGTGCTGTAACCTTCCAACAGTGCAGAAGGTTTCCTTACTCTATTTATGCAAGTCTATTTTAGAACATGCTTGTTATCTCTTGCATGCATGTTAGCTGTTCATGCCACCTCTCTCATTAAGACAGCTATTCTGGAGACTGTCAAAGCATTCATTAGGTTTAAAGTATGCCATATTATTAGTACTGCCAGAAACCATTATTTTTGACATCTGGAGAAGCACTCTGGTTTAATTAAGATAATGAATGAGGTGGCATTAGTTAGTCGAGACAATTTATATATGTTCTGGGGAGAAATTATATCTATGTTAACCCTTTTCTCTGCAGGTTTGCTCAAACTATTATCCTGAGCATAGTTTGCAGCTTTAGAGCCAGTGTTGACAGTCTTGCCCTGAATCATATTGAGACCACTGTAAGGCTTCTGTTACTCATTTCTGTGCTCAGATCATTCTTCCAGCATCCTGGGAATGAAGGATTGTGGGGTTTTCCATTTTTGGTACCAAAACTAAGTTCCAAGTTGGACAGATTTTACTGGAAAATGGCTTAAAATGTAGCCAACTGTATAGATTAGACTAAATTAATGTGCTTGCTCTGTATAGAGCTACTACACTGTTGTTACCAGTCATTAAATGCACTGCTTTGCTTTGCAGGCAGTCATGACTGCTTAAACTTGTGTTTAGTGGGATAATACTCAGAGGGAAAACACAGAAACAAAGGACTCCTGAGACTCATGAATTACAGCATCTGAGTAATGAAGTCCATATGATTGCTGTCGGAAGACAGTTTGCCATTTATGGCAGCAATGTATATCCCAGGCTTGTATTCAAGAAGACAATTAAACCAACTCATGTAGCATTCCTACTGCCATGGAATATACTTTTTATTTTAATAGCAACATAGAAATAAGTTTCTTCTTTGGCGATCACTCGTAGCTGAGTAAGATTGTCTTCCATAAACACGGTTTTAACAATTAGTCCGTAAGTGACTGTGGAGGCCAATTCTGGATCCACACGTCCTTTCACAGTGGGGACATTGGTTTCCGGGCGGGAGTTGATCACGGTGTGGATTTGTTAAGCATGCCTTCCTCTTAGCACGTTTCTTCCTTGTGTCCTGAGTTCAAGTGTCTTCAAAGCCCATAACACCTTTGGTAAAGGCTTCTTCTCCAACTGGAGCACTTGCAGATGAGTGTTTCCCAGGTGTCAGTGTTTATACTACATTTTTTTAGATTTGCCTTGAGACAGTCTTTCAACCTCTTTTGTTGGTGCAGCACTTTGGTTTTTTGGCTGTTGAGTGATAGGCCAAGCTTTTCATAAGCTTCTACAAAGATATTTAGGATGGTCTGGAGGTCATCCTCTGAGCGTGTGTACACTATGTTGTCATCAGCATACTGAAGCTCTATGACGGACGTTACGGTAACTTACTCTTTGCTTTCAGCCTGCTCAGATTGAAGAGCTTTCCATCTGTTCGATATACTGTATGATTTCTACTCTGGTGGGGAGTTTCCCTTCGACAAAGTGTAGGATCATGGCAATGAAAATAATGAATAGAGTTGGGGCAATAACACAACATTTCAACCCAACATAGAAATAAGTTTGGCAGTCATATAAATCTGCAAGGCTTAATTGGAGCCAAGTCTCAGCCCCAGCACATATGAAAGAGCATATTAATGTATTTGTGTGGGTATCTCCTGCTACAGAGGCCCAGTGTCCTAACATGCCCCCGATCTATCCACCCTTCCTTGAAGCAAAGTATGTACCATCTAGGGATTTCTGGGAACAGGCTCTAGAAAAGTCATATAGTGAACAGATGCAACCTTCCACCTCCCCCCAAATCCAATACGTACCTGGAATAGTTTTGTAGAAAAGGGAGGTCCAACAGATGCAGCTTTTCTTGCCCCTGCAGCACAAGCTGCACCTGTCAAAAATCTACCACAGAGAAAAGAATGGTTACTCTCCTTTTTCAAAAGACGTACCACTGATTCACCCCACCCGAATCTGGGTTTAGGGAGAGTTATATCTATGCTAACACCTCTTCTCCTGTACCGCTCGGTTTTATAAGTTAAAGCACTGCCAACGCAGCCTATACATTTTCCTGTCATTTGTCCAAATGGCAATGCTTGCCAAAATGCATGCATGCATGCCAAAAACCCAAGCCATGCTGCATTTAAATTCATATCCCAAACTGCCCCTATAGGAACCTTTCATGTTGTATCTTCTTCTTCACCACCGACATCACCACCACCACAATAATAATAATAAATGCCCCTTCAGGTTTAACAGTAAGACCAAACAGAAAGCCTTTTCATCACATGTGGAAAACATTTAGGCAAAGATCTTGGGAACGCTCCCAGAAAATGGAGCTCCACTTATGTGAGGCAGCCAAGAATGCCTCTCTCTCAGACAGCCTTTGCCATTTGAGCACAGAGCACAGTGCTGTAAACATTTGTTTATTCCAGCTTCTATTTTGCCTCTTCCTTACACTTCAGACTGTTAATCGTTTTTTCAAAGAAGTATTGCAATAAAAAAATAGTATGCCAATAAAAATAGTATGCCCGGCTAAATGTGTATATAAAATGTAGAAATTAAAATGCCCCCCACACTTGCTTAACTTCAGATGGAGAAGGCCAACTCAACAAAGCTCATCTTTGACATCTAAGGCTGGGATTTTCTTACTATGCCCAGGAACATATTTTCTGCCCTACATCTGAAGGAGGTTTCTGGGGAACTTGTTCATAACTTTGTGTCAATTTAGTCAGTTGTATCAAATATATTATCCTACGTTTATTCTTGGATTCTCCATGGGCAGGGGGTTCTACAATTGAGCAGCAGCTACCAAGAACACTAAGGGTGCAGCAGACATCCTCTTTTGTGACAGGACTTTCCGCTTTCTCTCCTCCTCCCGTCCCCCCAAACACCTCCCCCAAAATCTGTTCTTATGGATTGGGGGACTCTCTCAAGCAGATTGGTGGACCTGAAGTGGCGGGAGGGGAGGGGGGGGAAGCCCTGTTGCAACCACTGGCACAACATTGGATATTGCCCCAAATGTCCACATTAGTAATGCAAAATTATTTTATTTGCTAACTTTTACTAGTATAAAAATAACTGGCCTAGTCACGGTACGAAGTTGGGATTTCCTTTTGCAATCCCTGAAATAAAGACAAGCACAGTTTTGGGAAATTGTGTTGTTTTTTCCCCCTCACTTATGTCCCTAAAGGGTGGAGAATGAAGCTTAGCCAGCAGCTGGTTTATTTTATGTTTTGTTACTTCATTAAAAGGAAGCAATTGACAGTTCGCCAGTTAATCTCATTCTCTGGTTATACAAACACATTTGCCATCTAAGGCGAGGGGGGAAACTTGGTGGCAGAATCAAAATATGTTTTCGAGGTAATTTTTAGCACAGCTGAAACAGATGTAACTTGATGTGATATTAGATCAAGCCAAATATTTTCTATATAAAGACATGTCAGTGTTTCCTGTTATTTTGATTAAGTCACTGTTAATACTTGGCACTTAGTCATTCAGATTAGAACATAGCAACGACCTCAGTAAATGCATTATTTTCTCTTGTTGCTTTGCGGTAATGGAGAGATATATGATTAATTTACTAGTCTTCAGGGATGGCAAATAGTTTTATTTCCTTTCAGGGTGTATATGCATCAGTCATAGTCCATGGCAGCCTTGTCTAACCCCATGACCTCCAATTCCCATCAGGTCCCAACCAACTTGCTTATCACAGGCCTGCTGGCTGAGGTCGATAGAAATCAGAGACTAGAACATCTTGAGGGCACCAAGATGGGGAAGGCTATTGCTCTTTGGGGATTAGACTAGATGCTGTTGTCTTTTCTCACCAGGAAGAAGTCTTGAAGCATCCAGCAACTGTTCACTGATATTAAGTGCAATATACTTGCAGGTGTAAATCAGAACCCAGCAGAGTATTTAAAATATGTTTCTAACACTATAAATTAGAATGAACATGCTGTTGTTGTTTTTATAAAGCAACTCTGGACCCCTGTTAGAACAGTATCACTCTAGAAAAGTTATTAAATAGTTCAGTACTGTAGTTAGAAGCATTGGCAGTCTATCGCAGGCATGGTCAAACCTGGCCCTCCAGACATCTGAAGGCAGCCCTGTTTAGGGAAGCTTTTTAATGTTTGACCGACTATTGTACAGTATTTTAATATTTTGTTGGAAACCGCCCAGAGTGGCTGGGGAAATCCAGCCAGATGGGCAGGGTATAAATAAATTACTACTACTACTACTACTCTGGATGATTTGGGACTACAATTCCCATCATCCCCGACCACTGGTCCTGTTAGCTAGGGATGATGGGAGCTGTAGTCCCAAAACATCTGGAGGGCCAAGTTTGGCCATGCCTGGTCTATAGCTGCCAAGTGGTCAGGAAGATTTTCGTCCCCAACAGGTGCACTGTGGTATGATAATGACCCGTGTAGGTGTAGCACGGCTGCCTGCACCCCCTCTGTGACGGCTAATCGGCTCCCTTGGCCTAAGTAAGCAGCCTTCCTTTATTAAGCCCTTTTGGGGGGGGGGGTGAACGCTTGCTGAGTTGCGTAAGATTGTTCTTGGAAAAGAAGGCGGCTCCGCCGAATGGAAAGAAAAGCGGGGAGAGAAGGAGCAGTGGCCGCCAGAGGAGAGTCCTCTGTCTGTAGCTCACAATGGCGCACGTGCCTTTCTCTCGGAGGTCACGCAGGGCAGATGGGGGGGGGGGAGAGGAGCCCTCGAGGAGGGGAGGGGGTGAGCGCGCGAGTCTGTCGAGCGTCCGAGAACACCCGCGTGCAGCGGGAAGCGCCTCGCCGCGAGCCTGGTTCCTTAGTCGTCTATTCCATCCCCGCTGCCCCGAAGTGAGTGGTTGCGCCCACCGCGTCCAGGGCAAGAGCGAGGAAAAGAGGAAGGGGGCTGCCGCCCGCGCGCTGTTTGGCCAGGGGAGATGTTTGTGAGGCGAGGAGGCGGCTAAGTCATCCTTCGGCTCAGGGTGTGCGACTCGGAGGGCGGAAACTTGGGAAGAACTAAGCATGCGGGGCGGGGAGCGGGGGGTTGAGGAGTCTTGCGTCAGTGAAGGAGCTGAGGTGGAGAAGCGAAGCGAGAAGCGAGAAGCGGAGTTCGCGGCGGAGCCGAAGAGAGGCGACGTAATAAGGAGATAAATAGGCAAGGAAGGGGGAAAGTCCCAGGAGAGAGAAGTAGTCTTCAGGACAGGTTGAGCTGCGGGACGTCTCTCCTCGTGCCCTGCGAGCCCCGAGCGCGCCAGTTGTGGCGGGCATGGAGCTGCTCCCGAAGCCCCTCAGGTGGACTGTGCTGATTCTTCTGTCTCTGTCCGGCTGCCTCGGCCAGACCGCGCCGCACTTGCGCCCCAATCGACCGGGCGTCAGGAACAAGTAAGTGCCCGCCTCGGCCTCTCTCCGCGCCAACTTGGGCTCCCTTCGAATTCCACTCTCCTCGGGCCCTTGCCGAAATGCCACCCGGCCGCGGGAAAAGTGAGCCGCAGGGCCGAGAGGATACCGATAGCGGCAAGCTGCCTGCAGATGGGCAAGTTGGAGAAGTGGGACGGCTGCGTTGTCGGTGAATAGGGAATTGGTGGCGGTCTGGCGTGTCCAGGGAATCCCCTTACCTTTGCGGCTGCGAAGCTCTGATGAGAGTTTAGGTTGAGTTCCCAGCACATGGTCATCAGTCCAGACTCCCAGCAGAGAACAGAATTGGATGTTACACAGCCTGGGTGGGGTGGGTGTAATCTATATTACTTTAGATGGTTGGAGCTCTTTCTCCAGTGCTTGATATGTGGCCAGCGTTAGAAACTCAGAAATATAAGCTAGGTGCCAAATGGCTCCTTAAACCAAGGTTACAGTTGCCAAAACGGAATGTCTACAGTACTTGCCATTTTTGGGCAAGAAGACAGCTCTAAAGTCTTATTTTTCAAATGATGGACTGACTTGTGAATGATTATCAGTTAAACATCTGGCTAGTTCAGATGACAACCTTCAGCTAGCTTAACAACTCTGAGAACTTAAAGAAGAAAAGTCAATTTATCCAGGGACAGTTCACACATTAATTGGTCTATTCCAATCTCTTTTTCTTAATGGTGACACGGACCATAATGTAAGAGTGTTCTTCACAACTGAGAGCAGGGCAGTAGGGTGGGGTAAGCTACAACAATTGGTCCTGCACAGGCTGTGCAAAAAAAGCATTTTGGTTCCCAAAATTCATTTTGATTGTGCAGATAATATATAATTGAGATAATTCTACAGGATGTGTTATTAGTGTGTGAAAACAGTCAAGATCCAATGATCCCTAGGCATGCACCTCCAGATGGTGGAGATGTCATTGGCCATCCTGGTGCCCAGGCATCTTCACTTGGTTGCAAGTGGCCGACAGGTACAAGATGCACCTGTTGCATGGCTGGTTTTGAACACTGTGTCTCTATTACTATTTCTTTTGAAGATTCATAGCTTGCCTTGGATCATGATCTTCAAGGCTTCTTACCACTAGTTGCAGTTATTTAAACAGAAAACACTTCACATTGACAACCTCACAACCATGCACGTACAACTTAGCAGACCTTAGTTTTCCAGCTGATAGTTAGGGCCAGACTCTGAAGTTAATTATCTTCTTGTAGGCAGTGGACTGTTTAGCTCTGAGGTCAGCAACTTTTTTCAGCCATGGGCCGGTCCACCATCCCTCAGACCATATGGTGGGCCAGACTATATTTTTTTTGGGGGGGGGGAATGAATGAATTCCTATGCCCCACAAATAACCCAGAGATGCATTTTAAATAAAAAGGCACATTCTACTCATGTAAAAACATGCTGATTCCCAGACCGTCCGCAGGCCGGATTGAGAAGGCAATTGGGCTGCATCCGGCCTCCAGGCTTTAGGTTGCCTACCCTTGTTTTAGATAGGAATATTGTCAGCCCTGCTGCATTTAGGCATCCTTTGGGATTTCCAGCCCATATTACTGCCATGTGGGCCCTACAGATTAAACCCAGAATGTGCTTCTCTTCAGTTCAGCCAGGGCAATTTGCAATTGGATCCGATAGCAATTTCTAGCGGGAGTGGGTGGGAGGAAACTAGGTTCCCACAGTTGCTCTTTCTTGGGCCAACTGATGGGCAAGCCCTTGTTGTGATGTTCTTCCTGGGAGGCTGTTGTGGACCAGAGGAGGGCACTTTCCCAATGTCACTATTAAATGAAGATGCAACTGCAAGCTCACTCAGATTCTTTACATGGAATTGGGGAGGGGAAATATTCTCCTTTAACTCAGGCAGCAAATGTATGGGACCAGCTCTGTTGACAAAATATGTAGGTAAGACATTTCTCAAAGGCTGTGTCTGCATGTGCCTTATTTGATAGGCTAGTTGAGCACTGGCTGACATAACAATACACACAACCTGCGTATGTTGGGCATGGACAAGTTGAGCACAGACTAGATACTGAAGGATAAACAGCTGGGGGGGGGGTGTTTCAGGCTCCATAGTTCAGTGATCAGGTCTACTTATGCCACACCAATTCTGTTTTTGGTGCCTACTTGTGACCCCTTTTTGTGACTAGTAACAGCGGAAAGATATTTAGTAATTGTCTCTTCCACCCATATAGCACTTAATCATATTGTTAAATGAAGCTCCTCAATTCTCAAGCAGTGAGTAGTTTAGGGGGTATCAAGGAAGAGTTTAGTTTCTTCAAGATAGAAAAAGCACTGGAGAGTTATGCTGCCTTTGTAGTGTTTTATTTGCAAATATTCAAGTAGAGGGAGACTTGGAAGTAAACAGTTTAAAACAGGCAGACAACTCACTGATCCTTCATCTGATTTCTGGACCACTTCAGCTTGGAATCCCTACTGTATTTCCCCTGCCCCCATCTAGTCTATCTAAACCTAAAACTCTCTCTCCAAACCCACAGTGCCAACTCCTCTGCACACATGTCTCTGAATTAGAACTGGACACAGACTTCATCCTAACCACTAGCTCCTTTTGAAGAAATATCAATTGAAAATCACTGTTAGCAAGCAATCCCCCAAACAGCATTCACCTTAAAAGGTGATCTAGTCCCCCTAAAAGCTCTAGAGAGCCTACAGCTCATCCTTGAAAAGATGATAAAGGGACATAAATTGAAAACATTCAAGATGATTCATAGTTACTCATTCCCATATTTACAAATGCATTTCTTTCTCCAGTATAACCATCACCGGTAAATTATTCACTCTCTAAACAGCATTATTCCTTTCCAGAATACAGACTGTATTCACAATTTACAGAACAAAGAGACTTACCAGCAAAGTTATATTCCCAGGTTTTTAAATACTTTCTGGTTCCATTACGGTATATTGTTTACAAAGAACAAAACAAAACCACCCTCATTTTACCCTCTACACAAAACTATAGACTCAGGCTTCTCTTCATGCTTCCATAAAGACAAGGCAGCTTGTTTCTTGTTCTTTTCAAGCATGGTATAATTTCCTTAAATATAACTGAATCTCACTAAGTCCTCAATATTTATCCTATTTTTTTAATGATGCCTGGGGTTTCACTAACACCGGTAAAGCAAGGATGAATTAATGTGCCTTAGAACCAGGAAGTAAAACTGCAAGTGTAAAGCAAGCATTAATGCAGCTCCCTTACAAACAAGTCTCTAAAACAAGTTTGGATTTCCCTCCAGCTTCCATTTAGACTCTTATCAATTGCTTATGCACATGCAACTTACAGCATACTCTCCATCTTCAAATCCCAATTGCCAACTGCATATGACTTTGCAAAAACTATGAAGTCAGACCACACCCTGCAGATAACTTGTTCATTCAGGAAAAAATATATCCTAACCTTTAAATTCCCTCTGTGGACAGCTGATCATCCATCATAAACAATCTGTTTAGCAACAAAGGGTTGGTCAGCCAAGTGTTTTACTACCAAAAAGATGGAAAAGACCAAAGTAGGCCATTTAGCCCAGTGCCTTCTCACAAGGTCAGAGAACATGGTTGATTCCTTACCATCCAAAGTTATCCACCCCAGATTCAGTATTCTGTGGCTTCAGATTAATGTTGAGCAGCCAGTACCACATTTGTGCCCTAACATCAAGCACCAGTTGTTCTCCTAACTGCTTCATAATAAAAGATATTGCTGGGCTGGGATGTGTATTTGGTCATTTAAAGTATCTGCATTTGTTCATATAGGAAGAACAGCAGAAAGAAGAGTGTACTACCACACCCTAGGTTCAAACACAACCCTTGTCAGTTTGATATGCTTTTATCCTTCCATTTCAGCCTCTGTTCTGTAATCACCAGATATATTTAGTGACAATATAAGTTTTAACTTGGTGCATTCTATTCTTTTAAAGTAAGCCAGGTATTTTTGAATACTAAAGTTCCACAGTAGCATTCAAGAGACTACTTTTGTTACATCTCCTTACAGCTTTGAAATTGGCTATACATCCTGTAAATGTATTAGGCTAAAAAAGATGATTTCAAGTCTGTCTTGTCTGTCTCTTGAATGGAATCTTTGTGGTTATATATTTGACCCAGAGAAATGGCTAATAACTTTCACTGTTTGGTGGCTTAACAGTGTGTCTGTCCTGTTCTTGTCTCCCTCTCTTCTTCTCCCCTGCAGGAACTGGTGTGCCTACATTGTGAACAAGAATGTGACCTGCTCTGTGCTGGATGGCACAGAGAGTTTTGTTCAAGTTCAGTACTCATGTGCCTGGAACCAGATCCCCTGCCCACATGCTCCTGTGTAAGTAACAAAGGAAGACAAGGAGGAGACTGAGTGGGTGGGGAAGTATTTGGTCATCTTTCCAGCAGAGAGGTATTCCCATATGTAGGCAGAAAAATCAACTTAGTACGGCTGTGGAATTCTTCATGTTTCACCATGTGGTTACTTCAGGAGGATGTGCCCCATTTTCTATCATATGATTTCTAAGCCGTAGTATAAGCTGAACAGAGCTTGCTCTTTTTATTGCAAACATGAGGCAGCTGCAACTAATTAGAGCCATGTTGACTCTTCTGTCAACAGATAATACAACAAGTCACCGTACATTATTCAGACAAAAGAAGGAAATTGCAAAAACATTACCCTAGCATAACTACTTTGGGGTTGGCATCAGTTAAGAATTATTATTTTTTTAAACTCTGATTAAAGTTGAAGCAATTAGTACCTCAATTTTTGTGGCAGCTCTGTGAACACCTGCTGCTGAGTACAATTACATTCCTTGGCCTACAATCACCTGCAGGCTCTAGTCATGCAGAGCAGTCATAAACTTTGCTGTAAATCAGTGCAGGTCCTCTTCTTTGAAATGCCTGGGTGGAAGCCAAAATGTTCCAGTAATTTTGAGCCTGTAATTTTTTGCAGTGTGTGCTGCCCTGTGATCCACATGGACAAAGGGAATATAAATAAGGGCTATAATGTTGGTGAACAGAATATACAGCCATTGAAGTGGCTATTTGAATAGGCCGTCTCAGCCAGCCAGACAACTTTAGGAGATGTTGCCAGGTGCGCAAAAATGTATTCCATTACCTGCTCTCAGAATGGTGACAATTTGAAGGTCACCATTTTACTCCCTCAAAATCTGAGAAAACCTAGCAATTCAGGTGTTCAAAGCCATGTCTCTGTGTTGCTTGATGGTCTAGAATGCTTATACTCAAGCTACAAGCTTCTGGGCTATATAGTTTATTTTCTAAGGGAGGAGGACTGGGAGAAGAGCATATGGAAATCGTCCAGAATAGTGAGTACACTATTTGTGAAACTACCCTAGAATAAGTTGTAAAGAATTGAAAATAT
The DNA here is from genome assembly GCF_963506605.1 of Zootoca vivipara. NCBI lineage: Eukaryota > Metazoa > Chordata > Lepidosauria > Squamata > Lacertidae > Zootoca > Zootoca vivipara. The sequence goes on from NC_083283.1 coordinate 46,348,614, forward strand.
TGTCTCGTGTTAAATGGAAACCAGGTGCCTTGAAAATCTTGTTATTTTTGCCAAAGTATGTATGTCTGCATCTGGAAGAATGCTGTGAGTTTTCCGGCCCCCCAACCCCCGGCAAATTTGCAGTTACTATTTCTTCAAAATCATGTGAAAAGGGGCATATGATTAGTCACCTCCTCGGGTGTGTCAATTATGGCTTTACATTCTGATAGTAGTCAAAGACACCCTAACAAGTTATGTAGTACAATCCTATACAAGTCAACTTGTAAGTAAATCCTGCTGTGTGCATTGGGGCATTTGTTTAGAGCTGTAACTATTGATCAGAGTTTATGTTTTGTGTGCTTGAATTTTGCAACACAAATGCTTTTGGCAAAAAAGTAGCTTGCCTTTGCCAAAAAAGAAGCTTACATTCAACTAAACATTGACAACATCAGCTTAATTAGAGGAAGCTGTGGTGAGATGTTCTCTGTGTAATGTTCCCTGTTCATTCTTTTCATAGTACAGCATCTTAACTTAATTGACCACTTTATAATACTTTAAAGAGAGAAAGAGGAAGATTGGATTGGATTGGGCTGACTGATGAGAGGTTCGGTCTCTCTTTCTATGCACCCATTGGGAGTAGTTCCACTTAACACAGTAGGACTTACTTACAAATAAGTATGTGTATGTTTGCATTGTGAATTAATAGAACAGCTAAGGTGGCCTGAGCAGGTACTTTCACTGGTCTGAGAGAGACCAGCATGGTGGGTACAGCTACGGCAAAAACGTCCCTCCCATTTCTTTGTAAGCAGAAAAACCATGTGGTTGATAGGGCTGCCTACGAGGTTAATCCTACTAGGAAGGCTCTCTCCCTATTGTTATGAGGCCTAACAAGAAGTCTCAGTAGTGGCCTTTTAGGACTGTCTTGAATGGCATGCTCAGAGCTGTTTCTGGATGCCACGCCTCAAAGCCCATTCTTTGTAGCTAGCCAGGAGAAGGGTGTGGTGGCTAGTTTGAGCAGTTTGCGTTTTTAAATGAATATTCATCAAGAGAGAGCAATAGTGGACAGAGTGAGTATCTTTTTATAATATCGATTTTTAAATCGTTTTTGTGAATGGGCGAGGAGAAATGGTTGGTGGCTTCTATGTGTGTTGTAACTTTCAACACTTGTGTATTATTGGAACTAATGTTTGTACATAGGCTTGAGATGTATGGATGTTTGGTATTCCTGTTTTTCTTTAGGTTTTAAAAAACACTGTGCTGCTTGGTTGGCTACTGTGAGAATAGGATGCTGGACTAGATGGGCCTTTGGCCTGATCCAGTTGCTGATCCTGAACTACTGTGGTGATTATATACCATGGTGGATATGTGTGTTACATTATTAAATACAAACAAAGGTTTGGTGAGACTGATGCACTCTGTGCATGCTCATTCTATTTATTTGAGGCATATAGTTCCTAATCATGTCTCCTCTGCTCAAGTCTGTGAAAGGAAGCTGTGGTTTGTGAGGAGCAGTTGGTGGTGCCCTTAATCTGCACCACATTTTAATTGGATAGAATATTGACTGTACATTTTCCTTCTCAGTAAGCTAGTTGGCAAGAGCCTTCTTGTCTATACTGTACCTTTGAAAAACAAGCACACCAGTGGCTCTGAAGACTTAAGTTTACAATCCTCCTCTCTGTCACTGGCTGTTTGGGTTCAGTACTCTCATATTCTTTTAATCAAAGTGGCAGTCAACTAGTTTATAGGTGCCAACTATTTGTAAAATTGCAATGCATAGGTTCCACAGTAGCTTTGCATGAGGAGGATGGGGAGAAAATCAGAAGAACTTGGACACACCCCTGGGACCACTCATTCACCACACCCCTGAGACTCTCTAGCAGCCCTACTATGTATAGTGGGCACCAGCTGCTGCTGGGTAGAGGTAATACGCAGAGCCTTAACCTGTATAAGGATGTTCATCAATGCATGCATTGTATGGGCTTAAATGTCTTGAGATAAAAATGGCTTGGGCAGAATAAATGCAGAAATCTGTCCTAAGCTGAAAACTTGCATCATACGTAGACAATACTTTTAAGTACAGTGGTACCTCGGTTTAAGTACACAATTGGTTCCGGAAGTCTGTACTTAACCTGAAACGTACTTAACCTGAAGCGAACTTTCCCATTGAAAGTAATGGAAAGTGGATTAATCCGTTCCAGACGGTCCACAGAGTACTTAACCTGAAGCGTACTTAACCTGAAGCGAACTTTCCCATTGAAAGTAATGGAAAGTGGATCAATCCGTTCCAGACTGGTCTGCGGAGTACTTAAACTGAAAGTACTCAAACCGAAGCGTACCTAAACCAAGGTATGACTGTATAGACAACCATTGCACGTGGGTTACATTCTGGACCCCCGCATACGTAAAGCATTCTGCCCCATTCCCATTCCACTCTTTTAGTAATGTTTTCAGGTCACTTCTGGATTCATCGCAGTGTGTATGTGTGCATTTCCATCGGTTGCTGCCAGCCTAAAATTTGTTCCAATAAATTAAGAGTAAAAATTGGTTTTGGATGTCTCAAAAATATTTACAAAAGGAGCACTGCTGTAACATACTGTAGTCAGGAATGACTCCTGGATGTGCCCAGGGAAAGGTTTGTGCCCATCTTGCTGACCTCATAGAGAATGCTGCAGAGGGACAGTGTATTGGAAACAAAAAGAAGTTATCAGTGATCTTTAGTATTTTGGCATGTTTGATAGTCTCAGTTTGCTGGATCAGATGAACTTTTCTGGCCATGTGTCATTGACCTAAAATTGCCCGTTTTTGTCTGTAAACAGTGAACAATAGACTCTTTCTTATCTATGGGTTGCAAAGGGGTTTATTTATTTCATACAATATTCATAACTTACTGCATAATTTCAGAAAAACTCAGTACGAATGTTTGAGCTTTGATAATACTTGATGGAGTTTTAAACAAGGTCTTTGTTGTATTAATTCCTAGACAAATGCACAAATAATGTTATAAAACTCTATATTTCATAATGCAATGTAGTGTACCTCCAGGTGAATAGAAACAGCATATTTCCAGTGCTGCGGAGCATAAAGCACATATTCTCATAGTCCTGAACCTATCAAACTTTTTCTGACTTCTGGTAACATTTTGTGGCTCCTGCTAGGGTATTGACATGGGAAATAATATGAAATACAGTCGTACCTTGGATCCTGAATGCCTTGCAAGTCAAACGTTTTGGCTCCCGAACGCCACAAACCTGGAAGTGAGTGTTCTGGTTTGTGAATGTTCTTTGGATGATGAGAACTGTAGTCCATAACACCTAGAAGGCACCATGTTGGCCAACCATGAGAGAAAGGTTTTTTCTCCAAGGATGTGGTGTTCTATTAGGGGAGAAACTACTGGTTATCTAAAAGTTGCATGAACTATGTTCTCACAGCAGAGGTTGCTTTAACTTTACTTTTGTATATACAGTGGTGCCTCAACTTACAAATTTAATCCATTCTGAAGGCACCTTCGTAGGTCGAAAAATTCGTAAGTCGAAAAGCGCCATTGGAAGTGTGATTTCCCATAGGAATGCATTGGAAATGGAAAAATTCATAAGTTGAAGCAACCCCATCTAAAAATTCGTAAGTAAAAAAACTCTATCTAAAACTGCTGCGGTTTCCATTCGGATGTCGAGAAATTCGTAAGTGTGCGGCCATTTGCTCCATTGTAAGTCGAAAAATTTGGTTGTCGAGTCGTTCGTAAGTCGAGGTACCACTGTAGCTGTACATGTAGCTGATTATTCTTTATGGCAGTGGTTCTTTAAAAAAATGTTATTTTATGACATACTCTAGGGTTTTGCTTATTCTTTGTGGACCATTATGTATTGTTCCCATACATAATGCATTTTGCCCAGCTGGCTGATTAATTCTTAGAAATATTATGTGAAATTCAACTGTAAATTGATATGCCCTGTACTTCTTATGCAGAATAGTTTATTCGCTTTTTCTAAGCGAAGGACTACACTAATGCAGGGGAAATATAGCAATAATAAAGCCATATACTAAATTCATCATAAAACTGCAAGTGATTCACAAGAAATGAACCACCTTACCATGGTTGCCATTTTCCTGGAATAATAGTTCCCCTAGAACAGGCATCCCCAAACTTCGGCCCTCCAGATGTTTTAGACTACAATTCCCATCATCCCTGACCACTGGTCCTGTTAGCTAGGGATCATGGGAGTTGTAGGCCAAAACATCTGGAGGGCCGCAGTTTGGGGATGCCTGCCCTAGAACTTTATTTAGACCTAGAGGGAACTATGTGCCCTCTATAGAGGACAGGCCTTTAAACCCCACAAGGATGGAGAACAGGCGCCTTGAAGTTGGTCATCAACAGTTAGCACCTGAACAGGCACACAGGTTACTTGGTCAGAGTCTTCCCCCTATGGCCACATGCACTGTATATCTATTTAAATGATTGCAATTATTTTTAAATTTGCATCTGTGCATATAAATTAGCATATGCACATTTTATGCAAATTTGTATCTTCTGTTGGCCTCCATTTTGTTGATCTGTAAATGGCCATGCTATTAAAAAATGTTTCCTTGTTAAAAAAAAGTTTATTTTATTTTCATGTGAATCAACCTGCAGAGTCGTTTTGAAAAGTCTTGACCAGTGACCCACCATCTCTGGATGTAATGCATTTTCCAGACCTTCCTTCCTGCAGCACATTCATGACTCACTTGTCAGGTTTTCCCATTCTTATTGTGTTAAACTAAGTCCCTTCAAAAAAAGGGAAACTATTGCCAGAAACTATTTTGATGACAGGGTTAATCCAGTAAATGGATTTCTAATTAACAGGGAAGATGGAGGAGAGGAACATGTGGAATAAAGGTGCTTTGGAAGGTTAAAGGCAAGAAGTGTACTTTGAAAATGGCATCACTGTGTGGCAAGGTAGAAAGGCCAATAGCCTGCCTAAAGTTTTCTGTTTGTTTCTATGTGGGTATTACCAGCCTATGCTATGATATATACAAAGGTGCAGGGAGTGAGGGAAGAAGTCCTCTAAGAATACAAATGCAGGTAAGCACTACTTTCTTGGTTTGAATTTTTAGGACTCTGAGGTAGTCATGTATCACAGTTCTCCATCTTTCTGATAGTATGCATTACTATAATAGAAGAATGAAGATTTGTGTTCATGCTAGCAACAGACATGCTGAACAAGTCAATTTAGGTTTGAACCCAACAAATTGCCATCAGTTGATTTCAGTAGGACTTTGTACGTGTTCTTGATTTCAGGAAGGCAGCTTCAATTCTTATTTCCCAATAAATGAAAATGCAGGTGGTAGTTATTATGAGTTCAAGCACTTCTGCGAACTAATTAATTCATTGATGTTTGTGAAACATTTAGGAAACCATTGGAAATCCCCAACTGACTTCAAAGGCAAATTTTGTATCTTTTCTGTAGCAAGATTTAGGAAGCAACCTTAGGAAATCTGAGTATTTTAGATGGTGCAGTATTTGGGTTTGTGAGTGTTAGCTTCTTGTGCTGCATAGCTAATAACAGAGAATCAGCTTAATCCCACAAGGAGCAAATGATTTCATTGTTAGAGAATTTTTAACTGCTGTGGATTCAACAGTAACAAATAGATGAAAATTAAGGGAGTGGTATTAAGAGCTTCAACTGTTATGTAATGTAGACGATTTCTACTTGTCTTCTACAAAGGACCATGTCCTGAAGTAATCCTGGTAGGTTGGTAATCTAGCCATACTCCTTAGCTCTAACTTTGATTGCAGATTGCATAGAGAAAGAAGGCTATGCCAACCAATAAAGCTCTGTACTGTAGATCATAATAACTGAACTTATGACTACTAACTGTAGTTAATGGCAAAGCACTGGTTATAAAACATGGGTCTTTCTACTTCAGTGGACCACACTTAAGGTTGAACCTGATTATAATTTGTTATTTTGATGTTGTTACTGTAATTTGGAAAATAAAAACATTAATATAAAAATGTTAAATAAATAATCGAAGTTACTTAAAACAATTTCAGTGAATTGATACAACATGCATCTTTAAATATCAAAATGCTTTATTTATCAAACTTTGAATTGCATTGGTGCAAAGATACCGCAGTTGAAATGTGGGCACTGATTAATGCATGTGAATCAGATTTACTAGGCCTAATTCAAAGCAGTTAAATACTGTTAGGGTTGGAATATCTCTTTAATGACTTTAAACCACTTCAAAGTCATCATTGTTGTCTCTAGCAGTGAGTTCAAACAATACTCATCCTAGCTAAATTGCTTTCACAGTAATAAGTAGTTAAACATACATAAGAGGACAGGGAGGAAACAGGATAGTCACGGGTGGGCAGGATATTATATTTTCCCACTATCCCCCTACTCATTACAGGGATTGTTTATATAGCTCTCTAATGACTTTAAACCTTTTAAAAGTAGTCATTGTTGTCCTCTGAATGATTTATTGTTTAATATGGAGGAATGGTTGCTGAAGTTGATATGTTTGATTAGCGAAAACCCATTGCTGACATTTATTAATAATAGAGTACCCCTTTTGGACTTTTTGTGTGAAAAGGAAAATGGATGAATTTGAGGCATTTGGATCTGAAGATTGGGAAAATATTGCTTAACAGAAAGTCAGACAGTTGGATGTCATGCTAGAGTGAATGTTTTGAATAATTTCTTTTATATAACTGACAGGTAGAAGCCCCTTTTATTTTTACTTTTACTTCTTCTTCTTCTTTGCTTTGTTTGAAAGAAAAACCCCCAATAAAGATCACCATAATATGTTAATGCTACCATTTTCATTTTATTTATTGCAGGTATCGAACAAGTTTCAGACCTAAATATACAATAACATATAAGACAGTAACAGAATTGGAATGGAGATGTTGCCCTGGATACATGGGTATAGATTGCAAAGAAGGCACACCACAAAAGCCAAGGTCTGCTGTTTACCCAGCACAGCTACCAGCAGATGACATGAAGCCAAGCCTGGGTAATTTTTTTCTTTGAATTTTGGTATGCATGTCCCTGTCCATAATTTTTCTTTCTGATATGTTTGACACAGCACTTGCAGTCCAAAGTGTTTTATTTATTTCTCTGCCATTTTTCAGTCTCATTAACCCTTTGAGGTAGGTTTTTGTGGGCCCAGTCACAGAGCCATCCCACATGTACCCCAAAAATCTGGTCTGGAGGGTGCCCCAAGCTTGCAGAGCTATTTCTGAGGGTCTAGGAGGTTGTGGAGGGGACAGGAGAGGAAGAAGAAGCATAGCTGCATGGACAGAACTCCATGGAGCTGCAGTATTGGATATGCATCTGTCACAGGATCGCTGGCGGCTACTCTAGAGTAACGACTCCATCACTTTGCCTTTTCATGCTTTTATTCAGTGCAGACTATTTACAGTGTAGCGGCTGTACAATATACATGTTCTCAGTCTGGGTCAGTACCCCGGAATGGGGATTCCCGCGTCTTTTTCCAACAAAGTAGCCTGGGAATCCCCAATCTCCTCCCCCTTTTCTTAACGCGCAACTCCGGAACTGGAGGGAGGGGTCTCCTAGCCGTGCTTTCCGGCCTCCCTCTTTCCCTCTCCCTTCCTTCCTCTCCCTGTTGGCGCAGAGGCTCTGTGACCCTGTCAGACCCCTGCCCCCTGCTTCCTGTTTCCCCGCTGGAGTCATCTCCTTCCCCGCTCCCGCTGGTGCTCGGAGAGGAACTCATTGTCACGATGGGAGGAGGCAGTCTATAGTTCCTGTCCCTCACAGCATCGTTGTATATATTTTTAAAAAACCCAATACAGTATTTTTAAAGAACACTAAAACCATATTGATAACACGGCAGTAACTATAAAGTTTTATTAAAGCAAATGGACTGATGGCGATCTGTTGGGTTCAAACCTAAGTTGACTGTATAGTATTATAGCAGGATAGCAAAATAACAGTACCGAGTTATAACACTTTACTTTTCTTTCATTAAAAATGCCATGAAAGCATTTCAGCAATAATTTAAAAAATGATTTTTTTAAAAAAGATTTTTTTTTTCTACACAAAAGGTGGTAAACATATACCATCAGTCCTGGACGTGTTCCAAGCTAAACCCCTAGCACAGTTATTATATGGGGCTCAGATTTGGACAGGCACTCACTTTAGATCTATGGAAGCTGTCCAATTAAAGTTCTTAAGGCAAATTTTCTCTGTACCACCCTGTGTCCCAAAAGCATCATTGAGCTAGAGCAGGGATGAGCAAACTTTTTCAGCAGGGGGCCGGTCCACTGTCCCTCAGACCTTGTGGGGGGCCGGACTATATTTTGAAAAAATATATGAATGAATTCCTCTGCCCCACAAATAACCCAGAGATGCATTTTTAAATAAAAGGGCACATTCTACTCATGTAAAAACACCAGACAGGCCCCCCAAATAACCCAGGGATACATTTTAAATAAAAGGACACATTATACTCATGTAAAAACATGCTGATTCCCAGACCATCCGCGGGCCGGATTGAGAAGGGGATTGGGCCGCATCCGGCCCCCGGGCCTTAGTTTGGGGAACCCTGAGCTAGAGGCTTATCTTCCCTTGACAGAATTACAGTTTTGGTGTAGGACACTTAACTATTAGCTTCGCCTAAATTTAACCCCCCCCCCCCGTCTAATATCCCTAGTGCTGCAAGATTGTCACAAGAGCGTCTGGACTAAAATTGTCTATCAAAAACTTCACTCTTGTGGTTTATCACCACAACAGCTACTCACTTTGGGTTTTAGCAAAGCAAACAGTCTAATTTGTCAGCGCCTAAATGATATCGAGCATCAGAACAACTTGGCTACAATAAGGAAATTTTGCCCACAGTATGACAATTTTCCACCTACCCATTTGACTCTCTGGCACCCTATCTGCATAACCTAGCAATTCTAATATATAGACATGCTTTTACTCTTGCAAGATTGAATGTATTGCCCTCGTCTGTATTTGAGGGACGATTCCAACAGATTCCACACAAAAAACGTTTATGTCCCTGCGGAGATGGCAGTACTGAATCGGTGGTGCATGCTCTTCTGGCTTGCAGTCTTTATAAAGACTTGAGGAATGAGGTTATCACCCTTCTTTTATTGTCCGTACCGGGTCGCCCAGCCACTGCCATTGGTATCCTTTCTCTTGGCAGATCAAGATGAGCAAGTGACAGCAAAGGTTGCAAGGTTTTTAGCTGGGGCAATTAGAATAAGATCCACTATTTGACTCTTGATTCAAAACCCTAAAATGTATTTTATATAATTGACTTCCCCCCCCTATTCTTTGTGTATTGTATTGTTGTATATCGTGTTGTTTTATTGCTATGGCCAATGGCTGATGCAAATAAAGATCCATCCATTCATTCATAAATGGTGTGTGTGTGTGTGTGTGTGTGTGATGAATGAATATGTGCTGAGCTTAAAATCGCCTCACCCCAGCAGTGTGTGGGCAGAACATAGGATGTACACACAGAAAAAGTGCATTACTGCCAATAGTGTAGAAATTTAATTCCAATTTCATTTGCAACTTACAACAAAAGAACAGTGATTTGGTAGTGCTGGGGCCACCCTTTTGGAAGCAGCTTTAGTGCCCATGAGCTTATTTCAGATTTACAAGTTCAGTGATATTTTCAGAATGTTGTATGGAATGATTCTGTATTACAAGAATATGGGTTTGTTTGTTTTAATGCTAGTGCTTGTCACTAACTTGATAAATTAGTGATGACTTTTAAGCTACTGTGTGGAAACAGAGCCTAGAACCAAGAGCTGGGTGAGAGCTGTTCATGCAGGTGAACATGCTTTCTTCTGCACAAGAAGCTTTTGCTAGTCTTTCTTTCTTTCTTTCTTTCTTTCTTTCTTTCTTTCTTTCTTTCTTTCTTTCTTTCTTTCTTTCTTTCTTCAGAACATATTCCATTTGGCAAGGCCAGTTGTAGTATTCAGTTTGGATGAATAGGGGCTGGTTTCCCTTCCTTTGATGTCATGTTGCAGGCATTTCTCCTTCATTGTCAGGAAAATGTTCAGAATTTAGGTGCAGTGGCCAATTTGCAGAGCTGTAGCAAAATATAACCAATACCCGCCCAAAGTACTGTGCATATTTCAGTATTTGAAAGGGCAGCTTTGGTTGCTTCCCTGTATAAGCTTTTTTTGTGCTGACTCCCATGAAAGTACAGAATGATGGACTTGGGTCATAGTGAGATCAGCACAGATGTTGCAGTCTCAAATCAGTATAATATTTTGTGTGTGCATTGATTCTCATATTCCTGGTATGGTGGAGGAGTGGGGAATCTGTAAACCTTCACATATTGCTGGGCTACAACTCCCATTATCCTTGACCACTGGGTATCTTGACAAGGACTGATGAGAGTTAGATTTCAACAACATCCATCATCAGACTTCCTATCTTTGTATTAAAGCATGGAGCCAAATATAAAAGAAGTAATTCACTTTGAAGGAAAAACATGGATGGCTGAGAAAGTTGTAAAGATTTATCCCTCTAAACCAGGCATCCCAAAACTTCGGCCCTCCAGATCTTTTAGACTACAATTCCCATCTTCCCTGACCACTGGTCCTGTTAGCTAGGGATTGTGGGAGTTGTAGGCTAAAACATCTGGAGGGCCGCAGTTTGGGGATGCCTGCTCTAAACCATCTAAGTCAATTTGGGGTTTTGTAACTTCAAGTTTAGTTTCAAATGCTGTTTCCACATTTTTCTTTCTTTTCTTTCTGCAGACACTAATCTGAAGCAAGAACAACAGGATTCACAGGATAAAAGAATTCAGCTACTTGAGGATGAAGTATTCCGCCTTACACAGACTGTGTTAGAGCTTCAGTCCTCCTTAACAGGTGTGAATGAAAACCTAAAGCTTTCTGTTCAAGAAGATGCAAGTCGGATGCTTGTATCATGGTTGAACAACCTTCATGACCGTCCAGAGCCTGACAGTACGGCTGAGGGTGAAACAAAGAAAATTCATGTGTTTGGAAGTAAAGACCAAAAGGAACCTGGAATAGAAAATATAAAATCTGAGCCAACAGAAGATGGCTTGAAGGACAAAGATGACAAGGTGGAAGAAGTGAAAGGGAAAGCAAATGGCTATGAAGCACAATTAAAACAGCTCCAAGAAGCCGCCCAAGGCCCAACTGTTATGATGCCGAGTAGCCAGTTGTATCAGCAATACATTGATGCTAGGTTTGAAGATCTGAGACAGGAAATTTTGGAAGGATTTGAGAAGAAAATGGCAGATCTGAAAAATTCCTGTGAGTACAAACTGATGGATATTCAACAACATTGTGATGATCATGAAGCCAGCTGCCAAGGAATAAGGGAACTTATTGGAGAGAAGGAAAATGACATCAGAAAGGAGATAAAACAAATTCAGACACTTATCCAAGCACCATCAAACCACTCAATTTGTTGCAGTAATGCTGAAATTGATGCTTTTGGACAGCAGCTAAAACATTTGGGCAAGAAGATTGACAGAACTGCAGAAGCAAACAGGATTTTAAATGCCAGAATAGATAATGAAATGAAATACATAGCCACTCCATATCTGGAAGGCAACTTTGATGCAAAATGGGAGGAAGTGGAAGCCAGGATCAATGTTACAGAGAGAAATGCTGAACAACACTGCTTTTACATTGAAGAAACTCTTCGTGGTGTTATAGCTACTGAAGTAGATGAAGCGAAAGACATATTTGACAAAAAGCTTCAGGCACTGGAAAACCGTCTGAGTGCTACTTTTCTAGATGTTACTAATATCACAAATCCAGATGAGAAAAATATTGATCTAGTATCAATTTTGCACAGCAATTCAGGGTCTGGAAATGAACAGTTTGTCTCTGAGATTAATATTGTGAAGAACAAACTGCAAGATATTGAAAACCTTTGCAGGCAGAAATGCCAGCCAGTATCACACAATGTGGAGGGCCTCCAGAGAGACATAGAAAACTGTAACAGTAAATATGATGTATTGTTTTCAAAAACGGAGGATAATTCTGGTCTTTTAAAATCCTTAAATGGCTCTTTAAATGAGAAATTTAATTTAGTTAAAGGCAGCCAACGTGACATTCAGAAGCTTCAAAAGGATTTACGAATTATTCGTTATGGTCTGAATGCTATTGATAAAAATGTTAAGAAACTTCAGGGTGGTTTGAGCAGCTGCAATGAACAACTTCTAGGTATCAATTCTACTTGTGAAAAGGTACAACCTGGTGCTTTCAGAAAGGGAGATGAAATACAGAAAACAGTGGGCAATCAAACTCACCCAAACAGTAATTGTTGTAATGACTTAAAGGATAGGATGGAACAGTTAAGGACGAAGCTATATTATAACCTGAACAAATGCCAAGAGAAATTGCCTGGTGTCTCTGATATGGAGGGTAGAGTGTCCAGTGTTGAAAAAACCTGCAACAAACTAGATCAAGTGTCTAGCAGCCTCCAAAGGATAAGGGAGGGATTAAACAAACATGTCTCCAGTATTTGGAACTGTGTCAATAATATGAACAGAACCATAATTTCCAATTCCAAAGATATTTCTGGACTCAAGAATTCATCCCAGCAGTTCCACAGACAGTTCCACAAATTCACCATTGACCTCCAGAATCTGATGAAAACTAAACCTGCTACATGTAAGTTAGCCTCCCTCTTTCTAAATGCAAATTTTTAATTTTAAACAAGGTGATATCAGGGGTAAACTCAACAGATTTTAAAATAACAATGTACATTGTGGAGAGCAGATGGAATTGTGTTTACATTTTTACTTTCTACCTTTGTTTTTTAAATGTGGTTTACTGAAATCAAACACCTAGGGGGGAATCCAGTTTGAGCCAAATGCTGTACAATTTTTCTCTATACAACATAACATCTTCTTCTTTCTTCTTCTTTGGCGATCACTTGTAGCCGAGTAAGATTGTCTTCCATAAACATGGTTTTAACAATGGGTCCGTAAGTGACTGTGGAGGCCAATTCTGGATCCACACGTCCTTCCACAGTGGGGACATTGGTTTCCAGGCGGGAGTTGATCACGGTGTGGATTTGCCAAGCGTGCCTTCCTCTTAGCACGTTTCTCCCTTGCGTCCTGAGATCAAGTTTCTTCAAAGCCCATGACACCAGAAGCGGCTTTGTCATGCTGGCTACATGACCCGGAAGCTGTACGCCAGCTCCCTCGGCCAGTAAAGCGAGATGAGTGCCACAACCCCAGAGTCGTCTGCGACTGGGCCTAATGGTCAGGGGTCCCTTTACCTTTACCTAGTGGAGAACTGTATAGGTCTGCCCTGCCCTGCCCATTTCACACCTGACACCGCACAAGCTTTTGTGAAATAAGCTGCCATATTACAATTGTTAGAATATTCAGTTGGATCTGAAGTGAAGTGCTTGCATCATAGGGCAAGCACACCGTCAGAGCATAGTGAGGAATCTGTCAAATCATTGCAGGCAGTGGAACTCCTAAATAGGAATGTAATTCCTCTGCACCCAGAGAAAATTTCCTCATGCCGCAAACATGTCACATATCTCCCTGACAGCATCCTTTGCATTTTGGACCATATCCCCTACTCTGCACCAAGTTGCAAATGTGAAAAAAATGTGAGTGTAGAAGGGGCTAGTATTTGTCTTGTTAATATTTCTTCTTCAGGTTTCATTTAAATGAGGCATATAATATTATTTCGTAATTTCTATAAATAGGCTGTCTCATATGTTGGCACGGAGCATATCCATTCTGCACTATCTTTCTCATCCATGGCCTAGGCTGCCTGTAAATATTCTTGATTTCTTTTTAAAGCCACGGGTGGGGGACCTGTGGCCCTCCAAATTTTGTTGGACTCCCATCTCCCATCTGTCACAAACAGCATGACATTGGTTAGGGATGATGGAAGTTGTAGTTTAGCAGTTATCTAGAGCAGTGTTTCCCAACCAGTGTGCCTCCAGATGTTTTGGGACTACAACTCCCATAATTCCTGACCACTGGTCTTGCTATCTAGGGATGATGGGAGTTGTAGTCCCAAAACATCTGGAGGCACACTGGTTGGGGAACACTGATCTAGAGAGTCACAGGTTCTCCATACTGTACTTGTTTTAAATCTTGGAGAATCAGAGTACAGTGGAACCTCGATTTACGAATTTTTAGTTTATGAACGCCGCGGACCCATCTGGAATGGATTAATTCACTTTCCATTACTTTCAATGGGAAAGTTCACTTCAGTTTATGAACGTTTCAGTTTATGAACAGACTTCCGGAACAAATTACACCCATGCTTCGGGTTAAGTACACTTCAGGTTGAGTACTCCGCAGACCCGTCTGGAACGGATTAATCCACTTTCCATTACTTTCAATGGGAAATTTCACTTCAGTTTATGAACGCTTTAGTTTATGAACATGTTGTAAGCCCCCAAATGGCTTATCTTCTGAGTTAGCCAATAAAACTCAGAGACAAGAGGAGTTAGGAGTCCATTATGTTTATTGCAAAGCAATAAGGTTACAGTCGAATCTTTTCGGAATACTGCAACCCCGCCCAAAGATCGGGCAGGGGTATTTATAACATTTCAGACAAAGGATTTCAATTTAACCAATCACATAAATCATTACATCATTTTATATTTAATATTCATCATCTCATTTCATATTTAATACATATGTCATTACCTAATCTAATACGCATGCGCAATAAGTGTTGCTAACTAAACTTTGATTCTTACCGTGATCTGTTACATATTGTTAGTTTGCATGTATGGGAACCTGTGTTACGTGTGGATGTAACAATTTATGTTCTAGTTTATGAATTGCTTCTTTGTGATTTACGTATTAGCTGACCTTCTATCCCAGTAGGGACGGCTTCTTGCTGAATCATCAGTTTCTTTAAAGCAACAGGTTACCATAATTCACTAATATAAGCATATTCCAGGATTTATCGGGAATTACATTATTACCTTAATTGGGGTCCTTTGGGCCCCTGCTAAAACTTCCGGAACCAATTGTGTTCATAAACCGGGGTATCACTGTAGAAGGTTCCTGTACAGTCATAATTTTCTGTTTTTGTTTTTTGTTTTTAAAAAACTTGCTACACAGTAGAATAAACAAATGCAAGAAAAGAAAAATGTGCTGGAATTAGACTCTAGTTCCCATTTGCAGAGATGAGGAAGACAGCTTTGGGTTGATTGACCCTTTACTTAGTTTTCTTTTCCCTCCTATAAAAAACTACGCAAGACACTCTCTTTTAAAGTTTAAATGGCATATAATTTTTGCTTAGTGTACTTGCAGTTGCAGATTAAATATCCAATGCAGGTGGATGTTTCTTAACTTGCTAAAACCTCTTACACAGATTAAATGGTTACAGGGTAACTGACTCTGAGGCAGACAGCAGCACAATGTAACATAACCTGCTGCTCTAACTGTTAAGACTGTTCAACTAACTGCCATAACTCTACCAACTGCTATAACTGCCACAGGGTGTATGACATCACAGAGTTCTACAGCTCTTGCAATTAACCCTTTGCATACGCATTTTGGATGTTTTCATCCCACAAAATGAAGTACACATTTCCAAAATCTACGCCATTTTGAAAGTGTGAGGCACCCTTCTCCATCTGGTGCCCTCCGGATAAACCTGCGCTGCAATTCCCATCCTCCTTAACTATTGGCTTTGCTGGCTCGGGCTGATGGGTAGTCCAAAACATCAGGAGAGTGCCAGATAGGAGACTAGGGCAAGAAATCAATAACGGAACACCCTTTGAGTTTCAAAGCACTTTATGAACCCTTTAAATAATGCTAACACAAGTAAAGATCCTACCTTCTGAGTACAAAGTAGGCTTACATTTTTAATTTTATTTTTTTAAGCAGAGGTTGGATGGTCATCTGTCATGGATGCTTTAGCTGGGATTCATGCATTGCAGGGGGTTGGACTAGATGACTCTTGGGGGAACCTTCCAACTCCACAATTCTACGATTCTATCACTCTGCTGCCCTATATTTCATCTATATTTTCTCTGTTTGCTGTCTTCCTTTCTCTTGGTCTTCCCAGGCTGCAAAGTACATTGCAATGTTGTAATGGTTAATATTTTAGGTTGAACAGCTGAAGTAGCACAGTGGCACTCTTCTAGCCCAGGGAAGTGGTGGTGTACAGTATGTGAGATGTTGATCTGCTACTTGCCTGGACAGGCAACCCAACTCAACCCAACTCAAGCTCAGAAGTGTAGGGTCTATATTTGTAGTTTTCCTTTCCAAGTATATATGACTGCAAGGAAACATCCCAATATGTGCATGTGGTTTGCTTTGAATGAAAGCCTACTACATTAAATTATGCTTGTGCCGGTTAGTGTGTACAGGATTTCAGACTTACAAAGCAAATAGGTTTCAGAAAGTTTTGAGATGAAATGACAGCTGATACTGAAAATTGAGTAAGGATTCTTGGAGTACTAATAAAGGAACTGTACTAGGAAATCTCATAAAGTTTTTCAGAGGGGTAGCCATGTTAGCAGCAAAAATGACAAAGTGTATTGTGGCACCTTAAAGATCAATGGATTTTGTCCTACATGTGTATATGTGAGTTTGTGTCTACCACCTTGGGAATCAACTTGAAAAGCAAAGCAGATGTTTCTCTGTGTCTGAATATCATTCAGTCAAACTGAAGCGTTCAGTATATGGCTGCAATACACTGCATTTGAATGGGCAACCTTTAATCTTACATACAGTAGGTTAGTTTTAACCTCAAGCATAGGTTTAAGAAAATATCTGACAATGTATTATATGACTTAAATGATTACACTTCAGTTTGGCAGGCTCAAACCATAATTGTCTTCTATTGATAATTGTACTGAAACAAAACCTGTTAAATAATATATACCAGTTGGAAATTCAAGCTGGGAAAAGGTGTGCTAATTTGCAGCCAAGTATATTCTAGCTTTGGCATCAGTTTTTACTTTAAGCAACATGGAGCCAAAGACATTTTTAATGAGTCAGTCCAGATGTATGTTGATGGGTTGTTGCTGTATAAGCCATGGGCCCAAATCCTTATTTGGGTCTTAACTTATTCAGTGCTTCCCTGAAAGGTAGTGGGGTGTTTGCTTGGACACAGAAAGAATATTCAGTGCATTATGGACCTCCTCCAGCAGCATTAGAATGTCAGAGCCTACTCATGATGAGCAATTTTGTCCTAGGATCAAATTTACTGTCAACTTCTCCAGTAGCTCACAACACAAAATTGCAACAAAGCCATTTTAAATTGGTAAAATATTAATACCAGCAGGGATCCACAGCACAATAAAGGTATCTGTGTTATCTTCTGATAATGCCTGGGCCATAAAGCAGCATGGAGAGTTGTGTCCAATATGGTAAAAGCAAAGTAATGGTGACATTTACCTGAATTACATGGTATATGTGGCAACCATTTTGTGCCTATCCAATTGGCATGCGACTCATGGACCTGGAAGAGGTCAGGACGGGGTGGGAAGGGTGTAACAAAGCAGGGCGGACTTATGTGCACTCCAGGGACATTTGTGGGGGCCAGGAACGGAACCCCATGCAAAATGGTTGCCGCCTGTACTTCCATGCAGGAGTTACCAGAGAGCCATGATCCAACCATAACAGGAGTATCTCCCATACTGTTCTGATAAACATTCTGCATTCTGCAAATAGGACTATATTAGAGGCGCCTAAGTCTAGGATCCTACTGCTGTTACATTTTCCTTTATGCTCTCTTTATTGAATTCATCAGTTATGCTGGAAATGGATGGACACTTTGATGGAAGATAAAATTACAATTGGTTGATTTCCTAGTACTGTTACATAATTTAGTTTTATTATTAAATTAGACTTGCTAGCATTCCTGCTTTGCATGAACCAAAGTGTAGAATCTGATGAAACCACTGATAATCATAATGAAAAAGAATATTTAATTAGGTACAGAAGGTAAGATGGCTGTGAAATTCTGCAGGTAGTCAATGTGGTGCCCTCCAGATGTTGTTGGACTGTAACACTCATCAGCCCTAGTCAGCGTGGCCAGTGGTCAGCTGAAGGTCAGCATCTGGATGGCACTGTGTTGGGTACCCCTGGGCTAGAGATTTTGTTTTTTTAAAGGCGATATAGTGGGACAAGGTTTTATGGATAAATGTGCACCTGAATTGTTTCTATTGCATATTAGAGATTTTCTCTTGCAAAGCATGGCAGATGCTTTGCTGAATTGTGGTGCAAAGGTTTTGGATTAACTGTTGCAAAATCAAGTCATTAATCTTCTATATTTTGTATAAATGGAATGGGTAAATCACTAGCTTTTAGTTTTGTCCTCTGCTCTATTTTCTTCATAAAGGAAATCATATTTTTTCACACACACAAAAAGTCAACAATTTGAATTTAGCAGTTTTCTTTGTACCTCGCATACCTCATCACATTAATAAAAGTTGTGGGCCAAGAAATGGAGGTTTGAATCTGAAGGTAGCTTATCTCATGGCCTGGCATCTGACCAGAAAGCAAAGAATGACGTTACTTGGCATGTTGCCTCCTTTGGTGTCATCATTTTAAGTTGCCAATAGTAAATAAAGAACTATGAACACTGCTGAAAAAAAGATGGTGCCCTGGGGATATGCTCTTTTCAAATGCAACAATGATCTAAGTGCAGTTCGCCTTTCCAGCTGTTTTTCAGGCTGTGGAGAAAAGTCCCTGCTTTATAATTTATCCAAAAAAGAGTTAGACAGAGACTGTCCTAAATGTACCCTTTTAATTTACTGAGTTAACTATAGTGGAGTGACACCTGGGATGAATTTTGCCCTTGCTGTCTGGATTACTAACACATGCTTTGTCCAAATGGTGGTTCCTTTATCATTACAGTATTTTTAGATCTTAAAAAAGCAGTCCCTGGTATAAAGCAACTCAGTATCAGAGGCCAAAACATCAGGTACTGCAAAGTATTAGCACATGGGCATTCGTGTGTGAAATATTTAGGGTGAGCCACACCAAGCAAGCTGACTCTTACACTTCTCTTTGGAACAACAAACCATCTGATTCCATCTAGATCTTTCATTGCCTTTTTTCTAAATGAGAAGAATTTAAGAAGAGTTAAATTATATGGGTACAGCGATAGAGATAAGGTAGTTTTGTGCCACATTTTTCAGATGGCAAACCTCTGTTTAAGGGCTGTTTGGTTGAAGCCTGGTTTAATGAGAGGTGTTGCAGTAAAAAATTGTTAGCATACGAAATTTCTTTGCAAATCTGCCCTATTGTAATTTCTCTTTTTTTGGTAATGCTGGATACTTTAAGAAAGCATAGCTAGATAATATAAAAAGTATTGTTGTGTTTCTATCTAACAGCATTATAGTTCTTTACTTATAAAGAATACTTAGTACTTATTATTGTGTTTAATTCAAAGCAGTAATTTAGCGTCCCTTAGCTTCTGAGTTCACAGCCCCCATTTTTAGCACTCTGTGTCCCCTTGTTTTTCTACCTTCCTCCTTAGCTGTCAACACACAGCTCCCTCTTAGCCCTAGGCTCTGAGTTATGTATTCCCCAGTCCAAACAATCTAGCTTCCTTTCCACCAGCTATACTGAGGTAGGCAGAGCTTCCTTTTGTTTTTAAATACAAACACTCTGATTATGAAATACATAAGGCCTTACATCAGTTGTGAATGTCACAAGGATGTTTTCAATTGCTGCTTTTCTTGGCAAATTACATGGAAACTCATTTCAGTCACCATCTCCATATATTTTGCAGAAAAACACCAGTTTCAATGCAGTGCACTGTTCACAAATGATGCAAGGAACATGTACAGTGGTACCTCAGGTTAAGTACTTAATCGGTTCTGGAAGTCTGTACTTAACCTGAAGCGTACTTAACCTGAAGCGAACTTTCCCATTGAAAGTAATGGAAAGTGGATTAATCCGTTCCAGACGATGAAAAACACACCCTAAAACAGCAATTTAACACGAATTTTACTGTCTAACGAGACCATTGATCCATAAAATGAAGGCAATAATCAGTGTACTGTACTATAAATAAGACAGCCACCGCAGCCACCACACCCAGCAGCTGAGGGGAGGGGGAGGCATCATCAGTGGGAGTAAGAATCAATGCACCCAAAGGGTTAGGGTTAGGGTGATAGGGTTAATGGTGATAAACATCTATGCGCCAAATGGTTGTAAGGTTAAATTCTTTAAGAAGATTGAGCGGCTATTAAATGAATTTATAAAAGATGAAGAAATTATATTAGTGGGGGATTTCAATAGGGTGGTATTGCCAAAAATAGGCAGAACAAATGAGGGGAAGAAAGAAAGAGGGAAACTACCGGGAACTTTTTTCCAAGTAGTTAAAAATTATGAATTGAAAGATATCTGGAGGTTAAGAAACCCATTAGAGAGAAAATATTCATACTACTCAGGAGCGAAAATATCTGCCTCAAGAATAGATGCAATATGGTTATTGCCAGGGCTAATTCCATTAATAAAAAAATGTGAAATCATGGCAAAGTCTATAACAGACCACAATCCAATTATGATAAGAATTAAAGAGAGTTATGGACAAATTAGAAGATGGTGTCTAGATAAAATAATTTTGGATGATGAATTGTTTGTAGCTAAAATGAGAGATTTGTTGAAGGAATTCTTCCAGAATAATGTGTCAGAAGAGATAGATCTAACCACAGTCTGGGACTCGAGCAAAGCCTATATCAGAGGAATGTATATTCAACAAAAGAGTAGAATCAGAAGGGAAAAAGGAGAAAGATTGAATTTTTTAAAAAAAGAGATAGAATTGAAGGAGAAAGAATTAGGGAAGAACCCAAAAGATGTAAATATAGCAACACAAATAATTTTTTTACTAAATAATCTAAAAAAATTGATGGATGAAGAAATTGAAAATAAAATTAAATGGGCCAAACAAAGAACATTGGAATTTGGGGGGGAAAGCAGGAAAAATGCTGGCGTGGCAATTGAGGAAAAGACAAAGTGAAAGGATAGTTACATCAATTAAGGAGGGAGAGAAGAAATGGACAAATCCGGAGGATATACAAAGATGCTTTGTGAAATTTTATAAGAAATTATATAAGGAGAAGGAATTGAATGAAAATAAATTGCCAAACTTAAAATTGGGAAGTCACCAGGAACGGATGACCTTTCTGGTCGACATTATAAATTATTTAAGGATGAATTGGTTGTGATGTATCAAAAATTAGTAAATAAAATTTTGGAAGAAGGGATAATGCCTAAAACATGGCAGGAAGCATATATAATTTTAATACCAAAAGAGAAAGAAGGGAATGTGGAAGTAGGAAATTTTAGAGCAATCTCTCTCCTCAATATAGACTATAAAATCTTTGCAGAAATTTTGGCCAATAGAATAAAAGGGGTATTAAATAGGATCATAGGACAGGAACAACAAGGGCCCGAGTAAAAGGGCAGCATTCATCTTTCTCGATGCGGAAAAGGCGTTTGACAATCTGGCCTGGGGATTCATGAAGAAAGCATTGGAAAAAATAGGGGTAAGGGGTATTTTTTTGGAAGGAGTAAAGGCAATCTATAACAAACGGTCAGATTAATTATAAATGGGGTAATTTCAGAAGAACTTGAGATATCTAAAGGTACTCTCCAAGGATGCCCACTGTCTCCATTATTGTTTATCCTATCACTGGAATTTTTATTACAAGGTATTAAAAAGGATGAGGAGGTTAAGGGAATTTCAGTAGGGAGGAGTAAATACTGTATAAAATTAGGGCTTTTGCAGATGATATAATGATGATGGAGGAACCAGTGGAAACAATAAATAAGTTGAAAGAGAAATTATTAAAGTATGGCTTTGCCATTCTTATAATCATATATTCAAATATTGTTAGCCAGAACGTCTGATTGGCCCATTTTCTTCCTTCTACAAACCTTAGCTGAAAATCCAGCAGTGTTACTACCAAGGAAACCACAAGGAAAGATTCCCCTGCCACCACCAGTTCCAAGAAAACCATTACAACCATCTCAGTCAGAAACACATCCAGCACCCTCACAGCCAAGGACGCCACTACAGCCACAACCAGGTGAGCATGTGCAGTCATCACAGCCAAGAATACCCCTACAGATTCCAGAAATAAGAATACCTTTGAAGCCATCAGATCCACAAATAATCGTACAACCACCATTGCAAGGAATACCTCTTCAGCCACCAGATTCCAGAACTCCTCTACGGCCATCATCACGAGGATCAAAAGCAGGATCAAAACCTTCCTTGCCTGGGTCAAGTGGGATATTTATGGAAACTGGACAGGCGGGACCTCCTGGTACAGTTTTAATGTCGGAAAAAGGACGGGAAAAAAGGATAAATGGCCAAAATGGCCAGAATAACATGCTGGTTTCTGAAGGTTCTGCTGGAGCACCAGGTGAGCAGATTTTCTCTTGAGTTATTTCTTGTTTCTTGTCATTGATAAAATATGCATATTTATTCAGAATTTGGAATCCGGTGATCAGTGTTCTGTGTAAAAAATGTGACTGTTTGTTCCATACCAACATACGTGGGGAATCCAATGCTCTTTCCCTTTGCATGTTGGGATTTATGATGCTCTGGGGTTGCCCGGAGGCTCCCTCAGTCCTACTGGCCAGTCCTACTGACCTACTTACCATTCCGGTAAGCACAACTCTGGAATGGCACGCCGCTTCATTCCAGTGTGCCCTTCAGCAACATCTCCCAGATGAAAGATGCACACTAATCTTATGGCATAGCACAGCAAGAAGAATGAACCATCCGTAGATCTAAACTACATATTTATTTATTTATACTACTGTATTTACAGTCACAGAATCATGGCTGTCTCACATTCAGCTCCAAGAGAGAACAGGCAGGCAACTAGTAAAAGTGAAAGTACAATATATAGTGCATGCAGATAGGACTGTATCCGGTTCTCACGGTTCTTCTCGGACAGGCATGTGAATTACACCAATCACACAGCCTCAGAGGAGTGATTTGCTAACCTTGCACACCACTGCAGTGGAGGATAGCAGCCATTCCTATCTGCAATATTGCTGCTTCCCACCAACATTGTATAGGTCAGGGGTCAGCAAACTTTTTCAGCAGGGGGCCGGTCCACTGTCCCTCAGACCTTGTGGGGGGCCGGACTATATTTTGGAGGGGGGGGGGGGGAAATGAACGAATTCCTATGCCCCACAAATAACCCAGAGATGCATTTTAAATAAAAGGACACATTCTACCCATGTAAAAACATGCTGATTCCCAGACCGTCTGTGGACCGGAATTAGAAGGCGATTTGGCCGCATCCGGCCCCCGGGCCTTAGTTTGGGGACCCCTGGTATAGATAGTAGCAGGAGCCACTATGTATATTCCTTTCTTCACTAAAACATGCAGGAAGGGAATGAAAATGTGCCAGGTCATGGCCCTCTAAATTCTTCATTGTAGATACCAGTAATTAAACCACTTATAATGCTACTCGTTTCAAAACGACCGCTCCAAAAATTCTGAGAAATGCAGATGCAGCAGTTACTAAGTACTATAGTCAGATGCTGGTGGTACTGGAATTAATCACATTTGACAGGAGGGGTGTTTCATCATTAGAGGCTGTAAATTTGCTTGAAATGTGCATCTTTTTCATACTTGCTTGTAGGTTACCCTAAACTTCCAAGGCCTCCCTCTACAACTGCACAAGGTAATCCCACGTTTTCAGATTTCTTTTCTTTTCTTTTTGCTAATTCCCATAACTTGCTTGCTGGCATTTACTAAAGCAGTTTATAGCATAAATACTATTTCAGATGACAGTTATTTCTTGAAATATTAACTAAGAAACTTCTAGTATAGTTTCAAAATCTGAAACTTATAAAGTACTTTCCCTGAATCATCCTGCTGCCCCGCTGCCTCCTCTGTTCACCCTTCAGATTCTTGCCTGTCCCTGACACCTAGAGATCGTTACTTATTATTATTATTATTTAGTAATTTGTATACAGCCCTTCATCCATAGTTCTCAGGGCAGTTCACAATATGCTAATAAATAAATAAATAAATAAATAAATAAATAAATAAATAAAATAAAATATTATTTATGCCCCGCCCATCTGGCTGGGTTTCCCCAGCCACTCTGGGCGGCTTCCAACAGAAAAACAATCTATTAAACATTAAAAGCTTCCCTAAACAAGGCTGCCTTCAGATGTCTTCTAAAAATCTGGTAGCTGTTTTTCTCTTTGACATCTGATGGGTGTTCCACAGGGTGGGCGCCACTACCAAGAAGCCCCTCTGCCTGGTTCCCTGTAGCTTTGCTTCTCGCAACGAGGGAGCCGCCAGAAGGCCCTCGATGCTGCACCTCAGTGTCCGCGCAGAACGATGGGGTGGAGACGCTCCTTCAGGTATACTGGACCGAGGCCATTTAGGGCTTTAAAGGTCAGCACCAACACTTTGAATTGTGCTCGGAAACATACTGGAAGCCAATGTAGATCTTTCAAGACCGTAAAAGGCTATTAACTAAGTAACTAAATAAGCAAAGAGGATCTTTAAATACCTCCTTGTTGCTTTCCCTGTGTGTTCAAAGGAAAGCTTGTTATATTCTCCTCTCTCAGGTATCCTACCCAAGTAGGAACACAAAGGCTGATGCTGAAAATAGGCATATATGTCAGCATAGTGTCTGGGGAAATGAGGTGTATCATGAGTGAAACATACTCTTCAACATATGGCTGAGTGCTGGTATTGAATCCATACATTGTGGCATGCACACAGATCCAATAATTTGTATCTAGTAGTTTATTACCTTCAATCTTCATGCAAGGCTAGGCATGGAGAGACTTAGCTAACCAGAGCCCTTCCTATTCTACTGTCATCTTAAACTGTTTAAAGTAATTGGTTGTTGACATGTTCTAGACCCGACTGTGTGCAGGTGACTGCAGAGAGCATAACACTGCTGCTAACACTTGGATAAAGTTAGTTTTCTCATATTAGGCTGTTATGTGGATCCACTGTTTAAGATAACACCACTGGAGTAATTGAAATTAAGATAATTGTGAGCGTCATTATTTGCTTTGCGTCAGTTGGCAGTCTATTGTATCAACATCTTAAAAGGTTATATAGTGTGAATATACAAAAGCTGTAACAGTTACCTGAAAATTTATCTGACCACAGTTGAAGGTGTGGTTCTGCAGTATTTTAAGCAGGGGTGAGAAACTCCAAGTCTGGAGGCCAAATGTGCCCCTCCAGACCTCTGTCTGGCTTTTGGGACCGTTCCCAGGCTATGCCCCCTCCCTACTGGTCCTGCTTCATCCCCTCCCATGGACAATAGGTTTGCAGGGCCCAGAAAGGAGCAGCTACTATGTAGAAGGACACACTGATTGAAGAAGAAATCAATCAATGTAAGTTTATTGAAAGCCATGTCAATTCCATACAATCACAAATTAAAGAATAAAAGGAAATAGCTACAAAAATGTTAAACTGGAGGTAAGTAAAAGTTGATTAAAACACCAGTTTTGAATGTGTGTATAGAACAGTTGCAGCAAGGGAATATGCAGAGACTATTTAGAAAAGTAGTTCAGTGGGAAGGACTGGGTAGGGGAAGCTAAATCCATCCACACCACTCCCTAGAATGACTGTTTTTCTAAGCAGGCTCTGTACTACACCGCTCTGCTAGGTGGATGAAGTAGAAGAATTGTACATATATTACTCTTAGATGGATTGCAACAACTGCTTGTCCACTTTGAACTTAAGTTACTTATAAGGAATGGTCACTTTCATTGTGCCAGCACATGGGACCAAAATTGAAGGTTTGCAATGAAAGCAGTCTATTTAGCAAGTTTGTGTTATGCAACACACTTAAAGGTAAAGGTAAAGGGACCCCTGACCATTAGGTCCAGTCGTGACCGACTCTGGGGTTGCGCGCTCATCTCGCATTATTGGCCGAGGGAGCCGGCGTATAGCTTCCAGGTCATGTGGCCAGCATGACAAAGCCGCTTCTGGCAAACCAGAGCAGCACATGGAAACGCCGTTTACCTTCCCGCTGTAGCGGTTCCTATTTATCTACTTGCATTTTGACATGCTTTCGAACTGCTAGGTTGGCAGGAGCTGGGACCAAGCAACGGGAGCTCACCCCGTCACAGGGATTCGAACCTCCGACCTTGTGGTCAGCAAGCCCTAGGCTCAGTGGTTTAACCACAGCGCCACCTGGGTCCCATATGCAACACACTTAACCCTTAGCAATTGTGAAATGGAGCATGTTGCAGTAGCCTCCATGTGGTGGTTGTGATCTGTAGATTGGCCCCGTACTCTCTGCATTGGGCCTTCTTGGAGAACCCCAAAGGCTTAAAGCCATGAAGGCCATCTTCATGTGGTGGTAATCTCTTTTAGCATAATTGGTATGTGGCACGTAAAGCTGTAACTATATCCATTGTGTTTATTCATTCCGCACACTTTTGGTGATGTAGGTCTAAGACAGTGTTGCCTAAACATTTGTTGCTGAATGAGATAGGGATAATATTGCTATTTGCTTTGTAGATGATAGGAAAAGTGTAAATAGAAGAGGACCTTCAGTCGTCTTAACGGTGGTGAATCTGCAAAAGGTGTGCTTGTTTTGTTTTTGCTAAAGTGTTCAATTAAGGGCATGAGGAGAACTTTGTGTATAAGACCAGCTAAAGCACTTGTAATGCTGCATTATGTGTCTAAGTTATGATCACTTCTTCATTCTAGGAGCAGCTGTTTCTTCACTGGTGTCATTCTCTGCTGGTCTCACTCAGAAGCCTTTCCCTAATGACATGGGTGTGGTACATTTCAACAAAGTGCTTGTAAATGATGGAAGCCATTATAACCCTGAAACAGGTATTAAACAGTTCCTAATTGATAAAGGGAAACTGGTAGTATCTATTGAATGATTTTTAAAAAAATTTAAATTCTGTAGAATTTAAATGCATTCCAGCATTTTCTCAACTTGTACCTGCTTATATAAAGCAACTTAATAGGAGGTTCCCTTCATGTCCAAGTTAGTGTGAGAGTAGACACTACTGATACATTTTTCAGATCTTTCAAGCTGCTGAGGCTGGTATTACTCCATTGCTAACATCCATTTCTTTTAACCTACCCAATATTGTATAGTCCTTGAGCATGCTGTCTTCCCCCCATAAAGTCACATATACAAGTGGCAGAACTGAAGGATTTAATGTTGGGAGAACTTGCTAACAGCAGACACCATTGCATTCTTTCCTATGCATTGGGGAACTGAAGTGAAATTACAATCAGCTCAGTGGATAAAAATGTATAATAAGCATGTGCAGGAGCTAAGGGAGAATGAGTTCATAAGAGGAATTTTATGTGAAGAACTCCTCTTCGTTGTCATGCCAAATAAAATATGATACGTTCAAATTAAATGATCTTTATTTCCTCCCAGTTATTGTACTGACATACTTATGTTATTTGATAAAGCAGTAGGAATTGGACTTGGCCCAACCGTACACGTGTGTTTTGATTAATGTGTGTCTTCATTGCAGGCGTCTTTACATCTCCCTATGAAGGTCGTTATCTGATCACAGCTGTTCTAGCTCCAGAGAGGGATGAATACATAGAAGCTGTGCTGTCAGTTTCCAATGCAAGCATTGCTCAGCTTCACACAGCTGGCTACAGAAGAGAGCTGCTTGAACACCACCGACCACGATCAGGGAAACGAACTTGTGGTGGAACGGGGGCTTTCCATCTTGTTCTTCACCTCAAAGCTGGAGCTGAAGTAAGCATTGTAGTTACTGGGGGCAAGCTGGCCTACACAGACTCTGATGAAATATACTCCACATTCAGTGGGGTGTTTCTATATCCTTCCCTTTCTCATGCATAGAGGGGAGTAATTAATAAATGGTGAAGCTTTAATATTTTATTCCTCATTTTTTTCATCACCTTCAATACTTCTGTTTTAAGTGCAATCTTTACATGACTATATTTTCTTTCCCTCAATTGACTTTCTTTTAGATTATGGACATTTAAACACCCTACAAAAGAACAGTAGTTACTATGGGGGTATCACTGAAATATGTTCAAAGTAAATTATGTTTATTAACTTTTGAAAGAGAGACTTTATAATTGCAATCCTGAGTCACTGAAGCTAGTTAAATAAATTTAAGAATTATCCTTGTAAAATTCTCTTGTTTTCATGCATTATCCTTAAAATGCTGAAAGCAGCAAAGGAGGTCAGTCCTTTTCACTTTAGTTAGAACTAGCTACTGAAAATTATAGCAGTGGTTGCAGCAATAACCTTTGTATTTCACTTTCTAGTCTTCAAAGCATTTCATGTGCATTAACTTGTTCTAACAATCTTGTAAATCATGTTGTCATCCCGATATTTTAGATAGGGGGAATGGAGCCCAAGGCCACAGAGTAAATTCAAGAAAAAGGTAATATTTGAACTACTATGCTAGGAGTACGGGGTTCACACA
Source organism: Zootoca vivipara (assembly GCF_963506605.1). Lineage (NCBI taxonomy): Eukaryota > Metazoa > Chordata > Lepidosauria > Squamata > Lacertidae > Zootoca > Zootoca vivipara. The sequence goes on from NC_083283.1 coordinate 46,376,943, forward strand.
GAATTAGGTTTTTGCAAGTATCTGATGTCATAAAAGCCACTTTCACTTGATACTACTTTAATGTCATAAAAGCTTTCATCTGAGAAAAGTGCAAGTTGAGAACGGACATAATTCAACATGGTCTAAATAGCATCACTCCGTTATGTGTTTGTTTTTACAGCAGACTATATACTAAAAAGCAAAGCCACCCAGCCAAATAGGCCACACCCTCCTTTTTCTGTACTGTACTTAGGACGCAGGTGGCGCTGTGGGTTAAACCACTGAGCCTAGGGCTTGCCGATCAGAAGGTCGGCGGTTCGAATCCCTGCGACGGGGTGAGCTCCCGTTGCTCGGTCCCTGCTCCTGCCAACCTAGCAGTTCGAAAGCACGTCAAAGTGCAAGTAGATAAGTAGGGACCGCTACAGCGGGAAGGTAAACGGCGTTTCCGTGCGCTGCTCTGGTTCGCCAGAAGCGGCTTAGTCATATTGGCCACATGACCTGGAAGCTGTACGCCGGCTCCCTCGGCCAATAATGCGAGATGAGCGCCGCAACCCCAGAGTCGGTCACGACTGGACCTAATGGTCAGGGGTCCCTTTACCTTTACTTGGTAATCTACTAATGGTGTTAGGAATACTTGCTTCCTGCAGCCAATGAAAGAACATCCCTTATGTCTTATGAGGCTTGTGAAATGTTCTTCTTGTCTTGCCTCTTGAGGTCTCAGAAAGCCTCTTGAACATTGTTTCTGGACAACATAAAGCAAATTTCCTCCTGAAAGTGATCTACTCATACTTAATAGAAGACTGCTGCTCTTATATGGGAATGGCCAGGAGCCCTTCAGTAAACAATGGGTCATGCCTTTACTGAAGGTCTCCCTCATGTCTCCAGAAGAGGCAGTCACAGTAAAAATCTAGTACTTAATATAGTTGGCAGAAATTTTGCCCCAGCCCCCAACTGCATTTAGCCACCATGGAAAAGGCTCGCCAGCCCCAGTTCTGCAGCAAAGAAGTAACTTTTATGGAAATTGCATTTCTCAAAGATACACATCACTTCTATGTTAACCCAAAGCCTTTCCAGCCTACTTTCAGGTAGAGTCCAAAATGAACTTAACTACAGGCTTTTTCAGCTGACTGTCTCATCCGTGTTTATTCTCCTCTACACCCAAGGTAATTTTTCCTATATTGTACTGAATGGAATTTCTGTGATTTGGCTGCAGACCGTTCTGAGCCCACAGGGAATAATTTCAAATGTATAAATATAACACATGTAGTGAGGTTTTATTGTAAATTTTATTAACACAGCACAGTGGACATTTTTTTCCTAACAGACCAGTCTTTACAAAAAACAAAACAAAACACTGTACTGGAATGTTCAATGATTAATAAGTGAATAAAGGTATATCAAAGAAAAAACTGGTTATAACACAATTAAATAGAATGTACTGAAGAATTATCTCCAATCTTGCATTCAGAACCAACCACAATGTAGATTCTCTTGCTCTCTAAAGGTGTCAAAAGTTTTGCTGATGAAAGCCTTATCGCAAAGGTATCAGTTCTAATATATCTGTCTTACATATTAGTTGCTTTAAAGGCTTGAGATATCTTGCACTTCAGTTACCAGCCTGCATCACAGTCATATTTGCATAAATTGAATGCATTTAGAAGTTTTCCAATGCTGAGCCATGTAATATTTTTCCAGATGAGGGCACAATTCTTGAAAAAGTATATCGATAGCGGAGCACTGTTTTTCAAGAATCCCGTTTGCCCTGCTTAATAGAGACTATTTTTGCATTTATACATGCATACACACCACCTTCTCTCCTCCAAATACTAGTCTTAACACAAGAGATCTAGAACCTTTACACTGCAATAGAAAACTGTTTTCTTGCATAAACAAGCAGAGCTTGCCTTATTTATCCACACATTACTTGCAGGCTTTGATTTCCCAGCTCCTTACTTTACTTGTATTCATTTTACATGACAAATTCCAGGTAAATGATTTGAGAGGTGCAGCATAAGCTGTTCAATACACTTCCAAAGTAAAAGGAAATGCATATTCCAAAACAGCCTTTAAAAGGTTCTTTGTTCATAAACACAAATGTATATCTCTTTCATGGAAAGAACTAAGAAACTTGTGCTAATCTGAAATAGATTTAGTACAAGCGTTGTTTCCCAATACCAGTTCCAAACCAGCCATTTCCAGTACAGCAAGGAAACAGATTAAAAATTACCTCTAGCAGATAGCTACGGTATATTGGGCACCATCTACCAATGAGCAGCTCTGGAGTCACTGAGGTAAAATCCAAACTCATTATGTAATGGTCTGCATAGCACTATTCAAATTGAGACCAAGAGATAGAAAACAATAGTATATCATTTTAAGAAGTGCATATTTTGTTCAAATGAAGGAAGTGTTTGGATCAAGGTGACTCAAGAGTACTCTTCAGCATTAAACATACTAATAAATAGTATGATTTTGTCTGCTTGTCATTACGAAAGGGAATTCTTCCCAAAGTTTTGGAAATTCTTAATGTTCAAAAGCAGCACACAGATCTCCACTCCAAACACTGTCAGAATTATTCACTCCAGTTAACAGTACTGATGCCTTATAAGGAGCAAGATAACCTATTAAGATGAACTTAACCATTACTGCAAATGTGAAATAATGTACCACACCTCAGAATAAAGAGGGAGAGAAAAAAAGATTAAGAACATAATGTGAAACAAACAGTCAACTCAAATTGAAATTTAATCTAGGATATTTCAAATTTTCAGAGTGCTTTACAGAATACCGAATATGAACTAGATGTTGGAGTAAATTTTATCCAGCACAGTAGGCTTTTCTTTACTAGAGCTATAACTTGTACTTCCTTGTGTGTGGAGATTTAGGTATTCTATTAAGATATCTGATTGAAAAATAGTTTCAAAGTACATAACAATATACAGCCCAATCACTGTTTAGTTAGAAATTTCAAGTCCCAACATTTTCCTAAGGTTACATCTACTGTACTTATCTATTTAACTGATCTAATTAGTCTCAAATGTTTTCCCTCTACAAAGTCAAAAGGAGCAAATTACTAGTTGTGAAACTTGATAAGTCTGATAAAGATTTTATTGAGAGCACTACGTCTAGTCCTTAAGCGCTGCTACCATAGTTGACAACATAAAACCAGCACTGGTAGCAAACCTGCAGATTAAACTTAGTAGTTCATACCTGGCAGAGAATAGAGTTTTGATACGTTTACATGGATACTTTGGGTGATCAGGAAAGCACTAGTCAGCATTCTTAAGGTCTGACCTAGCTTCAAGTTATATGATGATTCAAAAATGTTAACTCTTTCAGTTTAGTTGATTTATGGCATACTAGACTATCCTGGCAGGGAGTGGGAATGTTTTTGTTTATAGACATTATAATCAACTATCATTTTTGTGTCAAGGGTTGGATAGAAATAGGTGAAAGAAACTAAAACAACTGGCTCCTTAAATCAGGACCTCAGTTGCTTTTGAATCCACTGTGGAGCTAACATACTAAATGTCTAAACAGAAGTAACATTTTGTACCTGATACACACAGTATTTCTCACTTGGATGCCCTTGTCCTCTGCCAATTTTATCAAAACTGAAAAACCCTGATACAGAGTTCTGGAAAGGCATTAATAGTAGTTCCAGTTTTAAAGACTGACTATATACATTACCTTCTTTAAAAAAATGAGAATTTATCCCTGAATATTTTCTGAATCTGTTGCCTGCTGATCTATACAGTACCCATGCTAAGTGCAATTAAGAGATGTCAGCTGTTTGCAGCAAAGATGTTCTTACGAATTCTAATTTCACATAGCAGCTTAGGAAACAAAAATTGCTGCAAGTAAGAAAAAGCATCTCAGACAGCCCCAATCACTGTATAGTAGTTTGTTTGTTTTTTAAAGGCAACACAACCATGAGTGGGTAATAGAAGTAGCATTTCCACTCCAATCCTCAGTTCTTTAAAGGTGTAGCAAAACAGAGTGACCACTATACACGAACTCATGAATTCTTAAGATATTTTTAAAGAAATTAATAATGAGAGAGTCTAAGACATTGTATCTCAAACAGGCTAAGTGCTGGTTTAAGTACTAAATATAATTCCTATAGTGGGCCTGTTAAATCTCTGCTATCGATTTTACAAACTTTTTTCTCTTTTCCTTTAAGATGATATATCAAGGAGGCTAACATACAAAACATCACACACCCCCACTGTGGTTTGTATATAGGAAGATGCAAATCTGCAACTACATTTTCATTTTCTGTCCTCTATCCTCTGGATGGCCTGCTATTTCAAAGGATTGCTATCTTTCTAATGCCTTAAATCAAACAGTAAGGACATCTTAAAAGAACAAAGAGAGATCAGCCTTGCATTTCATTTGCTTATGCCAAACCTTTGGCGCTTCCTGTATTTAATAAGACACATGGTACCAAAGGATAAAGGAGCCTCTGCAGAAAGAGGTTCTCTGTGATCAGTGCTGTTCAAGCTAAGTCTTCCATGTTCACTTCAGGAAGCTGTTCTCTCCAATAGCAGAAGGAGCTGAATTCCGGGCATTCAAAAGCAGAGCTCTGTTCTTTATTAAGAAGTGGAAACAGATGTTCTACTAGTTCACTCAGTCTGTAATACCTGTATGCAGAAATAAATTAGAAGGGTTACTCATTATACTTGTTATACAGTGAAATCCTGTACATGCCAATTCAGAAGTAAGCACCACCAAATTCAGTGGGAGTTACTCCCAGGTAAACATCTATAGGACTGAAGGCTTAATATAGCCAAGCAGCAGTGCTAAAAATCAATGCTTGTCTACTTCTGGGCATGTTTAATCACCTCCACAACTGACTTCTACCCATAGTTAAATCATTTAATACACTAGCAGATAGCCATGATTTTAGGCACTTTCCTAAGATTGCACATAGTAGGGCAGAATGGTTACCCAAATAAATTCAACAGTTGTTCTTCCCACCGCTTGAAAAAACCCTATACTTACGAAGATTTGTTTCCCTTTGTTTGTTCCTGGATTAGTTCACCCTTTGGGTTGACTGTGAATATTCTGCAGTCTGGAACTCCAACTTGCATGTAGGCATACACATCCTGCAGACAACACAACTACATTTTAGACTAGAGGCCATAATGCCAATTTTTTAATTGAGAAAATGTCACATTACAAAATTCATATGCAGGTACTGATTCCGAAACATATAGAGAGAGATGTGTGAAAAATCATCTCAAATTCCTTCCTAAGTTTCAAGAACAATTTGTGCATTTAGCATATTCATGTAAAACAGCAGAACATTTTAACTAATTGTTGGATGGACTTACATTAGTTCTGTTTCCAAAAGCAGCATAGAAAGGTTGTTTACATGGAGAAAATAAGTTCTTGATATCATTTAAACACTCAATTTTGAATTTCTCTGGTTTCTTTTCTATCACTTCCCTGGGGGCAGAACATAAAAAAATATATAATCAGATATTTTCTGTGGCCTAAGACAATACAGTACCTTAGAAAAATATTGTCCCGGTTCTTAACAAAGTTATAGAGTTTAGTTCCGCTCTTCCTAAAAAGGTCATTTAAACAGATGAAACAAAACAATATATGAAGACAGCTAGGCACTGATGTAAATCACTGCAACTACAGCTATTGCCTTGCAATGAAGATGTAAAGACGGTACAGTTTAACATATTCTCTTGGAAGAAGGGGCTATAGCTCAGTGGCAGAGCATATGAATGTGGAAGACCCCATGTTTAATAATTGGCATTCTCAGTTAAAGAATCTGGAAGGTGTTGAAAGAACCTCTGCCTGATACCCTGGAGAGCTGCTGCTATTCAGAGTACAAAATACTGAGCTAGATGAACTAATGGTCAGACTCAGTACAAGTCAGCTTCATAAGCTCATATTCAATCCAGCCACTTACCGGTACTTTATTCCTGCACAGAGGGGCAGAAAACCCATTATGAACTAGCCTAAACACAGAAACAGTCTACAGAAGCTAGCAGCCATTTCTGCAGTGTAGTAAAGGGAAGCTCAAAAGCAGCTTTTAAACTCTGCTGCAGTGGTGCCCTGACTGCATGCATCATCCCTTCACTTTCTCTGACATAAAGTGAAAAAATGCCACTCACTTCAATAGAATATAGTGACTTTCTTATAAGATCAGACTAAGGTCTAGCAAACAAGGGGTGTTCATCAGTGGACCATTCCATTTCTATCAAGTATATAAGCTTTTAATACTACAATGTCCCATGTGACTGTACACAAGTGAAATATTTAGAAGTTTCAATTTACGTCCATCACAGATTATGCTATGATAAAAAGCAAGGTACCATAAATGACAAAAAAATTTGTTTCACTCAGCTTCTTAAGTTATATTTCAAAATTCACCCCTTACAAAGATTGTTAGGGTGTTTTTGTTTACATACCTATGAAAAGCAGAGAACAAACTGCTGGGAGACAACATCAAGGGACCCCTGGGCAAGATCGTTCCTTTGTCATTAACCCAGTGCAAGTACCCTCTTGTCATGTCTGCCATTCCAATGGCACGAGCAGAGCAGTACAGAAACTTGTAGCCATTCCTAAAAATGAAATTCTAGATTAGGAAGATCTCTCTTGGTGTGGTAAACCATTCACAACAAGAAGTCACAGTCAGATCATACTGAATTGAAAAAGAGAATGCAGCTGTTCATGTTTTATAAAGCATTTAACTTCTAAGCAATTGGAAGGGAGAAGGGTGTGTTGACCTAAGGTAACACAAGAAATTAATTTAGTACCTAACTATTGTTCAGAGGTTGCTTGCACATAGCCCTCCAGGTGATGCTGAACTACAGCTGCCATCATTCCCTGATTCCTGGTTGTGGCTAATGGAAGTTGGTGCCCAACAACATCTGGAGGACTACAGGTTAGCCTGTTCTTTCCTTATTTTGAAAGCATCATTTCATACTAGAATATCTGCATTCATTTAAATAGGATATAAGAAGCCAAGCACATTTGCCATTTTCTGCTTCTTCTTTCTTTTTCAAAAAGAGGCCTGGAACAATGCGCCAGTGCAGACATCTTGAAGACTATATTCCAGGGGTGGGATATTGGAGCCAGCTGGCAACCTTCCACACCACATGAGGGCCAACTTTGGCAAGTGGGTGAGGCGCTGCGATGTCATGTGACCCATTTTCCTTTGTCCACATGATATGAAATCAAACTGGGCAAAGAGGCACGGCTTTGCAGCTGGTAATGATCCACTGCAAGCCCTGCTTTCAGCAGGAGACAGGTGTGCATGGGAAATGTAGTGGTAAAAGACAAAGTACAACAAAACAACACTTTCAAGTGTATTTAATGTTCTCCACAAAAATGGTTTGAACTGGTTTAGAATCTTTAGATGGTTCCAAATTCTCAAAACTCTGGTTACTGATTCAACTTTTATTCTCTTCCCCACACTCCCTGAAGCATTTAGGCTGCAACCCTTACTTGGAAATAAAGCCCACTGTATACACACATTAAGATTGGGCTGTTTTAAGTCTCCCTCAAAAACAGATAGACCTTGAAGCTTTTGATGTTGCTGCCATAGGCTTTCACTTTTCCATATCCCCCTTTCTGTGGTATTCACCTACTTGCTTGACTTCCACTTACTATTCCATATCCTCCAGCTGGTAGTCTGTCCATAGGGTGTGGTCCCTTGTGCTACTGCTGCTGCTACTTCTACTCCTCCTCCTATATGTGATCTGCTTTACCTCTTCTACCACAACTCATAGGTACTTCAATATGAACCAGAATCCTAGGCTTGAGTCCATCTTTCTGGTACAGCCTTAATCTGCTAGAGATGCTAGTAGTATGCTTCCACGAGCACACAAGTCAACAGAAGTGCCCTCTTTGATACCAGCAGTAGCTATCACAGGGCGAAGAAGGGATGCACAAAAGAGAAAGTCCATGGGCAGGCTGCTTCTGCCTCCACTACTAGAACATGCAGACGGCTATGGGAAATGGAAGGCAGAAAATCTGAAGATGGACAATGTTGCTGCTGCCGCTCAATCCCACAAATTTCAGCAGTAGCAGCCACTTATAGGCATGTCCATTTCTTTTTGGCTGACATGAGGAGAAAGAGGAAGCTGGAACCTTGACTGAAGTTTCCTTTGGTCTTTTTTGTGCACCACAAGCTCTGCTCATGAATGCTAGGGGTTTGCAGCATACTGCAGAAAATAATGGTAATGTGCTGAATTGGCCTACATTTGCCTCATGTCACATGTCTAACTTCTGTATTTTAATTCCTCTGTTATTTGAGTTTGAAATAGAACTTCTAAATAGGAAGTCAACGAGAATACAAATGCAGAATATACAGGATCATGAAATGCACCTTCGGTTAAAAGTGAAAAGTGTCGTGCAAGAATTCAAAACTTTAGATCATTAGTTGTTCGTTGGATTAACATAATCAATTATTCCTATGTTTCGCAACTCTTACAAGCAAGGTACTTACTCATTAATGGAATGATAGAGCTTTGCAATACCCTGATGTGTCCAGTCTTTGCCAAGCTGTGGTAGGATCTGCCCTAAAGCATCAGACCTAAACCAGGAACGAGGGTTAGAAAGTGTGAATTGATGCTTTCTACATTAGGTATTAAAAGACCCATCAGAGTTTTTTCTGTGCCAATTTTTAAATACTTGCTGAAAACCTTTCTATTCTGCCAAGCCTATGCAGGCAATTTAACAATACATAATTCAACAGTAGTTAATTGATGCCTGTTTACTTTTTTGTAAGTTTTTTATTGTACAGCTATGTGTTTCATTGATGTAAACCACATTTTATGACACGACAGTGTAGAATTATTTCTTTAAACAAAGAAATATTCACAACATCTCAAAGCTTACCTCTCTTTAGTAACTAAATCAGCCTTCTCAAACCAGGAGCAGTCCAAATATTCTGGAATACAACTCACATCAGTCCTGGACAGCACAGATATTATGATGGGAGTTGTAGTCCATATCATCTGGAGGTTACCAGGTGTCAGAAAGCTGAATTCCTAATTTACTTTTGCCTACTTCTTACCAAGATTTAAGGAAAAGCATTGGTTTTCAGAACCAAGTCACTGAGTAGTGTTCATCAGACACAAATAGATTTTGAACACACTGGTGCAGTGATTTATTAGAGGTAAAACTACACTACAGCTTACTTGGTTATTGTTCCATCAATATCTGAAATAATTATTTTGTCATTCCAGTTCCACAGATATATTGTCCCCGCACAACGGCAAGTTCCTTGATACTGGGTTGTAATGCTGAACACAACATCATTGGGGCCATCTCTTAGCTTCAGTTTTTCCTTTAAATTAAAGAGACACAATAATATATTAACCCAAAAGGAAATTATATTTCCCTGCCAAAATATTTTACATTTTGATACTAATGTTAATAAAGATAGGATGTGGGTGGTGGTGTGGTCTAAACCACCAACCCTCTTTGGGCTTGCTGATGTTAAGGTCAGCAGTTCAAATTCACATGACAGGGTAAGATCCCATTGCTCTGTCCTACCTCCTGCCAACCTAGCAGTTCAAAAGCATACCAGCGTGACAAGATAAACAAGTACCGCTGCAATGGGAAGGTAAATGGCATTTCCGTGCACTCTGGCACTCGTCATGGTGTTCCATGTGCCAGAAGTGGTTTAGTCATGTTGGACACATGGCCCAGAAAAGCTGCAGATAAACACCAGCTCCCTTGGCCTGAAAAGCGAAGGTGAGCGTCACACCCCATAGTCAAATTTGATTGGACTTCACTGTCCAGGGGTCTTTTACCTAATATAGTACACTGAATTTCATAAACTCTGGATTATTTTTAATAATGCAGTATAAGCTATGAGCTTGGATCCAGATGACACAATAAGGCAGGCAGTGCAGCAACAGCAGCAGCAGGAGGAGGATAGGAGTGAAGCATCCAGTACTTCAGCAGCATGCAAAAACACACTGCTCATCCACATTGAACTATGGTTCAATTTATTGTGCTATGTGCAAACCAAGCCACTACCCATTGAGAATGGGATAACAGATTCTCCCACCATGACCATGACACAGTTTAGAAAGAAAAGGACAGGGAAAAACAATGATTTCATGTTTGTATAATCTGCGATCATCTCTCTCCATGACCCAGATCCAAAGAAATCTTAGCAACACTGAGCCTCAATTATGGAAATTAGGGAGTGTTCCAGAGCAGGAGGATGGATTTAGGAGTTGCAAAAATTGACCTAAACACAGTTCACAGAACTGGTTTATTAATTAACAACACAGAAACAAACTTCAGCAAGGGGGCCCTTTTCTCTCTCAACTACTCTTGTCATTTCCCCCCTAACTACTTAAAATCATCAATATGTTTACAGAACTTGACCACTTACAATTTGATCTGAAGACAATCTAAGTGACTTTTTATAAGATGTAGCATTCCCATGGGTTGAAAGTGAAGCGGAATCTATTTTTAAGGTTTCTTTTAGTTCCTGGGATCCTTCATCATCCGTTGAAGATTCATCGCCTGTAGGCCTAAAACAATATAAGCACAGTAAGCAATAAGAACTGTTGCACGTTTCACCGATTATTTCAAGAGATCCAAGCATTCTGAAGCACATTAAGCCATTCTGAGAAGGAGAAGCATTTTCCAGACTGGGTGGGAGAAAACTAGGAAAACCTATCATCAGGGTTGTGCTTTGTTTTTTAAGCTTAATGGTTTCCCATTTTAGTGACAGAACAGATGGATTTATGCTACATCAATAAAGGCAAGTATACGGCATGCTGACTATTTCATGCTTACAATGCAAGCAATATAATTTATGAACCTTTAACAAGATATATTCAGTCTCTGATGTATTCAGATCTTTTCAGTTAGCACAGGTATTTTCCCAGATAATCAAGTCAGACCAAACCTCCCCTTTCTGAACAATTTTAACTGTTTGTACAATGGGCAGATACAATTTTTCATAGCTACAGGCCATGTTTTTTTTCATTTCATCCTAGTTTTAATGCTTTCCTGTCAATACAGAACATTCTGAAGCTTACAGAGCAGATGATGCATTTACACAGCATCATAATTTCTTAACCTGGATTCTAGTTTTGTGTAGCATACACATACACCCTCACTGGTCCTGGTCATATTTCTCTTCTGCATTGATGAAGTATCATAAGAAACTGCTTTATATCAAGTCAGGCCATTGGTTCATCAAAGTCAGAATTGTTTCTGACAAGGGTGTGGAACCTGTGACCTTCGAGATGTTGTTGGACTGCAACTCCCATAATCCCTGACATGCTGACAGGGACTAATGGGATCACAGGTTCCCTAGCCCTCGTCCACACTGTCAGAAGCTTTCTGGTGTTTGACAGGAGTCTTCCTTCCCCACCTAGAGGTGCCAGTAATTGAACTTGGAAACTATTGCATGAAGAACATGTGTTCTGCTTCACTGAGTTAGAGCCCTTCCCAGGTAACCCAGTAGCAAAAGGTCAGCTGTTCACTCTAAGCACAACTTATTTAAAACATACCGGCTTTCAACTTGTTCCTTTGTGGCTGTTGATAGGTCGCCTTTTGGAGCTTCAGATTTTCCCTCCTTAGCTTCTGGCAGCTAATATATGAAAAGTACATTAAGACTACATCAACATAGGTCATATTTTGCACTTTCACCTGATCAGAAAGAAAAGCTTGTAGTTTCTCTAATTCAAATATCAACCTAGTTGTAAAAAGGTGCAGCAGGACTGAAATATTATTGTTCAAATTATTTGAAGCTTTCACAGGAGTGTTATTTCATTCACCTCATTTTTAAAAGATAACAATTGTTTACTATAAAGTGAGAATGCATCTCCTAGCTCAAGATCGGTTCGCAACAATTACTGAACAGGCTCCCAAATCACTACACAGATAACAAGTTCTAAATTAATAATGAAAAATGTAAGGTTATGTTGTTTGGCCAAGATAGGTGAAATTTTAAAAGGCATGCAGTTGGGAAACAAACAAACACAAGCAGAATAAATTGTATAATTAGATTTCTGTAGTAGAGCATCCTCATAATAGATAATAATTGCTGGTTTTAATGTTGTATGTTTGCTTTAGGTTATTCTGATCAGAGAGGAAATAAAACAAGTATCTTCTTTTTTAAAAAAATCAACAAAGACTGAAGAAATTCAATCATGGGGCCTGTACACAAGGCAGAACTAAATGTTGTAGAAACCAAAAGTTGAGCTTCCCTGTGCCCAATAAGATAGAGTACAATTCTATCTATACCCTGAGACCTCCGGGTATAGGGCGGTATATAAATTCAATAAATAAAATAAATAATTAAAACTATGGCTGGAGGATCTGTCCATTTTTATTTCTCTCAGTTTTGCCATCCTTAGTTCGGTTCACTCCATTTCAGGTTTCAAATATTCTTTTAAAGTCTGCATGAATATTCATATGCACTTCTCATTATGCACACAGTATTTTTAGCATAGCTGCCAAGTTTTCCCTTTTCTCGCGAGGAAGCCTATTCAGCATAAGGGAAAATCCCTTAAAAAAAGGGATAACTTGGCAGCTATGATTTTTAGTGAGTTTTATTTTACCTGTTTGACCAAGCTGTCCTTCTTACGCCAGAACCACCATCTTCCAGACTTCTTCGGCATTTTATCCTTAATCCAGGATTCAACTGCAGCCTAATAAACATATTAAATCAGTGTACATCTACAAGATTGCCATCCGGTTCTAACATGTATCATGGTATCTCATGGGTGCTTATCCATCGCTTGGTTATGCTAAATCTCTGAAATGTTTATGTGCTTCCATCATGACTATGCAGGAATGTACTTAGTCCAGCTCAATTATGTTATGGGAGAGCTGTACTCTCTTCATGGAATGGCTTCCCCCTATGGGAAAAAGGCTACCTCAGAGAACAGCTCACTACAGCTACCACTGCTTGGCCCAAGTTCCATTAAAGCTGTATTGCAGGACACCCTTGACAAACTAATACCTGCCAATAATTACTTATGGGGTGCTCTGACTTAGCAGATGCCTCCTTCCCAGCTCATTAGAAAAACCACTGGATTAGGAGGGGTGGGGACCAAACCACAGTAGCAGAAGTGGTTTGGAACTTGGAACTTGGAAGCAGCAGACTAGTGTTTCTCAAACAGCTGTTTGCCAGGCTCATGCTTTCCCCTTCACAAAGCTAGAAGACATCCCAAATACCCAAATTACTATGCTTTGCTTCCCCCATAACTCTGCCATGAGAAGCCTCGGACAAGTAGGGGACAGGGCCTCTGCTGCTCTGCTTCTGTGGCCCAAAATGGATAGCCTGGTTTAAGATATTTCTGAGTATTTGCTGGTATTAGATTACCTGTGGCAAGCTCTTATGGAACACCTGCAAGCTGAGAATCATGGGAGCAGCCAATGCCCAATTATAATACCTGTTTATATAGAAAAAGTTTCTCATTATGGATATTACAAAATGCACAGCATGATAAATATGCCACATACTCTTTATTGTAAACATAAAACAGCCTCATGGCAGCGCTAAAAAAGTTTGGTATGAATTCTACATTATATGTTGCTAACTCACATAAGTTGGGTTTTAAATTTTAAAGAAGGACAATAGAATAGAATGACAGCTACAATACAGATGAACCACACAACATTATTATTAAATAGCATAGGAAAAATAGATTTGAGGAAGGTTACCTGTTGTATATTCTTATTACCAAATTAGGATTGTCTATGAGTCCTGGGTTTTCAGCAAATTCATGGTAAGTAATGATATGCTCCATGAATTTTTCTGCAACACAATGACATTTTATCAGATAATTAAAGCATGTTTGTTCCCCCTTATTAGCTTAATCTAGTCCTTCTTGGATAAAAGCATTATGAATTTTTCAAATGGATGCATCATTAAATGAAGGTGTAAAATCTCGATTAAGTATGTGGTTGCCTGACTCCCCACCCCCACTCAAAGCCCCAGATCAGTCTGGGTGGATCCAACTCCAGGTGATCAAGGGCTGCTTTGATCTGCTCTGGACAACTCCTGAATTAACCTGGACCTGCAATTTGTCTGGAGCCTGTGTGGAGCCTGATTAAGAGTTCTGTAGAACTCAAAAGCTTGCACACTGTGTCCAACACTGCCATTTCTACTTTATGCAGAATACAGTTATAGATGTGATGGACTAAGAGGAGCTATTGCTACATGGAAGCAATTTATGGGGGCATCTCTTACTTTTTACTCATGCTTTGTATATCCATGGTTAACATGTGGAAGAATTCAAAGTTAAGATACTAAGAAGCCAGATGTCAGTGGTTAATCTGCTGCTTTTTAAATGTCAATAAAGCAATTCCAAAGAAGTCCAATGGTGAACTTCTGCTTATTAAAATGGCAGTTTGTTTTCTGTGTAGCACCGTTTGCTTCCAAACTTCCTGACTGCCCTACATGCACATCTGCTTAGCACCGGTTCACTGATAACCTTGCTAAAAGTGCAAAAGTAAGTCTGGAACACAAGTTTCTTTTAATACTTACTTGCCCAGCCTTCTTGTACTAACAGTGTTTGTGCACAAGTGAAAACCACTTCTGCTAATGCAGACATGGGCCCCTGCTTTTCACTCAGCCCTCCATCCAACCCAATGCAGTCTCCTGTGGTTCCACAGAGTTCCCCAACCCTCATATCTCAATCAAACTGAGCAACAATAATGGCAACGGCAAGTTCTTAAAGCACTTCAAAGGGTTTTGAAGCTCTCTGTTACATTGAAAGCAGGACTTCCACAAAACAGCCAATAGCAGATACGGCTTGGCATTTGACATATGCTGCATCTCAGCAGGAAATTACACTCGGGAAGACAGCTTCCTGCCTAGCTTTAGAAAAACACATGGTGGCACATATGTTATAATTTGATCCCGCACACTGAGATTAAGTGCTTCCTATAGGGCAAAGTTATATAAAATGCAGACTTCAAGAGCTTATTAAAAAACAAGGCTGATTATTACATACCTTTTGATATCTCCCCATTTTCACTAAGACCTCCACAAAGGGATAATGTGACATCAGGCAAGTCCATTGCAGAATCAGACATACACTCTGTACCACTATCTGCAGCAGCACTTCCCACCGATTGTGGAGATTGAGAACCCGACAGAGTGTCAGACTCCAGCCATTGTCTGGTACCTGGATCAGAGTCACTGAAGACAAGAAAAGCAAAACATTTGCATATGATTTGTTGCACTCACATAGTACCCTTCCTTCTAAAGTAGTCCAGGGCAGGTCACACAACATGACAAAATACAATGAATCTCAGAATAAGGAAAACTTCTTATCAAAAAGCAAATTAGTCTGACACAGCAGGCAGTTATTGGACTTCAGAAACGTATCTGTCTCCCAATATATACGGTTTTTATACACAAACATGGATACTGTACAGTTGATTATCCATAAGAAATTTCTGAAAAGTGTTCATAACTTGTTGCTGTTGCTATTTTTTAATGTTGATAATGTAAGAATGTAAGAAGCCCATTTGGTGAACTGCTCCCTCCATCAGGGGCCACTCAGATGGAAAGAAAGGCACGGCCACAGCCATTTCCTCTTGTTTTTCTCCACCTATTTGATGATCAGAGATGTACTGCTTCTGAACATGGAAGCTCCATGGTGAAGTTATGCAGTTCTTTGGCTTTTCCTCCATGGAGCTATCTCAAGTGCCCTCCTTCTCAAGTCATCAATTATCTCTGCCATCTCTGCAGCATGAGCTGCTGCCAGAAAGCCACTTTGCCCCGAGTGAGTTCCAGTTCTGGCAGCGCACAATGAAGTAGGGTGTTTTTGTTTTTCAACACATGCTGACTTTCTGCAATTGGCTTTTAGCACAATATCAACACAAAATATAGACAAGCATGGCAGTGATGTGTTAAAAATCCAACCAATATGTAACTCAGCATGACCCAGCAATAATACATTAAATAGGCCTGGAGCAAAGTGCAGCCCAAGTATTCTTAGGCAGCCCTCCCTACTGGCAGGAAATCATAGGATAACATAAGCTGGAGATCACCGTAGCATGAACAATGCTCTGTACGTAAATTAGATGCTACGTGAGGAAAGGAAAGAGAGACAGAATGGTTACATAATTTAGGCATGACACACTCTCTGTAAAACACAGATATATACACACCCACGCACCAATTCTATCAATTATAACAGGATAGAGGCCTCAGGATCAGAGGCCAGGTGCATCTCTATCTGGCTTCCAAGGCCCTGCTCCTCCCCAAGCCACAGCCCTCACCCACACCCTAGAGTGCTTTTGCCTGGCTGAATGTGTCCTCAAAGAGTGAAGATGCCTCTTTTTTGGAAGTATGGAAGATGAAGAAAGATGTACATGTGTACTGAGTCCCCTGATATGTGGTCGAAATGTAACATATTGTAGAAATTTAAGGGTTATATTCATTGCTCTGCCTGCATTGCTCTGCATTGCTCTGACTACCCACAAGGGAATATGGTCCTTGGACTGAAAAAAGATTCCCCACCCTCTCCCACAACCAAGCAATGAAAAACAACCAACTTATAGCACCTGAAATATTGGAGGAGGAGGAGGAGGAGGAGGAGGAGGAGGAGGAGACTTGTGTCACATTTGTGCAGTGTCAGCAGGCAGCAAGTGGCAGAATAGGTTCCACCCTGTCTAGCTCCCCCTGGCTGTCCCCACATACTGCAATTTCCCCCTCAATTTCCCTGCGCCTCTGAAGATAATGTAATTTTGATTAATAAAGGTTGCCAGGAGCCTCCAATGCAGTGCCTGCTGCCAGCACTTCCAGATATGGTTGTTGGCTTCTGCTGTGTTCTGGCACGCTGCAAAAGAACCAGCGCTCAGGAACTTCCACTGCTTTCAGCACACGCAGCAAAACAGAAGCTAACAGGGACTCCGGAACGCTGACAGCAGCAGCCTCCTTCTCCGTGTCTGAAGCTGGCTGGTGGGCAGTGGGGAGGGGCAAGGCTAGCAGCCAGGCAGGCTGACTCACGATAGGACTGGCCTGCGTTGGAGAGGTTTGAGGGAAGAGTGAGAGAAAAGGTGGTCTTTCTGTCAAGTTCCTGCTCCACACTTTGCTCTGTTCACAACAGCACCCACCAGGGCTCTTTTTTTAAAAGTCTAAGAAAAGTGGTTAGGGGGGCTTGGCTTTCAAAGTACAATTGTTAACATGGGAAAATTAAACTAGAAAGGGGCTTGGCAACCGCTTCTTCATTATATGTACCTAACAGTTCTATTAAGACACTGGCTGGATTGTAAAAACGCTTTTTTAAAAAGCCCATTATAGAGCTCTTAATGCAATTTTACACCGATAATTTTACATTGCTCTACAGCACCCTCTGGTGTCAAATGTTTATAACACGATTATAACATTTTCACTGACAAGTATAGATTAGTTCTGTGTGGCTGAGTAAGAGGTGGTGGCAGGGAGCAGATTAAACGAAGTTTTTACAACTATCTTATTTTTAAGACTTTTCTCTTAAATGAAAAAAAGGAAAACAGGGGAACAATGATTGATTTAAAGAAATACACATTCCTTGCATGTTTTATTGTGAAATATCTGTGTGTTCTGTCAATTATCTGTGTGTTGTCAATTAAGAAATACCTTTTGGGAAAATAAAGAGCAGCAACTTCAGGTTCCAAAGCTGTCAGGTCGTCCAAATATATGTCATCAGGCCCTTGGTGATGACTTCTCTTATGTATCCCTTAAAAAAAAGGTATTCATTTAGGACAATTAATTAATGTATTTTAAAACAGACTGCAGACTCCACATAAAAGTTGCTTTCTGTTAAAAGTTAATCAAAGAGCCATGCAAGATGTCTGCACTGAATTCTGAGTCATTCCTTCCTATCCTATCCTATATCACATTTCCATTCCTCTACAGCAGTGTTGGCCAAACTTGGCCCTCCGGCTGTTTTGGGACTACAATTCCCATCATGCCTGACCACTGGTCCTGTTAGCTAGGGATGATGGGAGTTGTAGTCCAAAAACAGCTGGAGGGCCAAGTTTGGCCAACACTGCTCTACAGGGAAGGGCAATAGTTCAGTGGAAGAGCATCTGCTTTGTCCTGAGAAGGTCCCAGCTTCAATTACCAGCATCTGAAACCCTGAGGTGACACTGCCAGTCAATGTGGACAATACTGAGCTACACTGACCAATAGTCTGACTTGGTATAAGGCAGCTTTCTATGTTCCTCTAGAGAGGCTTTGGAAGGGGCACAGCAAGCTGTAAGGGAGAGGAAGACACACTCAAGTCCTCTTCTGTGAACTTCCTTCCATTTACATAATGACAATACAAGCTACTTTTAGGGGCACGTTCACCCATTCTGCTGAAATTGGCTTTCAGACCATTTAAGCTGTTTAAATATATGTGCTAAAAGACAAGACAGAAAACCCCCGAGAAAAGATCTGAAGGCAGCCCTGTTTAGGGAAGCTTTAATGTTTGACGGACTACTGTATTTTAATATTTTGTTGGAAGCCGCCCCAGAGTGGCTGGGGAAACCCAGCCAGATGGGCGGGGTATAAATAATAAATTGTTGTTGTTATTATTTTGAATCAAAATAACATTTTACATAATGTAACCTTATCATCTACATTACAGATGAAGTAACATTACTGATTTAAGCTTCATTTGTGAAACAAAACTTTGTGTATGAACCAGAAAATTTTATTTATTTATATTATGAACAGCTACAAGCAGGACTAGCAAACACATTTCTTACTTATCTCTTGAAAAATGGTTAAATATTTGGAATCTGGGGTAAAAGAGAAAGTATGTCAACACTTTATTAGGTAATTAAAGATATGTTACCTTTTTTCTTTGATGGGGAATCAAGTTTTGCTGGTGGTTTAGTTTCTGTCGGAGAATCTATCAATGGACTGGGAAGAGTATCAGAATCTAATGCCAATGAACCTTGAAGAATGTCCAAAATTGGTTTTGTGGCTGTAGAAGCAAGTCTCTCTTTGATATCTAGCTCCTTAAGTAGATGGTGTGTTCTTGGTTCAGGCTTTACTACTGTACAAACAGAATCATTCACCAAAATTCCATCGTCAGCTGCATCACTGCTGGATATTACCCTGAAATGAGTCTTTTCTGATGGAGTGATCGTAACTGTTCTGGGGTGTTCCAATTTTTCCTTCTTGCTTATCTGAAAAGAAAAGCATCATTTTAAAACAATAGTGCATTGATCTCATTCATCATCTACATGATTCAGATCTCATTCATCATCTGCATGATTCAGTTCTAACAGCTTAAAGTGGTTCTAATTTAGCATTTCAATAGAACTTGTGTCCCACCCAGCTCCACAATTCAGAAGTATGTGTGTGTTAGATCAATAGATGTCCACCTCATCTGGAGTTTTGGCATCCTTACTGTACCTGATTTTCCAAATATAAAACAAGACTCTGCAATGTCAATGGGCAGCATAGTTGATAGACAAACGTGGAAAATGTACCAGTTGTTTGTACATTAATCCAGCCTTGCAAATCACTCCTCAAAACTTACACACTCACAAGCATTAGGGAGCCTCTTATAATGCTGTGGCCGTGTTTTTGGCATATATCTGTCTTGAGAGACCATGGAGTGAAATCCGGGGGTGAAGTCAAACTGCTGCATTAGCAGCACCAAAGTGCCCTCCTCAGGGTGCAAGCCTGGGCAATGTGTATGGAGGTCCTGGGCTGCCCAGACAACAAGATCCCTCTCTCAGCCTTGCTGATGCAGTCCAAAGGAATTGAGAGCAATATGTTTGGCACCAGCTTGGCTGTAGGAGTTTCCGGAAGGAGGTGCACAAGACACCATTCAACTGTCTTAGGGACTCCACTTTTTAGCAGGGTTTACTCCTTAGCCTTTTCTTCTCCCGAAGAAGTCACACAAGGCAGCAGAGGCTTAGGATCAGAGTTCTCCTTCTCCTAGATGGCCCAACTTCCCCTCTGCCCCTCACTTCCCTCTATAGCAGGCTTCCTCAAACTCAGCCCTTCAGATGTTTTGAGACTACAATTCCCATTATCCTTGACCACTGTCCTGCTAGCTAGGGATCATGGGAGTTGTAGGCCCAGGGCCGTCTTAAGCATATCTGGCACCGTGGTGCGAAGATCCCTCTGGCGCCCCCCTGTTTTCCGCCCCCACCCCTGTTTCCCAGCACAGCTGTCTGGCGGGCGCAGCACAGTGCCCCCTGCCGTCCCGGTGCCCTGGCGCATTGCGCCACCCAGCCTTGTCTTAGGGCCGGGCCCTGTGTAAGCCAAAAACATCTGGGGGCAGAGTTTGAGGAAGCCTGCTCTATAACATTCTGGTGAAATTCAGTTTGTCAGTAGGTAGCAGGAGGAACTATTAAGATGCCCCACCCTTGGAGACTGATGGAATCTGATGGATGCCTAAATGCTCTAGAGGTTTCTTGTCAGTTTCCAGCTGACAGGCCTGGCACTGCTGTTGAATCTAGAGTTTCACAATGGAATGGCTAATGACAGGATTGCTCCCAAGCAAATTTCAGATAGACTGACTGAACACAAGGGAGAACAAAATATTGTGCGTATTTTGTGATCGTGATGGTGGCAGTGTGCTCACTTTTGTGACACCCCTGCATCTTCTCATATAGCAAAATCAAATAGAGCTCTTCCAGGTGGTAAATACACATTAAAAAATCATTCTGCGACACATTTGCAAAGCACTTTTGAGGATAAAATCCACCCTATTCACAATGAACTAGACACTGATGCTAATACTGGTCTGTCGGAATAGGCCACTTCAGACACAGGTTTAACCTTCATTAACAATGGTACCCAAGCCACTTAGGCACAGTCAACCATAAGAACACAGCAGTGGGATCCTTTGTAAAACAAGCCAGAAGGTTTTAGTGCAAAATGGAAGCACTTTTCAGAATACCGAGAACAGGAAACACATCACATACAAAATATAAATTGATTTACATTATTCCATAATGCACATGTCAGATGCAAAATATGGCAGTGCCTCCTAACAGCACCCATCCATGAAATGAATGGTTGCTTACAGTTTCTGTATTTTAAATTTTTTTAAAATAATCTGGACTTTTAAGGTAGAATAGGAAAATCATTCATCTGGACTGCAAACTATCATCAAATGTGACACATCATCAAATGCTGCCAGTCATCCACACACCACTAAGTGTTAATGATGTAGGTGTTTTTACACTGTAACACTAACCATTAGACTTCAGATGCACAAAATTCTGCAGCAGGAGCCATGTAAGATTCCCGTGGTCAATCACAGCCTGTGCTGGAAAGTTTGCCTACTTTTAGAGAAGTACCAACAATGAACCACAAGAGGGAGCTACCTTCGTGCTATTTCTATTGGAACAGTCTCCATAATAGTGCTACTTTTTAACCTATAAAAGAAAATCTCATGGCATTATCAAAACCTTTCCTCCAAAAACTTGTATTTGCAAATAACCTTACCTTGGTAGATTCTGGGAACCCTCCCCACGTCCATTCAATGTGAGACTCTGCTCGGAGTAAGCTCTCCGCAGGCTTAACTTCAAGTTCTGAATCACTTTTAGGACAAGTTGGCTGGCTAAATGGGCTGTCAAAATAAAACAAAGATATTGTGTTTCAAGGCATGAGTTGTTCAGATCTTTTCAAGGACTGTTTTCTCCAGTTTAACAAAGCTTCACTTATACAGAAAGCCAAGTTGGGCTTTCAGACTGTGAGGCAACATGAGAGGAAAACTAAAAATCACAATAAAGTAGTTAATGTTGGCCATTCTAAACAGATTTCTTCATTAGTTTTTTTTTTAAGAATTTAACACAACTGTTCTCACAAGGTAAAATAATTACAGTCATACCTCGGGTTGCGATTGCTGCAGGTTGTGCGTTTTCGGGTCACTTTTGCATCGAACCTGGAAGTACCGGAACGGGTTACTTTCGCGTTTCGGTGCTCGCGCATGCGCAGAAGCGCAAAATTGCATCACGCGTGTGCGCAGACATAGCACTGCAGGTTGCAAACGTGCCTCCCGCACGGATCACATTCGCAACCCGAGGTTCCACTGTATAGTTGCAAGTTCTCTCTCTCAACAATATACTGTATTCCTATTCTGCAGGCTTAAAACAAAAATGACTGAGCACATTTTCAACTTAAGACAAGCATGCACTCATGTAAGCACATCCAGGACTACCAATCAGAGCATGGTGTGTGAGTGATAATTCAAGTATATTTATGGAAACTTGCAAAACCAAGTTATATTTCTTGGTCCATTTGTAGCCTACTTCTTTGTTTTCTTGAAAGGAAGCAGTTTTCAAGACATACATTCAAATCAAGGAGATAGATGGCAGGCAAAAATTCACTGACTTTTCCATTGTGATCATAGATCACCCTCATTTCTATTGCCATTCTACCCCTTCCCCGCATAATTTACTTTGTCAGTTACACAGCAAAGAAGCCCTAGTTCTTGTCAGCCAATTTTAAGAAAAGTGTCTATAGAGTTAATACCACATGGAAGTTCCAGGAGTTATTAAGGTAAGAGGTTCTGGAAAATG
Source organism: Zootoca vivipara (assembly GCF_963506605.1). Taxonomy (NCBI): domain Eukaryota; kingdom Metazoa; phylum Chordata; class Lepidosauria; order Squamata; family Lacertidae; genus Zootoca; species Zootoca vivipara. Next base: position 46,399,404 of record NC_083283.1, read on the forward strand.
TCTAGTATGAGAGGTTGGGGCGAGGACAGCTTAAGTTAACTGCCAGGGTGTACTATCCATAGAAACATGGCAAGCCACAGAAGTATTGCCCATGTTTCAATAGTCCAGTGTTATGCCTAATGTAATGTTTATGCCAGAAAAGCCTCACAAGAAGTATTGATCTCTATTACAAGAGTAGGCAATCTTTTCTGAGTCAAGAGCAGGCACCCCCAAACTCGGCCCTCCAGATGTTTTGGGACTACAATTCCCATCATCCCTGACCACTGATCCTGTTAGGTAGGGATGATGGGAGTTTTAGACCCAAAACATCTGGAGGGCCGAGATTGGGGATGCCTGGTCAAGAGCAACATTCCCATGGGGAGGGAAGACATATCAGCAGTGGCTGGGGCCAAAGCTGGGGAAAACAACCCTTTTTTTGCTTTTCCCTTCTCTCTCATGCATGCTTTCTGGTGCACACATTCCCCACCACCACCAACCTTACCCCTTCTCTTTCCCCAACTGTCTTCCCCACTTTCCATCATTCAGTGTTCTCCCTGCCAGTCAACCTTCCCTTGGGATGCCTAGCCTGCCACTGCTACCAGCCTGCTCTGCTCCTGCCTCCCTCCCTCCCCAGTTGGCTCCAGATCCTCAGCCTGGAAAAAATCCACAGATGTGAGGACCCATCCCTTCTCTTTCTCCTCCTGGAGATCACAGGGAATACCCTGGAGAGTTCCCATGGGAGCCAGGGTTTGCCCAGATGTGCTGTAACACCACCATTCATTATATTAAAAAGTGACACATTAAAGTGACCTACTTCTCCAAAGGAGACCAGTCTCCATCTGATAAAGGGTAATGGTCCTTTGCGTGGTAAATCAATGATTCCTTATACTCTTCATCCTTTGGTGGAGAATCTGATGGGGTCCTGTGGAGATGAGAGTATATTTAAAAGGGGGCTCACAGAAACAAACCTGGTGACGTATTTTAACTGAAGAGTTCCAAGCAACTTGAGGAGAAAACAATAGATCCCGTAAGCAACTTTTCAACATGGTCCATGTTCTGATTTGAGCAAGTCAGCAATATCAAAGGCAACATGATGACCATAAACAATATACAATGTGAAAATCTTTATGGAATTACTTCAAAACATAAAAAGTAATAAACTGAAATCTTCGAAAGTCACTGAAAGTCTTTAAATAAAGTGCAATGCCAGTCTTGGTCTGGCTCATTATCCGGAATCACTGTCCAGTGTTGATCATTATATTTGCTGATTACACAAAGCTTCACAGCTTGTTTTCCACCGGACGAAGACAAGACTGGCATCACACTTCATTTAAAGACTTTCAGAGACTTTTAAAGTTTTCAGTTTATTACTTTTTATGTTTTGAAGTAATTCCATAAAGATTTTCACATTGTATATTGTTTATGGTAACAATATACCAGTATACCTGAAGGAGCGTCTCCTCCCCCATCGTTCTGCCCGGACACTGAGATCCAGCGCCGAGGGCCTTCTGGCGGTTCCCTCGCTATGAGAAGCCAAGTTACAGGGAACCAGGCAGAGGGCCTTCTCAGTAGTGGCGCCCACCCTGTGGAATGCCCTCCCACCAGAGGTCAAAGAGAATAACAATTACCAGACCTTTAGAAGGCATCTTAAGGCAGCCCTGTTTAGGGAAGCTTTTAATGTTTGATGGATTTTTGTATTTTTATATTTTGTTGGAAGCCGACCAGAGTGGCTGGGGGAACCCGGCCAGATGGGCGGGGTATAAATAATAAATTAATTATTTATTATTATTATTATTATTATTATTATTATTAAAGAAAGTGGCTGAAGTATGTAATAGTGTGTGTAGGGGTTATGATGGAGGCTGGATAGAACACCTTGAGAACTAGATCACATTCACTCTGGTGTCGACTTCCCTATCTATAGGACAGACAGTGTTTTCTTTGTGGGTCACACCCTTCATGATCATCTAGCTTGTTGCGTGTGTACACTTGTACACCATAACCAAGACTTGCTCAGGAAAAGAAATTACAAACATATTTAATGACTTACAAATTAGAAAGTCTCCAGCAACTACAATACAGGAAACATTTTCCGATTGAGAAATGGAGTTTAAGTGTTCTCAAAAGTAACACTTTACAAATAAAAAACTTATGTAATGCAATTTAGATACAGGTTAAAATTATATATTTATTGCAAGTGTTTGCTTTTCTTATTTAACATTAGAAATACAACACGAATGGGTAATTATCAGTGCCTGACTGTGTGACTAGAACATTCAGTTGCCATATCAGCATAAAGGTAAAGGGACCCCTGACCATTAGGTCCAGTCGCAGATGACTCTGGGGTTACGGCGCCCATCTCACTTTATTGGCTGAGGGAGCCGGCGTACAGCATATTTCTTACTAAAGACCACCCCCTAGTTTATTATCTGCTTTTCTGATTTATAGGTAGATATAAGTTATTACAAACTCCAAATCTGAATTTCCAAATATTAAGTAGTTGAACATTTAAACAGCTGGGGGACTTTTTTCTGGTAGGATTTCACACTGTTGCCAAATATAAAACTAATATAATTACTGAGCTTTTTATATTGCAACAGGTTAGCCAAATAAGAAGGTACTTTTAAAAAGTTTACCTCAGAGGCAGAATACTTCTCTCATCATCGGAGCTCATTTCCATTTCAAAGCCTTCTTCAGTTCCAGGAGCAGAGATCTGATCTTCTTTCTTGGCATCTTGTTTACATTTTCTTTTCCTTCGCTTTTTCTTCTTCACTGACCCAGAGGGGAAAAAAGGCTCTGCTTCCACAATCTGTAGTATTTCTGAGCTTAGACACATCCGTTCATTGTCACCCAATTTCAGCAAGTGATCATCAGTTTCTTTGAAGAACTGGTCTTCCGTAGGTATTGGGGATGTTGCAAGATGTGCAGGAACTCTTTCCTAAAAAAATTATTTGGCCAAGAAAAACAGTTACATACATTATGTATGCACTACTAAACTACTACAATATTTACTATATTGGAATTTAGTATATAGTATATTGAAATCACAGTGAATGTATAAATCCCCATGTAAATGCAGGTAATTCCAGATCCATTTTGTGATGTTCAGAAACTCAACAGACATACCTAAGACTTTTCATTGTGACTTAAATATGAATGTCAGTATTCACTCATGTACGTCCAAAATGTGAGGAAAAGAAACACCTGGCTCCTAAACTCAAAATGCTTAATTATATGAAATCCTTATTTCCCAATACACAATTTCCTCCCTACTACATAAAATATGTGCAGCAGAATGTCAGAATAGGCATGGATGTTAAATTATGCTACTTACAAATTTTTCTTCTGTTTCTTGCACAAAGAAAGCTTCTCCATTATCACCCAGTTTCATATGAAGATCAACCGCTTCTCCGTTAATTTCAATATCAATCTGTAGAGCACACAATACCCTTTCAGCATTTGAAAATAAAAATACACGCAAAAAATAATATATTATTTTGCCTCTTTACATTATCCATCCCTGCCCCTCTAATCTTTGAGACAAATGGGTGAAGACTGAATGATCAACATACTCTCTAGTACTTCTCTACCCACTTTGATCAGAGCATACATTACCTGTGACAAGCTGACCGGTATATCTAAACTTTGTGAAGTGGAAGAAGGTAACAACGCCACTAGCATAGAGCAACACATGTTACAGAGACTGAGAAAGGCAGGAGAGAGCAACTGCAGCCACTCCCTTCATCAAGTTGAGAGAAAGGTGAGAAAGAAGCAGGTTGCAATCATGCCTCATATGAACCAGTGAGATTGGCCAAGAAAGAATGAGGTTAAGAAGAGTTCTGCTGGGTAAGGTCAAGCCCCATCTAGCCCAGCTTGCTCTTCTCACAGTGGCCAGCCAGATGCCTATGGTAAGTCGATAAGTAGGACGTGAGAGCAAAAGCACTCTCCCTACTTGTGCCATATGCAGAGGCATGCAGTCTTGGATGCTGGAGTTAGTACACAGCAATCATGTCTAATAGCCACTGGAAGCCTTATCCTCCATGAATTTTGAATCCATGACTTTTAAAGTAATCCAGGTTTGTGACCATTACTGTGTCATGTATCAGCAGCTGTTTGGCCCAGCTGCAACCTAGCTGCCCAAAGCCAAATGTGATCTGCAGGGACAGAGTCACCTAATGCTGAATCAATGACAAATCCATGACAAAGCATGCATTCCTTGTCACCTTCCCAAGTAGACTCATTGTTCATTTCTCTAGAGTTCCTAAACATGACTAAGGAGATCCATTCATTTTACACCAGAACCAAGAAAACCAGGGAATATTATGGATAACTCAATGAAAACATCTACTCATGTCTGCTGAGTGAGAAGTTTCTATACCCCCCCCATAAAACCCACCAAAGCTAGACTTTATTTAAAAAAAGAGAGGCTGAAAATCAAACTGCCTGCATCATAATGCATTTGTATAAATAGATGGTGTGGCCATGCACAGTTGTGGTTTTCTCATCTGAAGGAGGATTTTGTACAGCTGGACAAGATGAAGAAAGGAGCAACTAACATTATCAGGGGCCTAGAGCATCTGATGTATGAGGAAAGTTGACTATTTGAAGCTTTTTATTTTAGAAAAATGGCAAAGGAGAAGCATGGGAGAGAGGCTTATAAAACTATGCATAGTGTAGAGAAAGCGGACAGAAAGGTTTACCTCCCTCTCTACTAGAACTCACATTACTATGGAGGCACTGGTTTCCCAGTGAAATCGAGTAACACTAGATTCAGACAGACAAAATTCAAATGAATGTATGGCATTCACTGTCAACGGCCCCTATATTTTCAGACCTTCTACTTGCATTTTTACATGCTTTCGAACTGCTCCTGCCAACCTAGCAGTTCGAAAGCATGTAAAAATGCAAGTAGATAAATAGGAACCGCTACAGCGGGAAGGTAAACGGCGTTTCCATGTGCTGCTCTGGTTTGCCAGAAGCGGCTTTGTCATGCTGGCCACATGACCAGGAAGCTATACGCCGGCTCCCTCGGCCAATAATGCGAGATGAGCGCGCAACCCCAGAGTCGGTCACGACTGGACCTAATGGTCAGGGGTCCCTTTACCTTTTAACTTCACAAACACTCATGGCTGCTAGTCATGAGATCAGCCCTGCAATAGTTTAAAGACATCACCCTCCTCTGTAGGTTAAAGAAAAGAAAAGAAATGCATCCAAAATATATAGCATGCAACAAAGAGATGCAAGTCTTTGTTGTACTAATGAAACAACAAGGTTAGCAATACTCTATTTAGTCATAAATTAGAGTGGCTTAGATTTCAGATCTGCACCATTTTTTGAGAAATGCAGTATCAGTAGGAAATTTGATTTAAATCAAGTCATCCTGTATCAAATCTCAAATGCATCCATTCCACTTTAAAGCAGGGTGAATAAAAATCAATGATTTTTTTTAAAAAATAAAAAAAATCAGATTTTTAAAATTTAAATCGGATTTTTTTAAAATAAAATGCTTTTCGAGGAAAATATATTACCATCCAAAGGTTATTCCATCATGAAATAAAGATTAGATTTTTAATTATGTAGAATAAGGTTGTATATGTTTAATTTTTTTGGTAAATAAATTCAATTAATCCATTCACAATGCCATGTTCTTCCAGAGGTTTTTGTAAGATTATTGGGCAGTTTCTCTGCCTGCAAGATATTATCACAGATGCTTGGTGTACTTTTGCAGTTCTCAAAACTGAATTTGACTCAACAGAGTTCACATGCCTCTTCTTCACAGCAAAAATGTTATAACATGAACAGAGTTGAGAAAAAGACCTTAATCCTATTGTTCTACAAACCTATGAATACAGAATCAACCCCTTCAGTGCTAAGTTTCAAGAAGTTCAGTGACTAGAATAGAAACAATATTTTTCTGATTGTTTGGAGTGGACAGTATTTAAGTTTTTCATGTGTAGGCTGGTCTAACAGTCTAAGTTTCTTAAAATATATATATTTTGTTTTTGTTCAGCCAAATTACTTAACAAACATGAATGTTTGTTTAAGCAAATAACATATGCTGTAATGTTATTGTTTCAGTTGAATAAATCTATTTAAATTGTTATTATTAAGGTAATGATTATTTTTCTCCTTCCTAAGTACAACGGAAAAGTTGTCCAAATACAGTATGAATGATTAACGTATTAAACTGGGGATAAAAAAAACTAATATGAAAAGTTGTTATTCTAAAAATCTTTATCTACCAGCATATTAAAGTTATACCAGCAAGAATTAGTCTTTATGTAGAAAACTATGATTTAAATCAAGCCTTACTGACTAGTGATTTAAATCGTGATTTAAATCAGTTTGATTTAAATCAAATCCACCCTGCTTTAAAGCTTTTTTCCCCTTTCAAAAACAGATTTATATAAACGAAACGGCAGAATAGTTTTCATTACAAGGTCCCCATCATTCATGATACTCACAACTTTCTCCTTCGAACGCAAGACACCAAGCTTTCCAAATCGGACATGGAATGGGGAGCAAAGATATGTACCATCTTGTTGCCGAACTACAATTACATCAATGCATCCTGAGAGTGTCGCCTGATTGATTCCTTTGTACAGTTCCTTAACAGTAACCAGAACTTGGCCTGCAAGTTGTCCCACGTAATTCATACTTTAAGGCTGCAAAGAAGAAATTGATTGAAACTATTAATCAAAATTTAGACAAAAAGTAAAAGGTAGCCATGGTTGCACATAAGGGAAATTCCAAAGTTCTCCAAGTCACTAGCATAAAAGTGTAAGAAGCTTTTCTAGACCATGACCCCTACATACAGCTTATCTTCATATGCCATATTCAGTATATCAGTTTCCAGCTTCTACAGTTCTAGGAACTGATAAACGTCACTTATAAATCTCTATAGCTCAAACGTTCAGTTGCCTATCAGCAAGTGTTTACTTATGAAGTGTACCTGTAGTTGAATCCAGAAAACTACATACATGTGTGAACTACTCCTAAGTTTAGGAGCGTCTAATGGTGAAACTAGGAAGGAGGGCAGGAGAAATGGGTAGAAGATGGGAGGATGGTATAGTCCTGTAGCCCAGTCCTTAAAATTCTGGTTCCAGTTATATGAACTAGATATTTATTACTGTTCTAGTTTTGTTCTTTTATTTCACAGTATTTCAGTTAGTCAGTTTCTAAAATGATCTAATAACCAGCTTGGATTATTGTACACAACTGGTCACTTTGCAAGTGAGTGCTACATAAAATCAACAAAAATCCATTTTCAGGTGATTAAAATGGCATGCCATATTAAGGGCTATTATGAAACTTCAAGAAATGAAAAGCTAGGGTGAAGTAATAGTTAAAATATGCAGCAGGTAGCAGAGCAAGCATATGTAAAATGCTAACCAATAAAGCAAATATATATAAAAATATATTTGCAGTTGATATTGTTGTACAATGGCAGAATTTACGACACTCTGATGAAGCCATTGGATAGTGGAATAACAAGAGTTACAGACTGACTCTGCCACAATAATAATTTTTTTCTTTTAAGTAAACCTGTGTGTGTGTGTGTGTGTGTGTGTGTGTGTGTGTGTGTGTGAAAAACCTAAATGCTTATTCAATGTTAAAGCACCACTTAACATAAGAACAGACTGCTCCTAGTATTCCTTTCTACAATAAAAAGCTTTGAAAATGCTTCCTCAGCTTTCTTGCAGAATACTGGTGCAGTTTAAAAACAGCTAATCTCAAGAAAGCGGGTGTGTGGTATCTTTACTACATGGGCTTTCCCAGCTGTCCTTCACTGCTAGAGATAACCAGGCATGCTTCAGCCTCTGTTTACAGTGATAGGCAATGATGTTGCATTCCGAGTCACATGATATTAGTTTCATTCTCTTTACCATGTGATTTCTCCTATCTGACTTAATCCCAGGCCTGCTTAGCACATGCCTTTTTCTGAATTTACACACTGCATTCCGTCAGGGAGCAGGTGAAAGGAGGAGATGCATGCTCGCTCATTTCAGGACATAACACAGGCCAACAGGAGGAAAGGGGCTTTCTTTCTGTGCGCCCGCAGCTTTCTCTGGCTTCCTCCAGACATTATTCTACCTGTTAGCTTTTGTTTTTCATATCTGGCCCATAGTCCAAATGCGAGAGCAGGGTGCATGGCCATGGGCGTGCCCACATTGTAAAGGATAGGTCAGCCCTTGCCTGTCAGCTGCTAGCTATGCACAGTGCAGCTGGAATAAGAGCAAGAGTGGAGCACTGGGATGAATCACAGATCAATCAATCACAAAATGCAAGGTATGAGCTCAGATACCTAACTGAAGGGGGCTGGGATGAAGGTGAAGGAAAGCAGCAGACAAAATGACAGGCAGGCAACGGAGTCTAGAAGAGAAGCTGGCTTGCATGGATCACTCTTGTCTTTGACCTGGTTGCTGTAGAGCAAATGGATTATATGTAGGTGAGTGGCCTGCGGGCTGCCAGAAGAGAGACAACACTCTGCTCCTCCTCTGGCAGTGCCTTGTGTTTCTGCACCAGGTGTGAGGAGTGCCCTTTGCTTCCTCTGCACCCAGCCCAGAAATGAAGCGAGCTGCCCATGGCGGCTTCCTTGTTGCCTACTGTGACTAGGCAAGTGGTTAAATACCAGACTGGTATAAACAATTTCATTTTTGTATTCTCATAATGCAAAGCCCTTGTCAGTAATAGGAAAACTCTCACACACCCCAGGTGTTCAGGTGTCCAAAAAGTTGCTTCAGACTAAAACTTAGAAAGTTTGTATATTTCATAATCCTTGTTTAAAAAACACAAGTCTTTCTTTTCTCTCTAGCTTTCTTCTTGTATATGCTGCTGGCGGTAGTGTTATAGAACATTGCAGATACATGTAGATTCACTTGCATGAAATTTGAATACTTTAAGCTATTTCTTTGTTACCATCTTACAAGCAGCAGTCCAAAAGAAATTTCTTCTTTTCCTTTTTTTTTTTTGGCAATGTTGTTGCATTTCTTGAAAACACTGAAAATTTCCTGTCATTGTCCACCTATTTCAACTAGTTCCTCTGTTTATAATAAACCCTAGTCCAGGCATAGGCAACAGTGGCTCTCCAGATGTTTTGGAACTACAACTCCCATGATCCCTAGGTAACAGGGCCAGTGGTCATGGATCATGGGAGTTGTAGTTCCAAGACATCTGGAGAGCCAAGGTTGCCTATGCCTGCCCTGGTCAATGTATTTACTCCTTTATTTAATACTATTTCTTTCCCTCCCTTAATCACCAGATGTTTCAAGGGTATGTTACATAGAAAAAGCAGGTGCACACAATAAAACCAAGCAACAGAACACTAAACAGCACAAAACACTGAAGTGTTTTAAATAAATCACTATGATAATTTCACCATAATTTGCAGTCGGGGGAAGGATTTAGTGCTATTTACCACTGCAAAAACATTTTGAACATTATTACTGCTTTGCTGTACCAGAAAGCCAAAATGAAAGAACCTCAAGGTATTGCCAGGTTATCTCAGAAGGATGCTGAGTGTGCCAGTGGATTGCTGTTATCACTGTATGCAGCATGTAAACAAAAACAACAAACCAACCCTTCTGTGGTCTAATTAGGTGGTTCAAGTAATGCAGGCATCCCCAAACTTCGGCCCTCCAGATGTTTAGGACTACAATTCCCATCATCCCTCACTACTGGTCCTCTTAGCTAGGGATCGTGGGAGTTGTAGGCCAAAACATCTGGAGGGCCACAGTTTGGGGATGCCTGAAGTAATGCATGGGAAAAGAGTCAATAACATGTGTATACCCCAACACATTGTTAAGGACATTTTTTTTCAGGGACAGTAGAGAGAAGGTGCACTTCCTGATACATATGTCAACCAACCCACAAGCCCATATATCTGGCATTTGGTGGACAGCAGTACTATGTTGCGAGCTGCCTCTCCACAGCCTTGATTGGCTGGGCACCATTTTTTAAAATTCAAAAATCTCCTTTTTCTCCTTCCTTGTAACACCACACAGTCAGTCAGATTTGGCAACTGTGACATCACCAAAGGCAAACTAAACAATGCCCACATTCTAAACTAGCTTCATTTGCCACCCACAACATCATAATCACACAGCCAAATCTGATTAGCTGTTATTAGGATAGAGGGGCTCATTTCTCAAACAAAATATGGCACCAAAGTGGCAACTAATGGGGCTGTGGAGCACAACCATAGTAAGCGTTTTTCCAGTAAAGACTGAAGGGCCCCCAAAAGGTCCCTTTCATGCCAAAGTTTTTATTAGAAGGTATTTGGCTCAGCCCATGTTTTGAGCACATTTCATTGCTGCACTTCTAGGTAGCTTGAGAAGGGCTTTCAATAACGAAACATGTTAATTTTTAACACTTGTAATCCCATCTCATTGTGCCATAAACACCAAAGAACTAATCTCCACTATCTATCTGTCAGCTGTACTTTCTTGACAAATGCTGTGGGTGAAGTAAATGTCCCCAGAAGGCAAGGTGAATGAGTGGAAAGAGAGGGAGGGAGGGAGATGGGGAGAGCACAGCCAGAAGTCAGCAGGATTCCTCTTCCCCTAGCATATCATTCCCATCCAGACTCACCTGACTTACTCACAGTGTAGCAAACTGTTTAATTCTCATCCTTCTGGCATAACTATGCCAGCATCTCCACAGGTGCTTATACCTTTGCATGACAACAGTCAATTGACAACATCTGAGCTCATCAGGGGTGCTGACCTCCCAACACATGGTAGCCTCAGGTATTTTCTTGGTATATGTTTTCTACCGGTAGTTGTTTCCACTAACCCTTCTCTTTTTCTGTCATGAAGCTCGGGAAGCCAATGTTCGTATGGATATGGCAGCCATCCCAGAGTCCACTGCTTCTTAAGCCATGTTAATGTCCAGAGAAAGGATCTTGGCTAAACATATTTTAGGAGGTCTGTGTGAGTGATGTTCCATCTCTTACCCTGGATAAACTGTTTGTACTTGTGGGAAGCATCTCATCAAATCACCGTTTCAACCAGTTTTCTAGCAAGGTAATTGGTGGGTTATCCAGGATCAGATACCAGAGGAAAGAGTATTCTACAACTGCACCAAAGCACATATATTGTGATATACCTATGCCATACTATGGTGGCCACCCCACTTCGTCCTATAAGGTCATGACATCCAAGGCCTCCATAGGTTCAGATTCAGGAGGCAAGAATCATGGCAGCTTTTATAAGGGAGGCTTCCAAAATGTGGAATTTCTTAAGTTAGTAAGAGGAGAGATTTGGGAGAGCTATTTTCCAGGAGCTTGGGGGGGGGGGTCGCAGACTAATATGTGATCCTATGCATCTTTACTCAGAATTCTAATGTGGTCAATAATGCTTACCCCATGTGAAGGGTTCACAGGATTGCAGTCTCTGTGTGCCTGTTGGAGAAGTAGGACAACCAGATTGTCTGAAGTCAGCAATCAAGCCATATACTAGAAACATGAGCTTGCATTTGAGTATTGTAATAGAACTAATCAAGCACAATTATTGCCTGTTTTCATTTAAGATTACAGGACAACTAAAATAGATGCATATGCGTTTTGAAATTTCTTTTGCCTTACTGACTAAATCCTTGTGTGTTTTGTCCTACTATTATTCCATCTAGAAAGAGCTAACCAATGTGCATCCTTTTACTGTGTAGCCTTAAATGGTTTCTCTCCTCTTTAGGACTCAAGAAATAAACAAGGTTTTATATGTCTGATCAGCAAAAGCACTGAAGTAAATGTGATTTTACTTATATATTTAGCAACTATGTGGTTTTTTGTATTTTTTAATGCAAGTCATGAGGTGGGAATTACTAATTGTGTGAATAACATATCTGTTTCAGCCCTTCATAATGAAGAACTGATCAACAGGCAGCCTTACATCAGCAGTAATGAGTGCTTAAGATTTCTGAAACTCCAGCTTGTATATTGGGACTTCCAACCCGTGTCCATATCCTAGAGATAACAGAGAGAACTCTACTAATCAGCATCATTTCTCACAGAAGTTCACTAACAATAACCAAGAATGAAAATTTATTATCCAGGGGCAATGTACATTCGATTACCAAACTTAGGGGGAGGGAAGGACAATAGGGTACGTGTATTTCATTCAGCATCACTGCAATGCTAAAGACAGAGTGCAAGACAAGATGGAAATTTAATCTGATTCAAGAAGACAAGTCTTATATTCTTAACAAGCAACAGACAATGTTGTGCTATTGTAAGTCACTTTGAGACTACTTTATGGCAACAGGCATGATGGAAATATTACAAACCAGTAAGTCCATTATCCTACACACACTCTCACTTGACAGTAAGTCTCACTGAATTCAACAGGATTAACTTCTGCATAAGATAGCACAGAAAAATTCACTGAACCACCTTTTATTACAATCAGAAACTCAAATCTTACAACATGAACTTGTGAGACTCCCAAGGGGTGATGTAAAAAAGTGCTGCAGAAAGGCCAGGTTGTTGGCAACATGGTGGCACAAAGAACCAACTAATGGACTTTAAAGTACTCACAAATTAAGTTTTGACTGTGCAAGTACAGATGTTTTTTGCTGAACTTTCCCAAATCGAACCTGAAGCAGCAATGGAAGTTCCACAGCTCCAATGTGCATATGCAGACTGAATTTGTTAAAATGTTGGTCCCTATTAGAAGGCAAACGTTATATCCCATTTTGAATAGTAAGTGTATGTTTTCATTTTCAGGTTTTTGTATTCATGATGTGTTCCGAGCATTATATACCTTTTAAAAAAAAGGCCCCCCCCCACGCTGTTAATGCTTTAACCATCTGGTGACACACTCACTGTCTCTCTTTTTAGGAAGAGTTGTGCAAATATCTTCTTATTAGACATTCCAAGTTATTCAAATACCTCAGGAATTTGTGCCAAATTCTACCTTTTCAGTTTGTCTGGAAATACATTAACAATCTGGGGTGCATTTTTAGCCTCTAGTTTTCAGAGAGAAAAGGTGTACAAGAGGTGTACAAGTGTTCCCTTTTCAGAAATTTTTAGTAATCAGGATGTCTTATTCTACATATATATCAAATTCGGGAGCTTTAGCTCATTAGAAAGGATCCTAAATGCCAAATCCCCTCCCCCCCACGAGTAAGTAACGCACTAACCCAAATCTGCAATCCACTACATGGGGGTGAAAGCCCAGACTAGACCAGTTCCATCATTCAAGTGTCAATAAGTGACACTGGCTTTACTCTGCTGGCAGAGATATTCCTGTTCCACCTGTTGGAAAGCTTTCTACCAATGGTAGTCTGAAGAATGTTCCAAAACAGAGTGCCCCAGAGAAAGGGCTCAGCTAGCCTGGGAACCACTGAATCCCAAGCCAGCTCCAATGCTATCACTTGATGGTACCAGGTCCAATTCAGGCTTGATTGCTACATCAAGTCCAGGTTGGCATAGCCTGGAACAGTTTGTTACTCCCCCTCCACATTCTACCTAGGCCAACTTGAATGATGGGGCTCTGGATGCGGCAGCAGCTACACTGCTCCATTGCTACCCGTCATGTGTTTGGATTGCTCTGGCAATCAGGCAAAGAACCCAGAGTGCCTTCATATAGATATGTGGCTGTACCTCCTGTTAGAAGTAAAAGTAAAAGTGAAACATGACCGAAAACTGTGTGCAAACATATCAGACAGTTGTCTATTAACATAACGCCATTGCAAAAGAAAGACATAAAATATGTCAATATTTATGACATCTCAGACTAAAACACATGGCTCTACTTTTTTAATTTTAAAAATGCAGCATAAGATTTTAGAAGATTTGCTAGGAATTTGGTATAGTACTATTAAGTCTTAGCACATGATAGTGGTTGCAAATTCACAATGTGCCAAGCTTTCAAGGTAATCTCAACCAAGACTTGAGCATGATTTCAACATTATGTATTCATTCAGTCATTCAAGTAAGTAGCAGTTCAACAAGAGTCCCAGCTCACAACATACATTAATGGTCACAGAAGCATTAACAACCCACTGAGCTACATGCATCACAGGCACTACAACCATAGGTTTGAATCAGAGAGCAGACAGCTACATCCAGAACCCAGGCAAGCAAAGCACATGAATTCAAGAAAACCAACAGCCAGACACTCAGTTTTACTTTACATCCCATTGAAGTCAATGAGCTGCATTGTGTAAATGATTGCAATCAGGGGCCGCTAAAAACCTGCATGCTTGCTTTCAATGGCTGCTCTTGAGTAAACACTGCCCTGATGACAATAAAGAAGAAGAAAAACCCGCACAATGCATGAAGTTATGCTACAAACAGTGGAAGATTACACCCCCACCCCTCCCTCTCTGCTGGAAGGCCCCACAGCCGGCATTGATCGTGGGTCACCTCCTACCACCAGCTTCCTTTCCCCCGATACACTGGCAAGCAAACCAACAGGGCTCGCGAGGACCAAGGACTCTAGTCCAGGGTAAACGGGCTTCTCCCTCACCATCTATCTGGAAGCTGGGGGAGGGGGGTGGGGACCAGAAAGAGAGGAGAGGCGCGCGGCTGCGCCCTGTGACCTCGGCGGGACTCCCTCCTCCTCCGTGCGCAGCTGTGGAGGCAGCCGCGAGTCCCGAGCTCCTCCGGCGTCTGTTTGGGGTGACGGACCCAGGCGCGAAGGCGACGGTGGGAAGGGGCGCGTGGTGCGCGCGGGCGAAGGAGGGAAGGAAGGAAGGATGCAGCTGCAGCAGCAGAGCCTCCTTAGGACCAGACGCAGAGCTGGAGAGGAAGTGGGGGGACGGGACGGGACGTGGTGGTCCCTCGAAGCCTCCCGGTTCCCCTAGACTGCCTTGGCGAGGTCAGGGGCTCCCCCTCCTTGCCTACCTTGACTGTCCGCCCTCAGTGGGATGGAGGCAGGCGAGAGAGAGAGGCTTGGCGAGGGCGAGGACCAGCCACCGGTCGCTCGAGGCGGCGGTTGAATGAACTGAATGGGCTGGAAACGCAGCCAGCGCGCGGCGCCGGAGGAGGAGGCGGGGGGGGGGGTGACGCACGCGAGCGCGCGCGCCCGACGGAAATTCCCGCTCTCGCGCCCCCTCGCTCTCTTGCGCGACGAAGCCACCAACTAGCGGGGGAGGGGGGGGGGAGAGGTGAGGCGCACGTGACGTGGAGTGGGGGTGGGGGTGGCAGGCCACGGTATTCTCTCGAGCGCGCGCCCAACATTCCACCCCGCTGCGATGTAAAACGACCCGGGCTAATTAGTGGCAGTAGCAGCGTCGGCAGGAACAGGGAGGAGCGAGCTGCTTCTTTTCCTCCTGAAGTGGATCGTGATCTGTTGCTTGCAGGCTCTTGCAAGCGCAGCGGGTGCGTCTCCCTGGCAGAGTGTATATGGCCAGCGCCAGCGTGTGCATTGTGCTTCGGGCGTGCTGAAGTCCTATATACAGTTGCATATTATAACATGTAACAGGAATGTTAATGTGTAGCTTATGCTTCGAGCCTGGAAGGATAAACACCCACCGTCCTCCACGCAGTGAAGACTTCACAAAAAAAGCCAATCTAGCATGGATCTGAACATCTGGAGGGCTCCTATCGACTCAGGTGTTTGATTTCAGATGAAAGTACTGATAGGTATTGTATTCTCAATGTGAGCTGCCAGTGCAGGTCCCCCTCTTCTTGGTTTTGTTTTTCTTTGTCAACTTAGACACTTAAAAAATTACAAAGCATTCTTGTTAGATGAGAACATGCCTGTGAGTACTACTTCAAATGCATCTCTGTTGCACATGTGTATGTTCCTCCAGGGTATTCCTTTTGCATCACCTGCTCCTGCTATCATGCATTCTGTGTATATTTTCTACATTTGGGATACAAACACAACAATATGCTCCATTTTATTAATGTTGCATGACTGGCCCACCTGTGAGGCAAGGTGAGGCAACTGCCTCAGGCAACAAGAACCACAGGGGCAGCAGATCCCAATGTAGATCTTTCTTCCTCACCTTGTTGCTCAAGCAGATCTTCATTCACCCCTTCTTCCCTGGCAGGGAGGGAAGCAGACTATAACAAAGCAATATAAGTGATTCATTTCAGTTAAAAACTATTCGTAATTGACAGGGTAATTTATACACGTGTTGCTATGCATACAGTATATAGCAGGTACTGATTAGGAGCAAGTAGAAACATATTTAGGATTATCTGGCCTTTCCCCTTCCTTTTTTTTTTTTTGCTGTCAGGATACACCTTTTCTGTGGTGGGTTCATCTGAGATCCCTAGAAGTTATTTGATGAAAATAATGCTACACAATAAGTGCAGGTAGATGTTGTAGAACTCCTTCCCCAAATGGCAGAGGCAAAATGTTTAAAAAACTTTGCAAAGAGGTCTTGACATATTTCCTGTTGTGCAGGAGACACTCATAAGAATCCACTGTATAGTTTACTTACAGTACTGTGGTATACATCTCTACTGTATTTGCTTACTGGCAAATGAGTGGGTTCAGGATGGCAGGCCAGACTTTGATTTGGGGTTGACACTGGAGAAAACAGGGTTCTTATGCCATTGATAGTTGTAACTATCTCCACAATCAAAACCAAGTTTTGTAAGGTGTGTGCATGGGAGTAGCAATGACAATACTCTCTCTAATTTTGTGTTACATAATGCCCTCGTAGCAGCCATTTTGTAATGAACCCATATCACTTTCTCAAAATTTGAAATGTACCCACTGGTCCAGAAAGGTTGTTGACCCCTGTACTACAGCATCACTTGTGGTGATCCATTGCAGTGAGGTTCTCATCACAAGCCACTTACTTGGTAAGGCTGCTTCCAAATTTAATAGTGCCTCCATCTCCTACACAGCCATATATGTGTCAAAAACTACTGTGTGGTGCTGTGTTCTCCCTCCTCTCATTTTCTCTTCTCCTTTTCCTCTGGCTAATATAGATTGCAACTTTAAGGCTTCTGGGAAGACATCCTATCCCTTTTCTACTTCAGTTTCCAGCATGAGAAGACTGCCTATAACAATTTTGTACTGGGAAACAGCAGCATAAATAAGTCAATAATTATTTTAAAATGTCAATAAGTGGAATGATCAAGCTACTAAGTGGGCTGGATTTGACTTTGTTAGTAACCGTGTTATAGTCCGCAGCAGGAGGCCTGAGGCAAGTACACACAGACCTGGCACACAATCTAAAGCTTGGATGTATAGGTTTTTATGACATTTTATTTATTTAGCAGTGCGGGGAGGTTTGCATTAAAAAATAAAGCTACAGAGTGGTTTGGTACTGCCTTGTTGCTTTATACAGTGATTTAATATCACTGTGTAATCGCTTATGACAATTTGTGGGATGGTATCACACAAACAAGTGCTGAAATAACAGTGAAATACTCTCTATCTATCTTAAGTAAAGACACATTACGGTAGTTACCTGGAAAGCAAAAACAATATGTTCAGCCTTTGTGGTTTATCTTATCAGCATTTCTGTATCATTACTTCTGTATGCAAAGTCTATATTATGCTGTATATGAAAACACATCCTTCCCCTGCACCAGTTTTTGCAATGGTTAGCCACAATATAAATCCAGTTGATGCATACACTGTTCATTCATTCATTCTCTCTCTCTCTCTCTCTCTCTCTCTCTCTCTCTCTCTCTCTCTCTCTCTCACACACACACACACACACACACACGACTCATAGTACAGGTAGACCACAACAGGTGTTGTGATTCCTGCTAGTAATGTTTACTCAGCCTAACCCATTGGCTGCCCAATCCTGTAACAACAATACTCGAATTACTGTGCAGAGGTTAGTGTTCCCTGTGTCCACTGAACTAAGTTCACCCTTGGTTTTGTTTACACGTTCAGGGTGTGACTCATAGATTGAAGTGAGTCAAAAGAGGGTCAACAAATCCCTACAAGAGTAAAAGCCCTTATTCTGGAATAAGGGATCATGTAAGCAGTAGGAGGACTATAAATTTGGTGAGTGGGGTTCAGAAGTCCACAGGGAAACACAGGGACAATTAAAAACTTTAGATAACAATGGATATTTTTTGTTGAAATGGGCCAAGATTTTATAACCGAATGCCAGATCTTGTATCTTAATAATTTAAGCAGTCTCATAGAAAGGCAGGGACAATACATTTGTCAATCACCCATCTGATGTGCAGGAGATCTGAGCATAGATGTCAAGTTTTCCCTTTTCTCGCAAGGAAACCTATTTAGCATAAGGGAATTTCCCTTAAAAAAAGGGAGAACTTGACAGCTATGGATCTGAGTATACTGAGCTGATGGGCAACTGAATGCACTGTAGTATTATTACAGATGGATCAGCTGCTTTTACACGTAGTCTGGAAAGCAACTATATATTGTACACTATTGTATATTGGAACATGATTCTGGATTGGGAAGGTGAAAGACCAAGGTAGCAAAGTTATATAGTATACAACCAACTGTGCAGTATGGGTCCCTGGTCTGTTCATCACTTGTTAAATGAAATCTGTTGGAACAAAATGGTTGGTTATCATTCATATATTGTTTCTATTGTACAAAATACTTTATTGTACAAAGTATTTTAAAATCACAGCTTAACTCCTGCTCACAAGGATCTTCCTTTTTAACGATTATAGATATATAAGGTCGGCGGTTCGAATCCCTGTGACGGGGTGAGCTCCCGTTGCTTGGTTCCAGCTCCTGCCAACCTAGCAGTTCGAAAGCACGTCAAAATGCAAGTAGATAAATAGGAACCGCTACAGCGGGAAGGTAAACGGTGTTTCCATGTGCTGCTCTGGTTTGCCAGAAGTGGCTTTGTCATGCTGGCCACATGACCTGAAAGCTATATGCCGGCTCCCTTGGCCAATAATGCGAGATGAGCGCGCAACCCCAGAGTCGGTCACGACTGGACCTAATGGTCAGGGGTCCCTTTACCTTTACCTAGATATATATATATACATACACACATGCACACACATGAAGGCTGAAAGAAAACCACCTGCATAAGGCTAAATACTTTGGTTTCTAAATTCCCAAGTCCCAATACAATGTCCACTTGCACTACTAGTATCTAAGGCTCTATTTCCATTGGAGGTTTGTGTCTATACGGTCACAAAAATAATAATGTGATATTATAATAGTAGAGAATATGGAAGTCCTCTTGTATCTATTGTTTAACTTAGTCTCAGAACATAAAAAGAGCCTGCTATGATAGGCCAGTGGTCAATCCAGTCCAGCATCCTATTCTCACAGTGGCCAACCAGAGGTCTACAAGAAGGCCATAAGTAGGACTTGAATGCAACAGTATTCTCTTTTCCTGTGGCAGCTCTGTCTCAAGACATTTTAGCACCTGAGCCGAACCACAAAACGGCATCCCCTCACCAGAGAAAAGGGGGGTGAGTGAAGTTTTACATCAGGAACAATGCGGGGAGTGAAGATTTACATCGGGAACAAAAGAGGGAATCGAATCAACTTTACCCAGTGGTTGAAGTGGGATTCACGGGCCATTGCAGGATGCAGGAGTGACCTGCTGTGAATCATTATGGGGTCCAAGAGACCCCAAAAGGCAGCCTTTCTCACCATTTCCTCCCTTGGGGTGGGCGGAGAACAGCAGAGACTCTTATTCACTGAGAGGCATGGAGGTGAGCTGGTGAGGAGGTGGCAGATGCAGTGTGCCACAGCCATGGCTCCCACTGTGGTAGCGGTGGCAGCATGCGATGCATTCCTTGGATGCTGAACTTGCTTCTCCAGTGGATCCTGCCGTCTGAGGCAGTCACCTCACCTTGCCTCATGGGTGAGCTGGTCCTATACTGCAGTTTCCAGCAACACGTATTCAGAGGCCTTACCCTCCATGAATTTATCTAATCCTCATTTAAAGCTGTCCAAGTCAGTGGCCATCACTGCCTCTTGTGGGATCAAATTGTATAGTTTTAACTATGCTGTGCAAAGAAGTACCCTTTTAAGCCAGTTTGCAAATAATACAGCACACGTAAGTATACAGAATGAATAAATCATTTATCCGGCTTGATGCTGACATCATGCTGTTGAAGTACTACAAATGCATAAGAATTTCAACTTTTATTTATTGGAATACAGCCAGTCTGACTCTCTCCTAGTGCTGCAGTGTTGCCTACCTTTTCTATTTGTCTGGGACTTGTGCCAAAGGAGCACTTTAAGTATTATGGTGTAAATGTGTAGCTCTCATAAATTTATAGATCTCTTTTAAAAGTCACTTTTCTATGACTGTGTACCAAATGCTGATTTAAAAACGAAAATGCTCGCTATTTTAAAAGTTATGATTTTAAGCCAGTCTCTAGATTCTAGAAGTTAGAATGTTAGAACTGACTCACTGATTTTTAGTACTTCAACTTGACAATCACATTACAGTTCGGTTTTATGAGATTTCAGAAGAGTGGGCATTCAATCTGGTCTTTATTTTAAAACATGTTAATCCATATGGCATGCATGTTATGCAAGTTTATTTTTATTACATCTCAGGTTCTCAAAATTCCATGAAGCAGAACAGCCATAATGTTGGATATGAAATTCTTGTTAGCCTTCAAATATACAAAATTATATCATTTTTGCAAATGCCGATAAAAGAGTATTACACATCTATCTGAATCTTTTTTTGCTTTTGTTGAATTGCATATAGGAACTTATTTACATTTTTAAGAACACCATTAGATCATAGGAAGAACCTTGGAAGCTGTTTTATATGGTAAGTGCACCACATACACACCTTACATTTCCCCCAAAGCATACTGGGAACTGTAGTTTACCCCTCACAGAACTACAATCCCCAGCTCCCTTACAGTTCCCAAGATTATTTGGTGGAGGGAATTGTGCTTTAAACGTGCAGTATGTATACAGCCTATGTCACACCAGTGTTCCCTTTAGCTCTGCATTCTCAACACTACCATGGAATGGTGAATCTGATGGTTACAGTATAGCATGACAATCAAGTTTGAGTTTATGACAAAATGCTGTGTTCGGTGAAGCCATTCTCATTTCACCATAGACATAGTACTCAGGCATGAAATGCTATCTAATATCAACACTATACATTTCATAATAAGAGTAATATAACTACAATGATCCTATGTTTTAACTTAATCTTTTATCCATGAGTCTCAAGAATTTGTCTGCTATGCCATTCTGTCTTACTGCCCACAACATTTTGTGATCCCTTTAGTTTGACCAGCTGTCTTTAGGAACATCTCCATCTTCTACAATTGGATTTTCATTTGGATCAGACATCTCTTCTGAAGCAATAATCTATCTTACTTATGGCTTAATGAAATCTGATTCAAGGAAAATAACACATGGTTCATGTTGAGGGGTGGGGGTGCCCTCACACACTTTCTCTTTAAAGGGACATGTGGGGTTTATTTGTCTCTTCCAATAGTGCTAAGTATTGTGTTTACTCTACCTGAGAGAGCACATGATCAGAAGAGTTATGAAAGTCCTTGTCCCTAAATTATGATGGGCTCTTCTTGGTAAGATTGCTGACTTCACTATGGAGCAACTAAGAGGCATCACAAACATAGCCTCCCTTTGTTATGAAACACCTGCTGTGTTAAAGGAAACTGATATTTATCTGTGCACACCAACCATTCCAATTCATCTTCCTGAAGTGCTTTAATTTGAGCAAATAAAAATGGAGCAATTTCCGAAACAGTACAAACTGCTAGGATCTATTTCACACAAATTTACTTAACTTAATACAATTTCAAGTATGATTTCACTGCAATGTAAGTCCATACTGAAGGTTCCCTTGGGCAATTTAATGTAAAATAAAAAAAGACTTGCCAGCTGCTGCTTAAAATAATCAAATTTAACTAGCTGATTTTCCAAACTTGGAGAATCAGGAGCTTTTGTTTAGCCACAAACCACATTTATAATGTAGCAAATAAGGGAACACTCTGACCCAGCTAAGCATCTTAAATTATTAATTTCAATGGAAAAATGAAACATGTGTCTAATACTCTGTGACTGGAAGCAAAGTGACTTCAAAGGTGCTTACTCTCCCCATGTCTCCAAAAGGCTGGTGTAAGAAACAAACAAAAAGGCAAAGTATCTTCAGGTTACTTTGGGAAGAAATAAAGAGTTTTTCTTCTTGGAACTAGATCTAAGCAGCTAAATATTTTTACCTTTCTTCCCTGAGGCTGGTTTCTTTTTACCCATGGCTACTGTATCTAGGCAAATTCCATGCATCTCAGCAACGAGTGTAGCCAAGTCAGTTTGTTCATCTCTATGAGATACAGTCAGCTACAGGAATGCAAGAAGAACGCACAAACAAGGAAATCCTGTTAAAAATAGCATCCGTATAATAATGTGCAAGTTGTGATTAAAGATTCAAAGAGCTGCATTCAGTGAGCGGTAGAATATTTTTCTCTTGGTTTCCAATGCCATAACAAACCATGGCTAACATGAACCAGGAAATTGAGGGGGAAGGAATCAGGAAGCAGGCAGAGGGGGTACACAAGCACATGTTGCCAGTCAAAGCCATGTCTGAAGTAAGCCTAGGCCTGGGGAAAATATAAAGGTCATTTATCCCTGGAGACTAGAATCCAATAAACCAAACCCAAAGAGAAATAAGTCTTAGCAATTTACTCAAGTTCACCTTATTCAAAATTCTGTCTCCAATGTTGCCCAAAAGTTCAAAACTGTTCATAGGCTATCCCCCATATTGTTGCCATGAACCATACATTTAATCTTATACCACTATAACAATCATGGTTCCCCCCCCCCCCGAAGAAACTTGGGAAAATAGTTTAACAGTGCTGATAATTCTTAAGAGACCCCTATTCCCCTCACAGAGTTGCAATTCCTAGCAGCCTTAATAAACTACAGTGAGACAGAAGCAGGCAGAAGTTAGTGTAGAATAAATAAAATTTCCAGCACCTCCTTTCTCTGTGCTGCGTTGAAGACCTAAGTGAAGATAGCCAAAAAGTTATAGTAAGAAGCTAGGTGCGTGGTGATGCTAAACTAAAGGGATGGCAAACAGCCATCAGAGTAGTGAGCAAGTAAACAAGTCACACACACACAAAACAAGGCGAAAGAAAAGTGTTTTATTTATTTTTGAATACTGAGGAGGGGACAAATTTTTTCACTGGCGTTGGTGTGTATTAATATCATGTCAACCCATAACATTTGTTTGCTTTAACATCTGTTTTCTAGAGTACTATCCTACACTACATTCAGTTTATACTAGATTACCAGCAGGCTCAAATCTAGATTCCTGGTGAGAAAATCTTCTCCAATAAAAGACTGTAATTTTTTTCCATCCTTTCACTCACATCACT